>NC_077242.1:27048096-27392096 GCF_947179165.1 Solanum dulcamara
TGGCTCGTCTCTGATTTTAATAAGTTTACTATCAAAACAACCGTATTAATATTGTGTATCTATATTTGATAGTATAGAAGCATTTAGAGGCCGATGGGAAAGGGAAAGGTCCAATTATATGATTTTGGAGCTCGCGTGATCGGCCTATAGGTAGGCTAAGATTTCCCACTTTTTTAGATTGAGCTTGGTAATGTAATCGTGTTGATTAGTTAGAATTTGGGAATGGGTAGTATTGAATTATTCTTAGTCGTGTAGAAATCATATTTAGGGATTTTTCAAGATTGTATCGAGTACTTATGAGCATGCTGCTTGTTTTTTTTTCATGCCTTGTGATGTGTTTATATGCTCATTTTATCATCTAACCAAAGCATGTTCAGCCTTAGTCTAGGTTTAACTAGTGCTTGCCTTAGAAATGCATGATTCAGACCCGATAGGCCTTCGTTTTACCCTGATGTTGTTTGGATGGCTTAGATCCTTGTAGACTTATGTAGTAGACTTAAGTATGATAGTTAGGCCTTAGCTAGGCAGCACATATACTTGAAATGAACTTCTAATTTTATTTCCCTAATTCAGTGGCCTCACAAGTTTCAATGGTGACACCGGGTTCCATTCTGTGGTTTAAGATAGTTTGGTGTTTAGTTCTGAGGGTTGTATTGATCGAGTAAGTAAGGACGGTGATCCATGGGGTTTGGCAACTATTAACATTTTGGGAGCACTTGCAGTAGCTATTTCAGGCACCTTGCCAGGCATCCAAATTCAAGATCCGGCCTCAACCGCATAGGCATTTCTAACGAGCATCCAGTTGTGAAGGTCCAACCTTGATCATTCAGGTCCTTATAGTGAGCATCCGGTTAGGGCCCCGTCCTCAGCTACTTGATACTTAACCAGTTCTTGAATACTTCTGGGGAGCATTCGGTTGGAAAGGTCTAACCTCTATACTATAAGATTTTACTAGATTGGGTTGTGGTTCTAGTTCAATATTCTCATATTGTTGGTTCTCAGTTTTAGATCTCTATAGTTATAGTTATTCTGTGTACTCATCGGGCTTATGGGGGTCGATTCGGGTTTTTATTTAAACATGCGCACGAGTGTACCTTCTGGGCTTATAGGGTCCATTTAGGTGTAGTTTAGTTGTAGGTTACTTTAGTTAGCTCTTTCTACATTAGTGTGCATCTCGTTACATTATTTTACGTTAGACTTTAGCTTTTGAACTTTGTTTTGTTCTATTCTCTCTTTTTATATCCTCTTTACTTTTCCAGCTCAGTCGGTCTATGATGCTTACTGAGTATCTGTTATTTTGGTACTCATACTATACTCTATATCTTCTTTTAATATGCAGGTTCGAGCACCAGTTGCCAACGTTGATTCAGGCTTAGAGCGGTCTGATTTGGAAATAGGGGTGAGCACTTGGCATTTTGTACCATTCTGGTCTCTATCTGTAGATATAGACTAGTCTTTTGCTTTTTGAGACATGTCTTGTTTCAGTGGTCTACGTTTGGGACTTGTACTCATTTGTTAGTCAGCTTTGTACTAGTGACTTCAAGGTTCTGGGAGGGATCAGTTATATATACTCATTTTGGTTGTCTTTTGCTTCCATTTTATGTTAGAACTGCTTATTCTTATTTAGTTTACCCTTAAACCTATTATTAGTCATTCTAGGTTACGGGTTGGCTTACCTACTAGTGGATTATAATAGGTGTCATCATGACTTGAGAAATTGGGTTATGGCAACTTCTTCTTCACAAATAGAACCGGTGCACCCAAGGTGACCCTAGGGCGAATAAACCACTTACTCAACATCCTGCAATTGATCCTTCAACCTTTTTAACTCAGCCAGAGCCATGCGATAATGTGGAATAAAAATAGGCTTAATGCCCGGCTCTAAGTCAATAGAAAAGTTAATATCCCTATACGAAGGAACACCAAGAAGATAGTAGGAAATACATCAGCAAACTCCTTAATCATGGGAGTAGACTCCATAGACGGGCACTCAATGCTAGTATCCTGAATAAAGGCCAAATAAGACACACACCCTCTATCAATCAATATCTAAGCACAAATATAAGAGATGACCTTACTAGGATAAGAACACTTAGTACCCTTCCACTCGATCCTTGGGACACTAGGTATAGATAAGGTAACAGTCTTAGCATAGCAATTAATAATAACATGATAAGGAGAAAGACAATCCATACCCAATATCATTTCAAAGTCTATCATCCCCATAATAATCATATCTAACTAAGTATCATACCCGACCAATGAAATAAGACTTGATCGATACACTCAATTCACCACTAAGGGCTCATCCACGGGTGTAGAAATATGAACATGCATAGGCATGCGATCACAAGTCAAATCAAATACAGATGCAAAATAGGCAGAGACATAGGATAATATAGATCCAGGATCAAATAATACAGATGGAGGTCGATGGCAAACTGGGACGATACATGGGACAACTGTATCAAAAGCCTCAGCCTCAGGTCTCACAAAAAAGAATAGCACTGAGATCCCCTACCACCACCAGTTTGTACTGTACCTATACCTCATCACGGGAACACATCACTACTACCATAGGCTCTACCACCTCTAACCAGCTGACCCTTACCCCCGACCTCTAGCCAGAGGGGCTGAATCTCTCTTTGGACAGCTAAATAAGTATGTTGGGGCCCTGAATGAGTCTGAAGAAGGCACTATGGCATAAAATGAATCGAATATCCACTAAAAAGATCTTGTCTAGGAGGACTGCTGCGATGAACCCGATGAAATACCATAGCCACCTCAACCAGAATTGTGGAACCCTCTAGCTACCTGCCTACTCTTGACTGCTGGCATGGAATCATGAATGGGTCTGTGACGCTGAAATAAACTACCACCCTTGTGTGAACCTCTACCTCCAGAAGAGGTGCCAAAAAACTGAACACTAGAATAGGCCCTCTTGGGGTCCCCAAACTCCTCTCTAACCATCAACTATGGCTCTTTAGCAATTCTCACTATGGACTGGAAAGAAGCCCCCTCACGGGTTTATCTGAACACATATGATCAAATTGAGAAAGTCAAACCCCTCACAAACCTGTGAACTCTCTGCGCCTCATCTAGAATCAATCTCATGACATGTTGAGTCAACTGGTAGAATCGTGCCTCATACTCAGCAACAGACATACAACCTTGGGTAAAACCCTCAAACCTCAACCTGCTCTTCTCATGTATGATCCATGGAATGAAGTAATCCTCAAAAGCACAGGCAAATGCATCTCACTCTACCGGAGGGGATTCCACTGGTCTAGACCTCATAAATGTCCTTCACCACTCCGTGGTTGACCCACAAAGCTGAATTTTAATAAAATAAACCCCATGGGCATCAACCATACTAACCTCTACAAGCATCTCATGGCATAAAGTCAAGAATTGATGAGCATCATCTCTGCTACCACCATGAAATTGGGTGGTTTCATCTTCTGAAACTTCTCATAACACTGTTGATCATGTACTTTCATAACCATATTAGGAGAAACTTGTGTATTGATAATTGGTGCGGGAACTAGTGGTAGCTGGCCCACTTGATCATAAACAATCGAGACCTGATGCTGCTCTGAGGTCTGAGCCCCTACTCTAGTCTGAGAACCCTCGGGTGTACCAACCGCACCCACACTTTGTGTAAAGTCCTCAAGTGTACCCAACACTCAAAGTAGAGTAGCTTGAAGCAATGGTGCAGTAGCAATATTAGGAGGGACCTGGTCTTCTCTAGCATCAACCTGTGGCTTAGGAGAAGCTTCTCTAGCTCATTCTCTAACTAGTGCTGCTCCTTGGGCATGACCTATTCCTACTACCACTCCACAAGCACTGCCTCTAGCTCGAGCCCTACCCCTACCCCTAGATGGGGTCTCAACAACTTCCTTAGGGAATACCTCATCTTGACCACTAGATGCAACTCTGCTCCTCCGCATCTACAGAAACAACATGTGACACTCAGCACTAGCAATAATAACCATGCAGATAAGAAAAGCCGTGAACAAAGGATTTTTCTTAATATTCTTCATAGCCTGTCAAAAATAAGTACAGATATCTCTGTACCGATCCTCGAGACTCTACTTAGACTTGGCTTGTGCGCGTGAGACCTACGAACGTGGGGATCTAATACTATTTTTTCATAACCCAAATTCAGATGTGATGACACTTATTCATTCCCACCAAATAGGTCAGCCTAAAACCTAATAATTATAGAAAGATAATACGGAAGCAATTTAAATAAAATAGATATAGGTATAAACCAAAAGCCTTAATCAACTAAAATAACCCCAAAGACTAGTTGTCACATATACACGTCTCTAATACAACTGAAATGAAGAATAAGTACAAGTCTCAATGTCTTTGTTTTTCAAATAGAACAAAGCATAATAAAAGGAACTAGGGAGATCACCAACATAGATCAACTACCACTCAAGTCTCCTAAAAAAGACTCGAAAAAGAAGGAGAAATAGAATTACTGTCTGAACTCGGACACTATACAAGTGTAGATAGTGAGTACCAAATAATACGGCACTCAGTAAGCCAACCAACAAAATAAAGTAAATCTAATAAATGCTAGAACTCTTTTTATCCTGACCGAACCTCCTTAAATACAACCTGCACAGAAATGAGCCCAATCTGTACTACACAATTCATTTAGCACATAGATCAAAAATAGCTCATCAACATCACCGAATAAGTCACATCAGAATCAAATATATCAATCACAAAGACACAAGGGGCATTTACACAACTTCACGCTGCAGATAAGATGTAATTCAATGTCACGTAAAGTGATGCATGTCTGCCATATTGATACAAATTCACTGTATAATAGACCGGAACCCATGAGGGTTGCATAAGGACCATGAATCAATTGAAATCATTTTCCATTGGCATAATCATCAATCACTCGAAAAATTTTCCATCGGCATCGCTGAAACCACTTTCCATCGACATAATAATCACTCGCTGGAACCATTTTGCATCGACATAAGTATCAATTAGATCTCATCATAGTGTTGTAGAACCAATGCAAGCAATCATATTCACACAAATAATGAGCAAATGATAGTGTTCATAGTCACAACTTCGTTCATGTCAATGCAAATCACGTCACACTATCAATAGTATATCAACGTCAGCACTTACCTCATTTACATCATTATAAGTCATCAAGTTTCTATTTTATTACCCTTTTTATCACAATTTGAATCAATCGGTGAGCAAGTATTTCAAGTCTATTCCTATAATCCACAATGAACAATGACATTTTTCATCAAGTTTACATTCATATTAAGGCTACTATAGCATTTTACCGAGTACACATCAAGTTCAAGTCAAGGAGTTCACATTTCTGATCAAAATCATAGCACACATAGTTTTTTTTATTATCCCAAATTTTCATTAAGCACAATTCATAGATTATCATCCCAAACCTTCTTCCCATTACTCCCCAACATATATACGAAAGCAAGTTCAAGTAATCTACAAGATTTATAGGCTTTTAGAAGTTCACTTGTCTTAATCAATAGTCGCTCAATCACTTAACTTGAGCCTTCCCTTTTCGAATAGAGTCCGGAACATCACAATCTATTCAAATATTTATTCACAATCAAATTATGGAACTAACGAAACCAAAATCATGAAATTCAGGCAAAAGAGTCAAAATGGTTCAAAAATCCAATTCCAAAAATAGGGTTTAAATCAAAACAAATTTGGATGAAAATGATCCTCAATGCATTTGGAATCTTTTGGTAAAAATCATTTCAAAAATGGAGTTAAAATCAATTCAAAATCACTATTTTTTTCAAAACCCAAGTTCTTGAAAAAAGCCCTACTTTCTTTAATTCAAATTCACTAATTTGATGTTAAAATCCGTAAATAATCAATGGGTGATGAAGGTTTTAGGTTAGGATCACTTGCCCAATCAATTAGCCAAGAAAATCCACTTCAAAAATTGCCTATCCAAGCTTTTGGGTCTCAAAAATAGAAGAAATGACATAAACCCCGGATAAACCTCTCTCAGGTGTCGCTTTCGCGACAGTTGCTTTTGCAACACCCGCAGAAGACCAGTCTTTGCGAAAGAGAGGGGGAATCACAAAAGCGATGGTCGTAAAAGTGATCCCCCCATCGGGATTGCGATGCCTGCACCAGATCACAGCACTAGAAAAATCCTCCACTTCTCAAACTTCTGAATAGACCCTCATAATTCATTTGGAATTCCGTGCACACAAACTATATATGCTTCCATACTAATTTCAATATTCTGGACTCAATGGAATCATCAAAATTTGAATTTGAGGTCTCCTTGACCCAAAATATGATAGGTCGCAACCAAACTAACCTTAGGCCTCAAAAAGACCAATACACCCTCGGAACTTCCGAAAAATACACAAGAACTTTCCCTAGGCCTAAAATCATCCCTCGAATCCAATAGAATTATCGAAAATCCAATCGAGCATTTGAACTCTGAATATTGACTAAAGTCAATTCTAAACTAAAAAACTCAATAATTTCCAACTAAGAACCTCAAATCCATGATATGACTCCAATTCTGATTCCTCAACTCCCTAGACCAAATTCCTCATTCCAGAACTGATGAAATCGACGAAATTCTATTTTGAGACTTGAAACTCCGAATTACACCGAATACCATTATTTAACAACTTGAAGCTTCAAAACTCAAAACTTTTCAAAAACCTTACATTTTCAAGAATTTCACAAAACCAACTTCGAATACTGAACAAGCATGATTTTTTTTTGGGAACAGACCCTACACGAGGCTCCCACCTCTCATGTACAATTAGGGGTTGAGCAGCACCCCCAAGCCTTAACATAAATAAAAATAATAAAAATACATGGAGGGGGACATAAACCTTACCTCCAAACTTAAGATGGTTCATAAGTTAGCCAACCTACTAAGATCGGCCAGCTCATCCTTATTGGTAGATGGAAAGCGATAAACCTATGAGAGGACTCCTCTCGATACAATAAAACTAAGAAAAACGTAAATGAGGGAGACTCTCCCCTTCCATGTCAATACAAGAAGGAAACCTACACTAGTTCTATTCAACTAATCTACATTAAAACATAGCTAAATTGAAGAACAAGTATATGAAACTTCTAATTTCCATGGATCAAGATCGTTCATTTCATCTTTGCCTTCTTAATCTTTTTCATACCGAGCTTGTCCATGAGATGTGAGTGCTTCATGCAATGTCAGTGCATGGTGCTGCAGATTTGGTGATATATAGATGTATTTCATTTGATGAATCTTCAATCGGCTAACTTTTTCAAGGTCGCTCGACTAACGTCTCCCGTTATCTGTTTGGGTTATGACTTCTTGAGGTCTGTAGTTGCTACATATGCTATCATACTGTAACATGTGGGATCAGTTTGATGTTGCATGATGCATATTGTTGAGAATTTGCTGACTGTTGCTGAATTATGTGTTGCTTTTGGCTTATGTTGTTGCTGATGTTGTTGAATGGTTGATGTTGTTGATGCATATAGAGCTTCTGTGTGACCTGCAGAATCAGTTGAACCACAAACAAGTACTGCTGTTGTTACTATGGTATCTGCAAGGGATTTAGGGTTGTTGTTGTTGTGTGCTAGAAATGGTTGAAGATCTTCCAAGTTAGCTGCTACTACTATAGTACCTGCTAGACACAAGGCACAATGCTATTGTAGCTTTGCATCTTGCATGGCAGCTGCATATGCATACCTGCACAAATTGAACAGCAAGCAGAGATGCAGGAGGGGGACATGGCTTGTGCAACTACAGCTTGTTAGAGTTTGCAGCTTCTGATGCTCCAGCAACCTGCATAAACAAATAAGTAAACACAAAGGGGGGGTCCAAGAGTAGTGAGCTCTTGTTGGTTCCAACAGTTGCTCCAGTAGGGGTTGTTTGGTTTTCTCATCTGCTGTATTTGCATTATTGAGAAACAGCCATAGTGAGTGCTGACTATTGGAAGTTGATGGATTTGTTACACCTGCACAAAAACAATCAAACAAGAAATAGACAACAAAATAAACAGTAGGCCTGCACTCCATTGGTTGATGATGTTTTTCAGATTCCTATTGGTTGTTGTTGTTGTTGTGTGATTCATCAAGGTATTATAGGGTGTTGGTTGTTGGTGATCTTATTGTGGGATGCTGCATGTGTGTTCCAATCATGAATGGGCCTCCAATTGCTAGATGGTCTATTGTATGTCTGCAACTACCTGCACATCCAAGAATGAGAAGAAAGGAGAAGACCTCTACTCTATTCTTTACCTATAGTGGTATGTTGATTATTCTATGAAAGCAATAAACTAGGGAGACTCTCCCTTTATAATATGACATAGCTATGTTGACTAAGAAATAATACATTGCAAAATACATATAGAAAACTATTACACAATCTGACTTAAGATATATTAATCAAGGAGGTTGTTTGATCCTTTTTAGGCTTTTCCTTCTGAAACTTGCCAGTCCTAGCTTGTCCATCTTGAAGTAACCCTTGGTTTCTTTTGGAAGCTGCTGTAAGTTGTAGAATTGTTGTGTATGATTGAACATATGGCTGCATTTAGATAAGGTATCTGCAGGGTGATTTGCTTCTCTGGATATGTGTATGCACTGGAAGAATTCCAAAAGCTGGACCAAAGACTGCAAATTTGCAACATATTTGTAAATGCTCCAAGGTGGTTTGATATCTTGTTTCAGCCACTTGGTCAATAATTATGAATCAACTTCCAATATCACTCTATTGTAGCCATGTTGGAGGCACCATTTGATGCCAATAGCTGCTGCCTGCACCTCTGCTTGGTTGTTAGTACCCTGACCCAATGGAGTTGCAAAGGCATATATTAAGTTCCCATTGTGGTCTCTTAATATTCCCCCTGCTCCAATTTGCCCAGGGTTGTCTAGTGCACTTCCATCAGTATTCAACTTCACTATGGAAGGTAGAGGCCTGATCCACACCACTTTGATCACTCTCATATCATGCTGGCATTGTTCTACTATAGTAACTAGCTCCTTCTATCTCTCTGGCCACTTAATGTAGGGGTAAGCATTGTTTATCAGCATGTATAGATCCTTACCTATGGAGAATTTAACTCTAGTAACCCTAGATTTCTTTCCTCCATACTTGCTTGCACATCTATTCTTCCATATATGCCAACAAACAAAGATAGGAGTGGCCTGCAATATGAGCTTATGGACATCATTATTGAGCTTGGAAGTCCACCACTTCATCAGGATATATCTCAAGGACATGGTATCATGTAGGATCCCCCAGGAACTGGAGAATTGTTGCCAAATATGCATGGCAAAATCTCCAGAAGCAAATATGTGCTCTATATCATCCAATCTAGGTCTGTAGCAACAAGAGCATGCTGCTGGTGCTGCTCCAAACTGGACAAGTTTATTATTGGTGGGCAGCTTATATCTGAGAGCTCTCCAAAGTAGAAAGGAAACTTTGAACGGAATGTTGGTGTGCCAAGTGCTGCCATTAGTTAAGGTCCTAGCTTTCTTCTCCCTGATTTGTTCCCAAGCAGATTTGCATGTGAAGCCACCATGGGAATTCAGTTTCCAGCAAGCTTGATCAGGTATGTTATGTTTGTAGATAATATCAGTGCTAAGTATCTATTGTACCAGCTGAGGAGGGGCATCTTTTCTGATTTTCTGCACATTCCATTCCCCATTCTCCAGGTATTCAGAGACTATAGTATTATTGAGCCTTGGTAGATAGCTATTGTGATTAGCTAGGGGTCCTATACCCATCCAATCATCCCACCAAAAGCTGCATGTACCTGAATTGATGTGCCAATTTATATAAGGCTCAATATTCATTTTATTTGCCACCATATGCTTCCACATAAGAGATTGACCTGTATCCCATTTTTTTATCACTGTATGTGCTCTTTGGCAGTACTTAGCCTTTAAGAATTCTCCCCATAGTGTCTTCTTGGACCTGAAGGTCCACCACTGTTTGTATTGCAAGGCCAAGCACACATCTTGTATGTTTTTCATACTAATACCCCCTTCCTCCACAGGGTAGCTGAGTGTCTCCCAGGATGCCCAATGGTATTTTCTCTTTTCTTTGTCCCAGCCCCAGAAAAAATCTGCCATAAGGCTTGTAATTTGTTTAAGGGTAGTGACTGTAGGGGTGATAGCTGATAGCAGGTAGATTGGAAGGGATTGCAACACTGACTTAATAAGAGTAGCTCTTCCCCCATAGCTCAATATTTTGGTCTGCCATCCTCTAATCTTGGAGGTCACTTTGGAGACCATATTAGTAAAGTAAATGATTCTTTGACCCCCAATATATAAGGGACATCCTAAATAGGTAATAGGGCCATGAGTTGATTTGAAATCAGTGATAGAAGTTACCCTTTCAATAATAGCTGGATTAGTATTCAGAAGGATCATACATTGACTCTTTTCTTTGTTAATAAGCTGTCCTGATGTGTGTTCATACAGCTGCAGAGTCTTCATGATCAGCTTGAGGGAAAAGTTGGAGGTTGATGTGAAAATAATTACATCATCAGCAAAGCTTAGGTGATTAATTGAAGGACCCTTCTTCTCCACGTGAAAGCCTGTGTACAAATAGTGTTGATGAAGGTTGTTGAGTAGTCTTGACAGTACCTCAGCACCTAAAATAAATAGGGCTGGAGACAAAGGATCTCCCTGTTTGAGGCCTCTTGTAGAATGAAAGAAACCATGCCTACCTCCATTCACAATAACTGAGTACCAGTTATTTGCCATTAACCTCCAAACCATGTCAATAAATACATCTCCAAAACCCATTTTTCTCATAACTAGACATATAAATGACCAAGACACCCTGTCATAGGCTTTGGCCATGTCTAGTTTGATAGCAACATTGTCTCCAATCTTTGGTTTTTTGATGCCATGAATGATCTCTTGTGCTAACATAATATTTTCAAAAATGCTTCTTCCCTGTACAAACCCAGACTGATTTTCAGAGATTACCTGAGGGAGAATTGGGGCTAGTCTGAGGTAAAGGACTTTAGAAATCACTTTATTGGTGAAGTTGCTGAGTGATATAGGCCTAAAATCTGAAAGTTTATTAGGATAGTCTACTTTTGGGAGTAGAACCAAACAAGCATGTGTGATGAACTTGGGAATAGAATGTCCACAACAAAAGTACTTTACTAAGTTTAACAAATCTTCACTAATAATATCCCAACAAGTATGGAAGAATTTGCCATTAAATCCATCAGAACCTGCAACAGACACATCATTGAGAGAAAATACAGCAGCTTTCAACTCCTCCTTGGTAGGCATAGCATTAAGAATTTGGTTTTGCTGAGCTGTGATGGTATTGGGTATGCATTTTAGGATATCTTCATTGATCAAATACTCTTTTCCAGTAAAGATCTTCTCAAAGTATTCACAGGCAGCAATAGCTATGTTTTGATCACCTTGAATGGTGTTTTCTTGGTCAACAGTGATTTTATGAATAAATAATCTTCTTCTCCTTCCTCTGATGATAGCATGAAAATATTTGGAGTTGGCATCTCCATCCTTAAACCACTGAAGCTGAGTTTTTTGCTTAAGGATGGAATGCTCTGTCTTCAAATATCTAATGTACTGAGCATTCACCTGATTAAGCTTGCTCATATTACTTTCAGAATTGTTTTGGATGATAGCCTCTTCTGCTTGTTGTACCTTCTGTTCAAATTCCTTGACAGCTTCATATATGTCTCCATACTGTTGTCTTTACCAAGTGCTAAGAGTGTTTGCCACCCTCTTAAGTTTCATATGGAATATTCTCATTGGATTATAGAAGGTAAAATTTATTCTACTACTATAAGTGATAATTATACGGCTAAAATACATTGTTTATGTAAAAAGGTCACGATATAAATAGTGCCTTAGTCTATTTTTACTTATCCAGTGTTGACTTGGTACACCTTTTTAGAAGCAATAAATAAAATGATAATTTTAGTTTATCACCCTTTAAATATAATAAATTTAATATTTTTAGAAAATGAATTGGGAAATGATATAGCTAAAAATAAAGATATATTAGGAATTAAATAATAAATTAACTCTTATTTTTTTTTAAAAATTGAATAGGTAAAAGTGAACATTTATTTTTAGTAGATGAACGAAAGAAGTATGAGAGAAAATTTGGATTGTACTAATGGTAGATATTTTTTTCTTTTTTTCTTTTGGTAAGAACCATAAATGATTACCATAACCAGTAAAATCAAATACACCTAGGGTGTGTTTGGTATGAGGAAAAATATTTTCCATGGAAAATGTTTTTCTAGAAAATGTTTTCCATGGAAAATATTTTCTTGAAAAACAAGTTGGTTTCTAACTTATTTTCTCATGTTTGGTTAGTGAGTGAAAAATATTTTTTGAAAAATATTTTCTATTGTTTGGTTAGTGAATGAAAATATTTTTTAGAAAATATTTTATATTTTTGGCTAGAAAGTAGAAAATAGTTTTTAGAAAAATGGTTTCTGACTTGAAAATCAACCTTAGTAATTGACTCGAGATCCGATCCCGACACCTTATGTGGGACCCAACTCAACTTTCAACAGAAGATTCGACTTTCTAATTTAGATTTGATCCTGACTTTCGAACCGAAATCTGACCACATCCGTCTCCAGACCTAACTTTCAAATAATTTAATTTTTTGACTTTTTTTGGGAGTGGGGTTGGGGGGAGGGGAGGTTTGGGGGCTGGCAAGGGGGACAGAATTAGGGGTTGGGTGAAAAAATAAAATTTTTAAAACATGAAATATTTTTCAAAAATAATTTTTTTTTGTCTCTGTGTGTGTGTGTGGGGGGGGGGGGGGGGGTAGGGATAGGGTAAAAAATGAAAATTTCTAAATGTGAAATATTTTTCAAAGATAATTTTTTAATTTTTTCTTAAAAAAAAGTTGTAATTTTATTTTATTGGGGGGAGGGGGGTCGTGGTAAGGGTGGGGTACATAACCAATATGAATCATGAGATGCGAGACCAATATCTTTTCAAGCATGAATAAACATGATAACATTATAAATGTTTATCTCATTGGTCCATATCAAAAAAATCTCATAAACATCGTAAAAACTTACATATGTGGGAGATAACCATAACAGACATTAAGACCATGTAATTTATTACATGGAATTCAATGATACCCACATCGAGAAGTGTGATGGCCCCCTCTGTGAGCCCACATATTGAGTTCGTCAGCCATTTCATCCCTTCCTTCACCCTGCAGGGCTTCATGGGAATCAAACTAGGAACCTCAGGCTCCTTTACATCCACTCTATATCCCCCTTGGGAACGTTCATCCTCTAATGTGACTCAAGCTAGCATGAATGGAATAGGAAGAGAACATAATAGCCCAACATGAGTGCAAAACCTCTAGATAAGGCATATAATATGAAATCTTTAATCTCAAGCTAAAACATGACTTTAAAACTCATTTCATGAACATGAATGCATATGAAACCATGAGAGCAACTGAAACATATGATTTAGGCTTATTAGATCATGAAGGAACTAAATACCTCAACTAGGAATGGAAGGAAAGAGATAAGTATATAGGGACATCATATCAGCTTTGGCCTCCCATGTAGCACCCTCAACCTCTTGGTTCCTCCATAAAACTTTAACTGAAGCTATTTCTTTGTTTTTCAATTTTCTAACTTGCCAGTCCAAGATCTCAATCGGAGCCTCTTCATAAGAATGACTCTCTTTAATGTCAATGCTGTCCAATGGCACAATGGAGCTAGGATCACTAACAAACTTCCTCAATAATGACACATGAAACACCGAATGCACCGATGCCAAATCTAAAGGCAAATCGAACTCATAGGCCACCTTACCAATTCGCCTCAAAATCTGATATGGGCCAACATACCGGGGACTTAGGTTCCCTTTCTTACCAAAATGCATCACACCTTTCATGGGTGAAATTTTCAATTAAACCCAATCATTAACCTTAAATTCAAGTTCCCTTCTCCTCACATTCTAATCAGATTTTTGTTAGCTTTGGGCTTTTTTCAATCTTTCTCTAATGAGTCTAACCTTCTTCATAGCCTCAAATACCAACTAGAGTCCTATCAACGAAACTTCACCTACCTCAAACCAACCGATAGGGTATCTACACTGCCAACCATACAAGACCTCAAATGGATCCATCTTAATGCTAGAGTGATAACTATTATTATAAAAAATTTCTATTAATGGTAAATGATCACCCTAATTTCCATTAAAATCAATAACGCATGCTCCCAACTTATATTCTAATATTTGAATGGTACACTCGGTCTGACCATCTATTTGTGGGTGAAAAGCTATACTAAGCTTTACTTGGGTACCATGACCCTTTTGAAAGTATCTCCTATCACGACCCGACCTAGGGCCTAGTCATAACACGATAATCGAAACCTCGAAGGACGCCAACCAAGGCTATTGTCATATCATAGAGCATACATATGGTAAAATAAATGCGGAAACATTATAAGAGAGTTTAGAATATGAAACATAATAAAGAATGTCACTTGACACCATAGACTCAAAATGAAAACATAACAAAGTCTTTGAATGTAAGAAACAACAACTCATAACGTGTCCTCGATGGATGAGGACTCACTAAGACTTCACCGATACAAAAGCTCAACTAGTCACGTGGATGGATATGATCCTCAACCTCAACCCATATATTATGAGACAATGTAGGTAACAATATGCATTAGTACATTTGAATGTACTAAGTATGGGGCATGACATGCAATATAAATCATAAGATGCAATGACCAAGAATATACATGATAAAAAGGTTAAGTGAAGTCATGAGGAAAGTCGTAATGATCAAAGTATTTTAAAGGACATTGTTGAAGATCATAAAGTGATATAATAATCATACACATATGTGGGATAGGAACCATAACCGACAATAAGACCATGCGAGCTATAATATGGAATCCCATTGTCTCCCCATACAATGAAGAAAAGGGAAATCTACTTGCCATGGTAGACTCCACCTCGCTAGGCAGGTTATGTACATATGCTATAGGTGGATCCACTAGCTATGCCATAAGGCAACCTACGGTGGCATATAGTTATGGGACATGAGGCTGATAATAAGGCTTTTGGTATGACGCCCACCTCAAGTCTGCTCGGTTCTAAGTCAAATCTCACGGAATACATATCATAATTAACATATCATAAATATGATCATAGGTTTGAAATTCATAGAGGATATAATTTCATAACATAAGTTCAACGTGACTATTTTCCTTCCACATTGCAATTCATGCATACATGATTCATATCATTAGGCTTTAGGTCACTACATAAGGCCTTAAGTCACTTTTTCCATAATTTGCATGAAAATCATAACTCTAAACATACTTTTAATCATGATCATAATTCATACTTGAATTTAGAGTAAAACTTCATTTACATAATTAATTTGATTGAAACCCATAAGTATACATTAAAACATAGGACTCCATGGTCAAAATTCATGAAAATTCATCATAGAAATAGCTTCATGCATGGGCTTTCATAATTCATCTTGAAATTATGTAATTTACGTAAATACATACTCATAATGATCATAAATAATGAATAAATACAAAATTAAATCAGCCCAACATAATTCATCAAAAATTGAAATTTAAAAGTAATGGGATTTCACAAGATTTTTGAATTAAACCTTGGACTCCATGAACTGAATGGACTCATGAATCAATCCACACATATGTTGATTGAAATTGGACTTGAATTTGAGAAAGGAAACTTGATCTTGAAGAAACCCTAATCAATGCTTGAAGAACTCTTGAGGAACCTTGGGAGAGAAGTCTAAAATTTTTATGGGAATTAATGAGGGAAAATAATGAGTTTAGGTGTATTTAGGATCCAATTCGTAATGAATCTATTCCATAAAACGTCCACATACATTATTAGCATGTAGAGAAAATACCAAACTACCCCTTATTAAAATTCCAAGTCATGCACTTCTACGACATGTGTCTATGGGTGGTAGACACAGTGACGAGTCATCATTATGTCTCGTCCTGCAGCTTGAGAAAGACCTGAAAATCGAGTTTTTGTATTTGTTTTATGAGTCATCTTTACGAATCATCATTGAGTTTACTGGTCATCGAAGTGATCCGTGTAGCATGTCTGAAAAACCTACAAGTTGAGGAGTCTCTAAAGTTTTCATACGACTTAATTCTATGAGTCGTAAACTTTTGTACGACTCATCCTATTGAGTCGTAGAAGAAGTCCTAAGGGTGAAATCTGTTGGTCAGATTACCTTGCCACGATGATTCATTTCTACAAGTTGTTATTCCCTCTATGGGTCGTCAATTGACTCATCAACACAAATCTTTCCTTAGCCAAACTTCAAAATTCTTACTTCACCTCTACGAGTCGTGTGTACGACCCATAACAACTTCTATGAGTTGTAGACTAACTCATAGACTTGGGCATTTTCAATTCCTTTGAAAAAATTTCTTTCGTTCGACTTTTCATTTTATGGGGTCTTACAATATCTCCTCTTTGGAAACATTAATCCTTGACTGAGATTCAACTAGCGTAAGAAATACATGGAAAGAGGACTAGCAACCCAACATGAACATAGAAACATTTTAAAATGCATAGAACATGTAAACTTCATACTTAACATAAAACAAGGCTTTTAAAAATCACTTTTATGAATCATGCATGCATATAAATGACATATGGAACTGAATAAGTAGGAGTTTAATTGATTTTGATCATGAATCAACTAATTACCTTTAGCCTTGAGTAGAAGAAAAGAGATACATATAAAGCTTCATCATGTACTTTTCCGCTTCCCACATAGTACTCTCTACTTGTTAATTTCTCCACAATGCTTTCACGGATGTAACACCTTTATTCCTGAGTTTTTTCACTTACTGGTCTAAGATTTCCACCGGTACTTCCTCATAAGTCAAATTCTCTTCAACGTGCTCAATTTCCAATGGCACAATGGAGTTTGTATCACCCACCAATTTCCTCAACATTGATAAATGAAATACCGGATGAACCAAAGCCAACTCAAATGAAAAATCTAACTCATATGCCACTTTACCAACACGCTTCACTATTCTTTAGGGTCCTACATAACTAGGACTGAACTTCCCTTTCTTACCAAATCACATTACACCTTTCATAGATGAAACCTTCAAATATACCCAATCATCTACATCAAATTCAAGATCTCTTCTCCTAGTGTCCAAATAGGACTTTTGATGACTTTGAGTAGTCTTTACTCTTTCTCTTACAAGCCTTACTTTCTCCATAGCATCAACCACCAAATTTGGACCAATCAATTGCATTTCACCCACTTCAAACCATCCCACCGGAGATCTATATATTCTATCATACAAGACTTCAAAATTGGCCATTTGGATGCTAGAGAGATAACTATTATTGTAGGAAAAATAGATCAATGGAAAAATGCTCATCCCAACTTCCTTTAAGATCAATCACACACACTCTTAACATATCCTCCAAAGTTTGAATCATTCTTTCGGCTTGTCCATCGGTTTGAGAATGGAAAGCGGTATTTAGCTTAACTATAGTATGAAGACCCTTTTGAAATGAATTCCAAAAATGTAAAGTGAATTGAGTACCTCTATCCAGTAGGATCGACATAACAACACCATGAAGTTTACAAGTTCATGAATGTACAAATTAGCATAGTCTTCAGAACCATAAGAAGTCTTAACTGGTAGAAACCATGCCAACTTAGTCATTCAGTCCACAATGACCCAAATAGAATCATGTTGTCTTCCAGTACGAGGCAAACCCATTACAAAGGCCATATTCACATCTTTCTACTTCCAAAGAAGGAATCTGTATGTCTTGAGCTAAACCTCTCAGTTTTTTATGCTCAACTTTAACTTGTTGACAATTAGGACACAGCCACAAACTCCGCTATGTCCTTCTTCATGACATTCCACCAATACACTTCCCTCAAATCACGATACATCTTGGTGGATCCCAGATGAATTAAATACCAAGAGCTATGTGCCTCATTCAATATTAACTCTCTTAATCTATCAATATTAGGAACATAAAACATTTTTGGTAATGTAATACCACCCCATCTCCCCCTTGGGAGAAAGCGTCAATGGCTTTTTCAGCAAATGACTTCTTCAATTCAACCAACACCGAATTATTATCTTATTTGGACTTAACGTCCGCCACAAGAAATAATTCCGAGCCATTATGTACAAGCACACCTCCATCATTGGAGTCAGCCAAACGCACACGTAAACGTGCCAATTGATGGACATATTTAATCAACTCCTTCTTACCTTCCTCTATATATGCAACACTACCCATGGACAATCAACTAAAACCATTGGCTATAACGTTTGCCTTACTAGGATGGTATAGTACACTTATGTTGTAGTCTTTTAGGAGTTCAAGCCATCTCCTCTGCCTAAGGTTCAAGTCCCTTAGGATAAACACATATTGCAAACTCTTATAGTCAATGAACACATCAATATGTACCCCATAAAGATAGTGATGCCATATTTTCAAAGAAAATACAACCGCCGTAAGTTCAAGATCTTGTGTTGGATAGTTACTTTCATGTACCTTAAGTTGCCTAGAAGCATAGGAGATCACCTTACCATGTTGTATTAAGACATATCCCAAACCAACACATAAGGCATCACAATAAACCACAAACCCATCCAAATCTTTGGGCAATGTCAAAATAGGAGTCGACGTAAGACGATGCTTCATTATTTGGAAGCTCTTTTCACATTTATTTGACCATTGAAATTTCACCTTATTTGGGGTCAACTTAGTCAAAGGCGAAGCAATAGATGAAAAACCTTCAAAAAATCTTCTATAGTACCCATCTAGACCCAAGAAACGTCTAATGTCTGAAGGGGATAATGGTCTAAGCCAATTCTTAACCTTCTTTATTTTCTTTGGATCTACTTTAATCCCATCACCGAACACCACATGGCCAAGAAATGCAACTTTCCTTAGCCAAGACTCGCACTTACTAAATTTGGCAAATAATTGATTCTCCCTCAATGTATGTAACACAATTTTCAAGTGACCCATATAATCTTCCTTATTTCGAGAATAGATCAAGATGTCATCAATGAACACCACAACAAACATGTACAAGTATGGCTTGAAAATTGGATTCATCAAATCCATAAACATAGCGGGAGCATTAGTCAAACCAAACGATATTACTACAAATTTAAAATGTCCATTCCTTATTTGAAACACCATTTTGGGAATATCACACTCTCTGACCCTTAGTTAATGGTAACCGGATCGGACATCAATATTAGAAAAATAACTTGCTCCTTGTAATTGGTCAAACAAGTCATCTATCCTTGGTATTGGATACTTCTTCTTTACAGTGACCTTGTTTAATTGCGGGTAATCTATATAGATTCGAAGTGAACCATCCTTCTTCATAACAAACAACATGGGAACACCCCATGGTTAAATACTTATAAAACCCTTATCCAACAAATTTTTCAATTGCTCTTTCAATTCCTTAAGTTCCACCAGAGCCATACGGTGAGGAGGAATAGAAATAGGTTGGGTATTAGGAAGGATATCTATGCCAAAATCAATTTTCCTTTCGTGAGAAACTCTGGGAAAATCATCGGGAAACACATCAGAAAACTCATTAACTATAGGGACCAATTCAAGAGTGGGAGTTTTGGAATCAACATCCCTAACTTGCACAATATGATAAATGCACCCTTTGGAAATTATTTTTTGGGCCTTAAGATAGGAGATGAATCAACCCTTAACCATCGAATTGTTACCCTTCCATTCAAGAATAGGTGCATTAAGAAAGTGAAACTTAACCACACAGTTCCTACAACATATAGATGCATAAGCGGCGTATAACCAATCCATACCAAGAATGATGTCAAAATCTGTCATGTCAAGTTCAATAAGATTACTTGAAATAATTTTGTGCAAGACAGACATGGGAAAATTTCTATAAGATCTCATAGCTAATACCCAATTATCAATGGGAGTATAAACCAAAAAAGATTATAATAATACCTCAGGGCACACATGAAATCTCATAGCAAGGTAAGGAGTAACAAAAGACAAGTTGGCAGCCAAATAAAGCAATGCATAAGAAACAAAGTTGAAGACTTGTAACATACCCGTAACAACATCAGGAGTCTCATCCACATCTTACCTAGCATGAAGAGCATAGAATCGGTTATTACGTTGGTCACCCTTAGGTTGAGCTTGGGCTCCATGTTAGACTTAGCCTCCTTAAGGATGACCTTCTCCATCTTTTTAGCAGCATGAGGGCACTCGAACTGCTTATGGCCCATCTTTCCACATCCATAGCAAGCACCCATTTCCATCAAGCATCTACCTCTATGATTCTTTCCACACTTTACACATTTAGGAAAAGAAGGGATATTAGAATTCACACCTCTTCCTCCTCCTTGGGCTTTAGAGTATGTCACCCTATTCTTAGAAAACTTCTTCCTGGACCTTGGCCTTGTTGAGAGCGGCCACTACTATCACCACTAGTCCTATCATTAGAGAACCCACCTTAATACTAGGCCCTCTTAGAATCCCTCATCCTCATGTCCTTAAGTTTTTCTCTTTAATTTGTTCGGTGAAAGTCATGAGTCGATATATATCCATCTCCTTAATAAGAATAGTGGTACGACATTTCTTAGCAACCAAGTTAGACACCCCTGAGATGAATTGACTCATTCGGGCATGTGCATCGGCAACCAATGAAGGAGCATACTTAGATAGCTTAGAAAACTTGAGGGCATATTCCCTCATTTCCATGTTACCTTGTCGAATATTGATGAACTTTAACACCTTTGCTTCCCTTAGTTCAAGAGGGAAAGCAATCAAGGAAAGCAAGTTTGAAGGATTCCCATTCAATAGGACCTTCATATACCTTTTCTATCTTTCATTGGGTATACCACAATTGTGCAACACTCATAAGTTGATAGGCCGCTAACTCTGCCTTCTCTTCGGGTGACACCCCCATAATGCTCACTATCTTGTAAACCTCATTTATGAATTCTTCAGGGTCCTCATCAACCTTAGAGACATGAAACTCCAAAGGGTTTATTCATTGAAATTACCTCACCCTTGAGGCTGGAGTAGGGATATTAGGAGGAGACGCAACCCCTTGGTTGGCTACCACTTGAGATAACATAGTAATAGTCATCCGAAATTCCACATTAATCACTTGGTCGGGTAAAGAACCATTGTATTAAGGAGTCGGGGGAGTTTGAGCCTCATAATAATTATTTCCCCTTGGAAATGGTGGTCTTCTTAGAGGCATATTTTCTAAAAATCGCAAAGAATAATCTTAGGGAAAAGAAGTCTTAGAACTCACTCTACCTCATGACATTGATCATGAAATAAGTGAGAATTCCTAAAAAGTTTTATAGCCCCTTATTCATAGGTGTGGTGCGCATCCCAACCATGAATAAGACTCTACTTGATGCAGCATATTGAATATCCTAGGATATCTTAAATCTTATACTCTGATACCAAGTTTGTCATGATCCGACCTAGGGTCTAGTAGTAACACAACCATCGAAACCCTGAAGGGCTCCAACCAATCCTCTTGTTAGATCATGAAACAAACATAAGATAAAGTAATTATGGAAATATTATAAGAGAGTCTAGAATATGAAACATAAAGATGAATGTCACTTGACAACATAGACTCAAAATATTTGTCCAACTAGATGCCTCTACTCATGAACATGGGTGGGGGATAAGACATGTTCCTAGCTCAACCTCGATAGATGAGGACTCACCAAGACTTCACTGATATGAAAGCTCAACTAGCCACATGGATGGATATGATCCTCAACTTCAACCCCTATACTATGAGATAATGTAGGCAAAAATATGCATTAATATATTTAAATGCACTAAGTATGGGGGCATGACAAGCAATATAAATCATAAGATGCAATGACCAAGAATATACATTATAAAAAGGTTAGGTAAAGTCATGAGGAAAGTCGTAATGATCAAAGCATTTTAAAGGACATAGTTGAAGATCATAGAGTAACATAATACTCATATACATATGTGGGATTGGAACCATAAATGACAATAAGATCATGCAAGCTATAACATAGAATGTCATTGTCTCCCCATACAATGAAGAAAAGGGGAATCTACTTGTCAAAGTAGACTCTACCCTGCTATGTAGGTCATGTACATATACTATATGAGGATTCACTAGCTATGCCATAAGGAAACTTACGGTGGCACGTAGTTTATGGGACATGAGGCTGCTACTAAGGCTTTTGGTAGGGCCCCCACCTCATGTCCGCTCGGTGCTAAGTCAAATACCATGGAATATGTATCATAACATAGTAATCATAATTAACTTATCATAAACATGATCATAGGTTTGAAATTCATAGTGTAGCTCATTTGATAATATAAGTGCAATCTGAGTATTGTTCTTCCATATTACAATTCATGCATACATGATTCATATCATTAGGCCCTAGTTCACCACATAAGGCCCTAATTCACCTTTTCCATAATTTGTATGAAAATCGTAACTTGAAACATACTTATAATAAATAATTATAATTCATACTTGAATTTAGAGTAAAAACTCATGTACTTAATTAATTTGATTAAAACCTATAAGTATACCTTTAAACATACGACTCAACGGTCAAAATTCATAATAGAAATAGCTTCATGTATGGGCTTTCATAATTCATCTTGAATTCATGTAATTTATGCAAAAATCTACTCATAATGATCATGAATAATGATTAAATACAAAATTGAATCAGCCCAATATAATTCATCAAAAATTGAAATTTAAAAATAATGGGATTTCATGAGATTTTTGAATTAAACCTTGGATACCATGAGTGGAAGGATCTCATAAATCAATCCACACATACCTTAATTGAAATTAGAATTGTATTTGAGAATGGAGACTTGATCATGAAGAAAACCTAATCAATGCTTGAAGAACTCTTGAGGAACCTTGGGAGGGAAGTCTAAAATTTATTTGGGTATTAATGAGGGAAAATAAAGAGTTTAGGAGTATTTGGGATTCAATTTGTAATGAATCTAGTCCTTAAAACATCCACATACATCATTAAAATGTAGGGAAAAACAAAACTACCCCCCATTAAAATTCCAAATAGGGCAATTCTACGATAGGAGTCTACGGGTCGTAGACACAGTGATGAGTCATCATTACGACTCGTCCTGCAGGTCTTGAGAAAGACCTAAAAATCGAGTCTATGTAATTTTTGTTATGAGTCATCTTTAGGACCTGTTGTTGAGTTTACGAGTCATCGAAGTGATCCGTCTTACAGGTCTAAAAACCTTTAAGTTGAGGATTCTCTGAAGTTTTCATACGACTAATTTTTATGAGTCATAAAATTCTCTACGACTTTTCCTATTGAGTCATAGACGAAGTCCTGAGGGTGACATCTATGGGTAATCTTACCTTGCCACGATGACTCGTATCTATGAGTCATTATTCCCTCTACGGGTTGTCAATGGACTCGTCAACACAACCCATGCCTTAGACAAATTTCCAAATTCTAACTTCACCTCTATGAGTCATGTTTACGACCTGTAACAACTTCTATGAGTCATAGACTAACTCGTAGACTTGGGCATTTTTAATTCCTTTGAAATTTTTTCTTTCGTTCAACTTTTCATCTTATGAGGTCTTACAATTCCAAGACTAAGTACCTCTATCCAGGATAATGGATAGTGGAACATCATGAAGCTTTACCAACTCTCAAATATACAATCTCGCATAATCATTAGCTAAATATAAAGTCTTAACTAGGAGGAAATGAGCAGACTTAGTCATTCAGTCCATAATCTCCCAAATCGAGTCATTTTCTCTATGAGTACGAGGAAAACTAGTCACAAAGCCCATATTCAAGATTTTCAACTACCAAGTAGGAATCTTAATGTCTTAAGCCAGACCTCTCAATTTTTTCTGCTCAACTTTCACTTGTTGACAATTAGGAAACTTAACCACATATTCTGTAATGTCCCTTTTCATGCCATTCCACTAATACACTTCCCTCAAATCTCGATACATCTTTGTGGAACCGGGATGAATAGAATACTGCAAACTATGAGCTTCAGACAATATCATTTCTTTCAAGCCATCAATATTGGAACACACAATCGGCCTTGCTATCTCAAAACACCATCTCCCCCTTGGGAGAAAGACTCAATGGTTTTTTTAGCAACTGCTTTGTTCAACTCAACCAAAGCGGGATCACTATGTTGCTTTATTTTTACATCCACCACAAGAGATGATTCAGAACTATTTTGCACAATGACACCACCATCCTCAAAATCCACCATTCTAATATCAAATGGTCTAATTGATGCACATCCCGAAGTAGCTATTTCTTCTCATCCTCAATATGAGACATACTGTTCATGGACAAAATACTAAGAGAGTCGGCAACCACATTCGGATGGTATAGACACTCATGTCATAATCCTTCAACCGCTCAAGCCATCTTCTTTGTCGAAGGTTCAAGTCTTTTTGAATGAATACATATTACAAACTCTTGTGATCGGTGAAAATATCCACGTGGACACCATAAAGATAGTGTCTCCACAACTTTAAAGTAAATACCACCGCCGCCAACTCTAATTCATAAGTTGGATAATTCTTTTCTTGTGCCTTGAGTTTCCTTGAAGCATAAGTTATCACTTTACTATTTTTCATTAGCACACAATCAAGAAAGACCCGTGAAAAATTACAATACACAACAAACCCATCAAAACCTTTTGGAAAGGTCAACACCAGAGCGAAGGTAAACTTATATTTTAACTCTTCGAAGCTTTTCTCATATGCCTCGGACCATTGGAATTGTACCTCTTTTCGAGTCAAAGTAGTCAAGGGAGATGCAATGGAAGAAAAATCTTCCATAAACCATATATAGTAACCGGTGAAGCCTAAGAAACTTCTAATGTCGCAAGGGTTCAATGGTCTAGGCCAATTCTTAACCACCTCGATCTTCTTTGGACAACCATAATTTCTTCTCCAAAAATAATGTGACCAAGGAACGAAAATAACCTTAGCCAAATTTCACATTTACTAAACTTTGCATACAACTTATGGTCCTTGAGAATTTACAACACAATCCTCAAATGAATGGAACTCTTCTATTGAGCCCCAATTGGAAATCCAATCTGACTTCTAAAATGGAAGTGAGCACAAGGGAGAGGACCCTTGGCATAGTCTTCCTCACTCTGAGAGTAGATAAAAAAATCACCAATGAAGACAATAACAAACTTATCCAAGTGTTGCTTATAACACCTTGTTCATCATATCCATAAAAGTTGTAGAGGCATTTGTTTGTCCAAAAGACATAACCAAAAATTCAAAGTGACCATACATAGTTTTAAAGGCCATCTTCGGAATGTCACATTCCCTTACTCAGAGTTGATGATAACCTGGTCGAAGATCAATTTTTGAAAAGTAGCTTTTTCCTTGAAGTTGATCAAATAAATCATCAATCGTTGGAATGGGATACTTATTCTTAATTGTAACCTTGTTCAATCACCTATAATCAATACATATTTGGTGAGAACCATCCTTCTTTTTGATAAAGAGAACCGGAGCACCCCATGGAGAGATACTAGATCTAATAAAACCCTTATCTATTAAATCATTCAACTAATCCTTTAACTCTTTCAATTATGCTAGAGCCATTCGATAAGGAGGAACAGAGATAGGTTGAGTATCGGGAAGGAAATCGATACCAAAGTCTATTTCCCTTTTGGGAGGAATACCTAGGAGATCATTGGGGAAAACTTTCGAAAACTCATTAACAACTGAAACTGACTCAGGAGTAGGAATTTTAGAGTTAGTATCTCTAACCCAAACTAGATGATAAATTCAACCTTTGGAAATAATTTTACAAGCTTTAAGGTATGAAATGAATTGACCCTTAAGCACGAAATTACTACCTTTCCATTCTAGGACTGGCTCATTAAGAAACTGAAACTTAACCACACGGGTTCTACAACATATAGAGGCGTAACATGAATAAAGCCAATCCATACCAAGAATAACATCTAAATCGGTCATATCAAGCTCTACAAGATCAACAGAGGTGACTTTATGAAAAGCTAAAAATGGACAATTTCTATAGACTCTTTTAGCCACAACTGAATCACCAATAAGAGTATAGATCCAAAAAGGTTGTAGCAAGATCTGGAGACTAACAATGAACCTCATTGCAAGATAAGGAGTTACAAATGATAGAGTAGCAACCGGATCTAATAATGCATAAACATCAAAGTCAAAGAATTTCAACATACCTGTTACTACACCGAGAGACTCATTAACTTCTTGCCTATCTTGAAGGGCATAGAACCTATTTTGGTATGGGCCACCACCTTGTAGTCTTGGTCCAGTTTGAGTAGTTGACCCTAAGGATACCCTTTTTTTCCCTTATTCGGACACTCATAAATTTTGTGTGCCATCTTCCGGCATCCAAAACATGCACCCGTTCCAACCAAAAATTTGCCTTCATGATTTCTCCCACAATTTGCACACTTGGGAAGAGTAGATGCACTAACAACGCCTTATGCCTTAGGATTTGAGGCCTTATTTTTTTCAAGTCTTTGCCCCGAAGCTTGTGAAGGACCTTGGCATTGAGACTTTTGGCCTTGTTGGAAATGTTCATTACTACCACCAAAGTTTTTGTGAGAAAATCTACCTTTATATCGAGCCCTCTTGGACTCCCTTACACTTCTCTCCTTCAATTTGCTCGGCATAGGTCATGATCCTAGAGATGTCCAACTCTTTGATAAGAATGGTAGTTAGGCCCTCTTTCATAACCAAGTCTAACACTCCTAAAATAAACTTTCTCATTCGGGCATGAGAGCCGGCTAACAAAGACGGAGCATATTTTGATAACTTAGTGAACTTGAGGGCGTACTCCCTCACACTCATACTTCCTTGATTAAGATTGATAAACTCTAACATATTTATTCCCTTATCTCAAGTGGGAAAAAGTGATTAAGAAAGGCAATCTTAAACTCTTCCCAACCTATGGGACCCTCTTTAACCCTTTTCTATTTCTATCGAGTGTACCAAACTTGAGGGACACCTTTGAGTTGATAGGCCACCAATTCATCCTTCTCCTTCAAAGACAATACCATAATCCCCACAATCTTGTACAACTCATTAATAAAGTCTTGGAGATCCTCATCAGCCTTGAATCCATGAAACTCGGGAGGGTTCATCCTCGTGAAGTCTCTACTACTACCTCTTGATTCACTTGAGTGGTAACAACCTGGGCTAACATATAAAAAGTCGATTGAAACTCCACATTACAGAATTTCTCATTCACATGGTCATTTAGAGCATGTTTCTTATCATCAACAACATTTCTTCAAACAGGGTATCATTGTAGAGGCATGATTTTGAAATCGCAAAAAGAAAGTGTTAGAGGAGGAAACCTTAGAGTTAAACTTCATAGCACGATAAGATCATGAAAGAAGTGAAGTATTTCCTAATACACCTCATATCCTCCTATTCATAGATGTATCGCGCTTCATACCAATGAAAAAGACTCCACTTGACGTGGCATGTTAGACTTCCTAAGAAACTTGAACCTGACTCTAATACCAATTTTTTCATGACTGGACCAAGGGCCTAGTCAAAACACAACGATTAGAATCCCAAGGGACTCCAACCAAACCTCTTAGTATGACATTCATAAGCATACATAAGGAACATAAAATTAATCAACAATAATCAATGATATAGAAGCATGGTCTCAAATAAAACATAAGTCTCAAAATGAGAGAAATACAACATAGACTCCATAATATCTAACATATCTCTACTACTAGATGGGGACATGAGACAATCTCCTAACTCACCCAAAATAAAGTGTAAAGAAAGCCTTAAACTTGTAAGAAGTAAATGTCTCTTCCTAAAAACATGAGGACTCACCATTATAAGCAAAATAGTAAAACTCTAACCACGAGCAGGAAGAGGATGAACATTATCGCCGATCCCTATATTATAATATAATGTAGACAAAAGTATGCATTAGTACATGGAATGCACTAAATATGTGAGAATATTTATGAACAATAAACATAGGAAATAACCAGTATGAATCATGAGATGCTTTACCAATATCTTTTAAAGCATGTTTAAATATGAAAACATTAGAAACATTTATCTCATTGGTCAATGCATTAAAAGAATCTCATAAACATCATAAAAACTTACATATGTGGAAGATAACTGTAATCGATATTATGACCATGCAAGCTATTACATGGAATCCGATATACCCACATCTAGAAGGGGGAAGGCTACTTCCCAAGTTAAACTCCGTCCAATTAATATTATCATGTGCTATATGTGGATCCACTAGCTAAGCCATATTGGTAAACCTACAGTGGTAACATAGTTTAAGATATTAGAGGTTTCTACTAGGGCTTAGGTCGAGCACCCAACTTAAAGTCCACTCGGTGCTAAGTATATCAACCAATGGAATACATTTCATAATTAGATTCATAATTATTCTTGTATAACTTATAAGCTTTTCATAATCATACTTCATAAACATCTTCATAGGAATAGCTCATTAAGGATCTTAATTCACCTTCCCATTAAGGTCTTAAATCTCTTTTTTCATTAAGGTCTTAATTCACCATGAAGGATCTTGAGTCACCCTTCCATTGAATTCTTCATTATGCAATGTGGTGCAGGTCTTCCATCATTACACATACTTTATCATATAAACATCATTAGTTAGAGTCTTAGGTCACCTTCCTCATTGATGAAACTAAGTCACCCTTATATGCACTTGCTTGAAAAATCATCATTCATAATCTTCTTTGCAAAAAGCATCTTTAAATTCATTCATAAAGCTTTTATAGATTATAACTTAAAAATCATGATCATATCTCATAAGCCATACTTGAAACTAGCATATAGCGTGGGTCATTAAAATTTAACTTGAAAATATACATTATGATGTGAATTATGCATAATTAGGCTAATAACATTGAAGAATATCATAATTGAGAAGATCCAATGCAAATCATGAAATTAGGGCTTTTAATTAAAGAAAACATAAGAGAATTGAGGAGAGATTTTTGGATTCCATGGGTGAAAAGTACTCATGGATGAAGTCCCATATATCTTAAACTTGATTAGTGCTAGATTGTAGAGATTGAAAGCTTGACGTTGAAGACCCCTTAGAATTTTCTTGAGAGAGAAGAAAACCTTGAGAGAAGACTTTGGGGATTTAGGAGTTATGGGGAGAATGAGAGAGTTAGAATAATTTAGGGCAGTTAATAGATATGAACTTAGTTCAAAAACTGTCAATATTCATTAATAAGATATAGAGAAAAGACTAAAATAACCCTCATTAAAACTAAATCCAGCACCTAATACGGATCATCCCCACAGATTGTGAAGAGAACCACGATCCATGGTCCCCTTCGTGGTGAGGGAATTGACTTTTCTAAAGAAGGGATTTTGGAAGGCTGCCCACCACAGGATCCACCACGGTCTATGGTGGTCTTCTGTGGTGGTAGAATTGGTCATGAGATTTTGAGAATTATAGAGAGGGTTTCAGGAGTTCCTCCACGAAGAACTTTATAGTCCATGAAGGACAATAAGGTCCATTAAACTTGTCATGAAAATGATCCTAATAGAAGGCCTTCATAGGGGTTTCTCACGCAGGACATTATGGTCTGTGTAACACACCATGGGTCGTGGTGGCCTCTCATGGTCATCTCTCAGACATCACTTAGCTGGACAGGGATCACGATATCCTTTCACGGACCATGGTCTTTCTTACTACCCATATTGGGTCTTATAAAGACCACCTGGTGCGCAAAAGTTGAGTTTTTTGGAATTTCATCTTTTGTTCCTTATTTTCTGACTTTCCAACTTCCGGGGTATTACAGTATCTTTCCCTTGGGAATGTTCCTCCTCAAATGGGACTCAAGATATCATGAATGGAATAAGAAGGGAACATAATAGCCCAACATGAACACAAAACATCTGGATAATGCATGTAACATGAAATCTTTAATATCAAGCTAAAACATGACTTTAAAACTCATTTCATGAACATGAATGCATATGAAACCATGAGAGCAACTGAAACACATGATTTGGTCTCATTAGATCATAAAGGCACTAAATACCTCAACTAGGCATGGAAGGAAAGCGATGAGGATATTGGGACATCATATTGGCTTCGGCCTCCCACGTAGCAGTCTCAACCTCTTGGTTCCTTCATAAAACTTTAACTAAAACTATTTCTTTGTTTCTCAATTTTTTAACATGTCGTTCCAAGATATCAACTAGAGCCTCTTCATAAGAAAGACTCTCCTTAACCTCAATGCTTTCCAATGGCACAATGGAGCTAGGATCACCAATAAATTTCCTTAATAATGACACATGAAACATCGGATGCACCGATGTCAAATTTGAAGGCAAATTCAATTCATAAGCCACCTTACCAATTCACTTCAAAATCTGATATGGCCTAACATAACGGGGGCATAGCTTTCCTTTCTTACCAAAATGCATCACACCCTTCATGGGTGAAATTTTCAAGTAAATTCAATCATTAAACTCAAATTCAATTTCCTTTCTCCTCATATTCAAATCAAACTTTTGTTGGGTTTGGGCCATTTTCAATCTTTGTCTAATGAGTCTAACCTTCTCCATAGCCTCAAATACCAATTCAGGTCCGATCAAAGAACTTCACCTATGTCAAACCAACCAATAGGGGATCTACACTACCTACCATATAAGACCTCAAATGGAGCCATCTAATGGCTAGAGTGATAACTGCTATTATAAGGAAATTCTATTAATGGTAAATGATCATCCCAATTTTCCATAAAATCAATCGCGCATGCCCTCAATATATCCTCTAATGTTTGAATAGTATACTCAGCCTAACCATCGATTTGTGGGTGAAAGGTTGTACTAAGTTTCACTTGGGTACCGAGACCCCTTTGAAAGGAAATCCTATTATGACCCAACCTAGGGCCTAATTGTAACACGGCGATCGAAACACCAAAGGGCTCCAACCAAGACTCTTGTCATATCCTAAAGCATACATAAGGTAAAGTAAATGTAGAAACATTATAAGAGAGTCTAGAATATGAAACATAACGAAGAATGTCACTTGACAACATAGACTCAAAATATTTGTCTAACTAGATGCCTCTACTCATGAATAGGGGCGGGGGGTAATACATGTCCTTAGGTCACCCTCAAAATGAAAACATAACAAAATTCTTTGAAAATAAAAAAAAATAACTCATATCTTATCCTTGATAGATGAGGACTCACCAAGACTTCGCCGATACGAAAGCTCAACTAGCCACATGGATGGATATGATCCTCAACCTCAACCCCTACATTATGAGATAATGTAGACAATAATATGCATTAGTATATTTGAATGTACTAATTATGGGGGCATGACATGTAATATAAATCATAAGATGCAATGACTAAGAATATACATGACAAAAAGGTTAAGTAAAGTCATGAGGAAAGTTTTAATGATCAAAGCATTTTAAAGGACATAGTTGAAGATCATAAAGCAACATAATAATCATATATATGTGGGATAGGAACCATAATCAAAAATAAGACCATGCAAGCTATAACATAGAATCCTGTTGTCTCCCCATACAATGAAGAAAAGGGGAATCTACTTACCAAAGTAGACTCCACCCCGCTAGGTGGGTTATGTACATATGTTATATGTGGATACACTAGCTACACCATAAAGCAAACTACGATGGCAAGTAGTTTATGGGACTTGAGGCTGCTATTAAGGCTTTTGGTATGGCGCCCACCTCAAGTCCGCTCGGTGCTAAGTCAAATCCCACAGAATACGTATCATAATATAGTAATCATAGTTAACATATAATAAACATGATCATAGGTTTGAAATTGATAGAGTAGATCATTTCATAACATAAGTACAATGTGACTATTGTCCTTCCACATTACAATATATGCATACATGATTCATATCATTAGGCCCTAGGTCACTACATAAGGCCTTAAGTCATTTTTTCCATAATTTGTATTGAAATCATAACTTGAAACATACTTATAATCCATGATCTTAATTCATACTTGAATTTAGAGTAAAAACCCATATACATAATCAATTTGAGTGAAACCCATAAGTATACCTTGAAACATAGGACTCTATGGTCAAAATTCATGAAATTTCATCATAGAAATAGCTTCATGCATGGGATTTTATAACTCATCTTGAAATCATGTAATTTACGTAAAAATATACTCATCATGATCATAAATAATGATTAAATATGAAACTAAATCAGCCCAACATAATTCATCAAAAATTGAAATTTAAAAGTAATGGGATTTCATGAGATTTTTGAATTAAACCTTGGACTCCATGAGCGGAAGGGACTCATGAATCAATCCACACATACCTTGATTGAAATAGGACTTGAATTTGAGAAAAGAAACTTGATCTTGAAGAAACCCTAATCAATGCTTGAAGAGCCTTGGGAGATAAGTCTAAAATTTGTTTCGGAATTAATGAGGGTAAATAAAGAGTTTAGGAGTATTTAGGATCCAATTTGTAATAAATCTAGTCCATTAAACATCCACATACATTATTAGAATGTAGGAAAAATAATAAATTACCCCACATTAAAATTCCAAGTCGGGCACTTCTACGACAAGTGTCTATGGGTCATATACATAGTGATGAGTTGTCATTACGATGCGTTCTGTAGGTCTTGAGAAAGACATGAAAGTCGAGTCTCTGTACTTTTGTTGCGAGTCACCTTTAAGACTCGTCATTGAGTTTATGGGTCGTCGATGTGATCTGTCTTACAGGTCTAAAAAACCTTCAAGTTGAGGAGTCTCTAAAGTTTTCATATGACTCATTTCTACGAGTTGTAAAGTTCTCTACAACTCGTCCTGTTGAGTCTTAGACAAAGTACTGAGGGTGACATTTGTGGGTCATCTTACATTTCCACGATAACTCATTTCTATGAGTCTTCATTCCCTCTATGGTTCTTCAATGGACTTGTCAACCCAACTCCTACCTTAGCCAAATTTCCATATTCTTATTTCACCTCTATGAGTCATGTTTACGACCCGTAACAACTTCTACGAGTCGTAGACTGACTCATAAACTTGGGAATTTACAATTTCTTTGAAATTTTTAATTTTATTTGATTTTTCATCTTATGGGGTCTTACAATATCTCGCTCTTGGGAAAATTCATCCTTGAATGAGATTCAACTAGCGTAGGAAATACATGGAAAGAGGACTAGCAACCCAACATGAACATAGGAACATTTTAAAATGCATAGAACATGTAAACTTCTTACTAAACATAAAACATGGCTTTTGAAAATTACTTTCATGAGTCATGCATTCATATGAATGACATATGGAACTGAATACATAGGAGTTTAATCAATTTTGATCATGAATCAACTTAGCACCTTTAGGCTTGAGTGGAAGGAATGAGATACAAATAACGCTTCATCATGTACGCTTCCTCTTCCCACTTAGTACTCTCTACTTGTTGATTTCTCCATAACACTTTGATGGACGCAACATCTTTGTTCCTGAGTCTTTTAACATGCCAATTTAAGCTTTCCACCGGGACTGCCTCATAAGTCAAATTCTCTTCAACATTCACAATTTCCAATGGCACAATGGAGTTTGGATCACCCACCAATTTCCTTAACATTGATACATGAAATACTATATGAACCATAGCCAACTCAAATGGAAAATCGAACTCATATACCACTTTACCAATACGCTTCACTATTTTTTAGGGTCCTACATATCTAGGACTGAATTTCCCTTTCTTACCAAATCGCATTACACCTTTCATAGGTGAAACCTTCAAATATACCCAATCATCCACATCAAATTCAAGCTCTCTTCTCCAAGTGTCCGAATATGACTTTTTATGACTTTGAGCAATCTCCAATCTTTCTCTTACGAGCCCTACTTTGTCCATCAACTACCAAATTTGGACCAATCAATGCCATTTTATCCACTTCAAACCATCCCAAAGGAGATCTACATATTCTCTCATACAAGGCTTCAAAAAGAGCCTTTTGGATGCTAGAGTAACTATTATTGTAGGCAAAATTGATCAATGGCAAATGTTCATCCCAACTTCCTTTAAGATCAATCACACACGCTCTTAACATATCCTCCAAAGTTTGAATTGTTCTTTTGTCTTGCCCATCGGTTTGAAGATAAAAAATGCTATTTAGCTTAACTATAGTACTAAGACCCTTTTGAAATGACTTCCTAAAATGTGAAGTGAATTGAGTACTATATTCGATAGGATAGAAAAAGGAACACCATAAAGTTTCACAAGTTCACGAATATACAACTTAGCATAGTCTTCGGCACCATAAGTAGTCTTAACTGGTAGAAAATGTGCCAACTTTGTCATTCGGTCTACAATGACCCAAATAGAATCATGTTGTCTTATAGTACAAGGCAAACCCATTACAAAGTACATATTCACATCTTTCCACTTCCAAGAAGGAATCTCTATGTCTTGAGCTAAACCTCTTAATTTTTGATGCTAAACTTTAACTTGTTGATAATTAGGACACTTTGCCACAAACTTTGCTATGTCCTTCTTCATGACATTCCACCAATACACTTTTTCAAATCACGATACATCTTGGTGGATTTCAGATGAATTAAATACCAAGAGCTATGTGCCTCATTCAATATTAACTCTCTTAATCCATCAATATTAGGAACATACAAACGTCCTTGGTAATGTAAAACCCCATCTCCCCCTTGGGAGAAGGCCTCAATGGCTTTTTCATCAACCGACTACTTTAATTCAACCAATGTCGAATCATTATCTTGTTTGTCCTTAACATCTACCACAAGAGACGATTCATTGATGAGTCATAGATGGACTCGTAGGATTGGGTCCTGAGTTCTGATTTTTGACTAAGTGAAAGGGGAAGTTGATGAGTCATTTATAGGACTGGTAGGAGAGCCGATGACTCATAAGGAAGAGTCGTACAAGCCAAAGCTATTTTCAAATAGCTACTGTTTTATGCACTTGGGTTTGACGATTTGGGTCTACGACCCATAGAGGAAATAACGACCCATAAATGGTCATCTGTAAGGTCTTCTAGGTGATTCTAAATTGTTCATAGATGTTAATTTCAATTCCTTAGTTGGGAATAGATTTGGAGATGTTTTAAGGTCACAAGAATCCTCCAGTACAAAGTTGAGTTGAAAGCTTCCTTATTAATTGAGTTTCGGCAAAATATTTTACTTGGGTCAACTTCAAATTATCATATTTCTTAGAATATAAAGAATTAGGTGTCCCATAACCTATCAAATTAAAGGTCTTTGAGTCCTCATTCCAAAGCCACCAAGTTTACTCATTTAGAATTAGGAGTAAAGATTTATGACTAGTGTACCAGAGGCGGCCATATCATAAATAGTTACGACTCAACTCTACTACGGGTAGAGTTTTCTACGAACCGTAGAAGTCAAATTCTCAAAAAAATCCTGCACGTCTTTCAGGGCTATTTTAGTCCTTTTCCAAGCCTTTTAATCCTATTCTAAGTTATTTGTGGGTATTTTGAAGGAATATATCATTCCACTAACTATTTTTTCCTCATAATCATCAATCTAAACATTCAAGTATCTAAAATATTCTCTCAAGACTCTCTTCTTCTCCTACAAGAATCCATTGAAGGATCAACTCGGGTTTCCAATTCTTCCATCAATTTTCAAGCTTCAATCAAGGAATCCACCCAAGGTATGTGGGTATTCATCCATGAGTTTCTTTCCACCCATGGAGCCCAAATAAATCTTTACTTTTCTACACAATTCAAGTATGTATATTTATGGGTCTTCTCAATTTTCATTCAATTGCATGAATTATGATTTATTCTAATTTCAACATGAGTTGATGATAATGGCATGAAATTGGTGATTTTCTTATGAATTCTCTACAATGCTACCTAGGGTTCATGATCTCATTATTAGTCTTGTTCAATTATTTTTTAATTGCATGAATTAAGATTTAATTATTGTTTATTTACTCAATTAAGTATGAATTAATATTAAATTGCATGTGTTTTGATGATTTACAAGTAATTTCTCTACAAAGCTATTTAGGGTTCATAAATTCCTTAATGGGTCCTTTCGATTATGATTCAATTGATATTGTCCTATATGATTAAGCATGACTTCTATTTAATTACATGATTTAAAGATTATTCCATATAGTCTTATGCATTATACTATGCTTTCCAACCATAAGCTATATAGTATGAGTATGATTTGATAAGGCTTTCAAGCAAATTACATGAAAAGTATGAATTGAGTTTTATGATGAAATTTGAGTTAAGTATGAATGATGGTAGAGGATATCCCACCTAGTTAATGATTAAGGAGCTATTCTATCACTATGTTTTTTATAAAGAGTGGACGGGTAGAAGATATGGACCCTCCCACATGATATCAAATTATTATTTTATAGCTAAAACTTGAGCATTTACTTAGCACCGAGCGGACCTTAGGATAGAGGCTCTCTCCCATAGTTGAGGCATGAGACCCATAGTAAGATCTCATTGACCCATAACACTACGTACCACTGTAGGATAAAGGATCACCCATAGTAGAGGCTTGATTCCTTGAAGGGTCACCCGTAGTTGAGGTTCGATCCATCATGTAGCTTAGTGGATCCACTTAGGAATATAAGAGTCTAACTTGGCAAGTAGTCTCCCCCTTTCCTTTGAGATATGGGTAAACATTGGGACATGTTATAGCTCACGTGGTTTATGTCAGTTAACAGTTGCTCTCACAAAAGGTAAAAAGTCTCTCTCAAAATGTTTAAGGTATTTCTTACTATAGCGGTATCTCCCACAAAGTAAAGTATGTGCTCTCACAAGGTTAAAAGTTTCTCTCAATGGATTTATGGTATACTTCATTACAATTCATGGTATTTTCAAAGTATATATTTTCCTATAATAACTCATGATTTCTATTATAGTGTTTAAGTTCTTTTATGATTCGTGATGGTTCCTATATTGCATTGGCCAAGTCTCATAGTTTCAAATAGTATTTCAAATTATTTCATGGTCTTAAAATGGTCCATTGTATCACCTTATTATATCATCGCATATTTCATTGCATGCTCACATACTTAGTATATTTAAAGTATTAACACACACTTCTTTTATTTGCCTATATTGTCTTGTAATGTAGGACTTGGCGATCACCCTACAGACTCTCGTGGCTAGAAAGAAGACTTGTTCACTTGATTTGGTAAGTATTCATGCTTTGGGGACTACCTATCGAGCTTATATTTTCTTTCTACCTCTAGACAATATTGTTATTTTAAGAATGTTTGTTTTTCTTGTTCGGGTGAGCTAGTGGCTTGTTCTATGCCCCCACCTATGTTTGTATAGTAGAGGCATGTTTAGACAAAGAAAATATGTAAGTTTGTTTAATCGGGCCTAAGCTTCACCTTTATCTTTATATTTTATTTTGAGACTTACCCATCACTTTACTTCATATTGTTGGTTTATGTATACTTATGATATGCTAAGAGCCTTGGTTGGGGTTTCCTTGTAAATCCTAATCACCGTGTCATGGCTAGGCCTAATCTGGATTATGACAAACTTGGTATCAGAGCACAAGGTGTAGGAGTGTCCTAGGGATTCTAACATACCACATCGAGTAGAGACTTTTTCATCGGTGTGAATCCCACCACATCTATGAATAGGATGTTATAAGACATTTTTTAGGAAATCATCACTTTTTTCATGATCTATATTTTACCATAGAGTGTACTCTAAGACTTCTTCTCCCTAACGATTGTTTATTGTGATTTATTGAAAATGCCTCCAAGAAAAGCACCTATGCAAAGAGGGTCAATGCTAATGGAGACCAAGTGTCACGACCCAATTCCGTAGGCCGTGACTGGGGTCCGACCTAGACCCCCGTATATATAAATCTCAACTAAAAGAACTATACACAAGAATCTAGAGGGTGATAACAAATTTGTTTTCATATAGCCTTTTTCATTTGCATCATGTCATGTTAGGGCCGACAAGGCTGCCTTAACATAATAACATTTATAATATGCCATATAGGCGCAACTAAATTAAACTCATAAACAACCCACCTATATATGTCTACCGACCTCTAAGAATATTAACAGTGACATATGATTGGACAGGGCCCCCGATGTACCCCTAAATAAACAACTATATACATTATACTATCAGCACCAAAAGCTAGGCTCCGAAATAGTGGAGAACTTCCGACATAGCTGAGTGGGAGTCCTAAGCTGGTGGATCTTCAAATTGAGTACCTGTACCTGCCAACATGAAACGCAGCCCTTCCGAAGAAAGGGAGGTCAGTACGATATATGTACTGAGTATGTAAAACATAACACATCATAGCTGAGACCATAATTGAAACAAGGATGCAGGGGACAAGTGTAACAATTAACAAATTAATGTGCCTACACCTTAGGACACGTAGTCATATACATCATCATACGATGTGCCCGGCTCGCTAAGGAACCCGGTATCATAACTATTTCATCATATTACCATATCACCAAATCATCATCCCCTCTCATCATGTATATTATTTTATCAGGTCATTATATACGACATCATATCATCGTATATGACATAGTCTTATCGTATATATCATCATAGTACATCTGCTCCACTATGGGGCTCGGGGTCACAAGTATATCCCTATATTTTCATATGCATGCCTATGTAAGTATCCGTCCCTTTAGTGAGGGACTCGGTGAAAGAGTAGTGTACATAACGTATCGCACCTGGCCCCTTTATGGGACTCGGTGCCATTATCATATAGTAAATTATACCGAGGAAAGTTCGGCCTGATCTATAATTTAAAACAATGTCAAGGAACGTACGACTCGATCTACATTTTTATCATATCACCATATATATATATATACGGCTCAAAACTCGGTGAATAACTTCATCACATACGGCATCATCGTATGCTTCAACTTTATCGTATACAATATTTCATGATCATATACTTCATACATTCATATATACAGCCGGCCCGAGACTCGGTGAAAGAGTAGTAAAGCTGTGAACGATAATGTTCCTAGCCCATCGTGGGACTCGGTGAAAGAAGAGTTACCGTATGCACGAGTAGAGTAGTAAGAAACCATATGCAACTAGGTCATCTCCCGAGACTCAATGAAACAGTCAAGTGAACCATCACTTGAAGACCAGGGAAGTAATTCTCTGAGGTACCCTTTAGATGTTATTAGGTATTTCATCAATTAGGGCCTCAGGAACCACAAATATGTACCAAGATAATGTCACACAGTTTATGCAATCAAAGACACAATTTATGCAATCAGACACATAACTTGTGCAATCAGAGATACAACTTATGCAATCAGAGACATTTATCCTCTCAGAGCCTTTCAGAATAAGAGCTTATATTTTCACTTACTATTCAACATATAGGTGGCTCGAGAGTAGTAATCTAACTACTTTAGGACCCTTAGTATTCAGAAGTGACTACGAGTCACAAATTATATCCAAAACCTATAAATGGAATTACCTTTAAACTCATATCAGACATTATTTCACCTACCTTAAGCGATTTCAACAAAAGAAGGAGATAAGCCTTATATGTACTACTTTTCATCCTATAGAAGACTTGAAAGGCGATGAGTCCACTTAGTGCAGGAGTTCTAACATCCAGAAGTGAACAAGGGTCTTGACTCATATCATAGCTTTATGAATGGAATGACTCCCAAGTTTCATATATATATAACTTAAGGCTAAGACATGCCAAAAGAAAAGAAAGGGTAAGCTTCACATACCTTTCGTGGATTAACTGTAATCCAGCTCGCCTTGTTACCTCCTTGACCTAATAACATGAGAGTAATACTGAGGTTAATGACCTTTTGCTTTCCGATTTCCAACTCTAAAACCAAGTACCCATAAGAATCATTTCCTTATCCAATACCCTCGACTAGTTTGTTACTAGTTCTAAAGTTACCAAAAATCGAGCAGCATCTCCCCTATAATTTCAACATCCCCGAGATTTCACTAAGACAAAATTTCAAAAACCATACCAAAAACAACAACCAGTAGCATATATATAAATAACTCACTTCAACATTACCCAATACAACTCCAAACAACTAGCTCACAACTACGATACCAAAATAGAGTTTTTAACCTTTATTTCGTAAAACCTTTAACCATACTAAATGGGGGGTCGTGTGGCTGAAACTAGAAAAACCTACACCATTTTTATAACCATTTACATCCCTTAAAAACATAACCACACTAGCTACAACTGAGGCCCACAATCACAATACCCTACGTGACTTTGATTTAGCTATGACGACTTCAATTTAGTTTGTTTCTAACGTCAAGCATCTTTATGCATTTTTTCTACTTCCAAACTTATTTAAGACATATAATATACCTTATAATATCATATAAACTCCAATTTGAAAGGGAAAACCTTACTGTGCCTGAAACTCGCCAAACTCGCCAAAACTTGCCTCAAAAGTTCCTTTAGCGCGACTAAAACTTTGTGGCTGCTTGCTAACGTTTTGGTGCTACTACAAACCATAAATTTACATTACTAAAATCTTCATAAAATCATGGTATACCCTAGATAATTAATTCATGGAATGAAATCGGAGGCTTACCTTTCTTTCTCCTTGGCCGAACATACTCTCTCTCTAGTTCTAGATTTTTCTTCTCTTCTTTCTTTCTCTAGAAGTCTCTTGAACTAGGAAGATAAATGACTTTCTTGTAGATAAGAATGACTCATAACATATATATATATATATACATATATATATATATATATATAGGATACTTTAGGGGGGTGACACATGTCAACCCCTAAGTGGTGATACATGTCAAGCCCTAAGTGATGACACATGTCAAGCCGTCATTGGGCCAACACATCCCTTCCTCCTACCATAGGCTGCCACATGGAAGGTGGGGTCCACCCCCTTGATCCCTTGCTGCCAAATTTCACTCTCCCTTGCTTCCACGTGGCACTCTCTCATGCTTCCACGTGGCACTCTCTTTTCCTCCTCATGGGTTCGTAATCTCATCTTACTTTACAAACTTATATAATCCTTGCTACGTAAGCTTGGTATGTACTCAAGTATCTTAAGTATGTAAGATTTTCCATTTGGTAGCTTACGTAAGTAAGTCAAGTCCTACGACTCATTATTTGGTCTCCAACTTCTTCCGGATTCTTACAACGCTATCTCCAATCTTTCCTATCATGAGGCGTCACATTCTCCCTTCCTTAGAGTTGTTTGATAAAGCTATGGGCTATCCGGTTCCCATGGTAACTTCTAAGAAGCTTGAGAAGCTTTAAGAAACTTAATAATCTTTCTAAAAACTTAAGAACATTTCAAGATACTTAAGAATCTTAAGAACCTTCCAAGGTACAAAAGTATAGGGTGTAACATCCTTCCCCCCTTTAGTACATTTGTCCTCGAATGTGAACCAAAAACCTCCTCAAGATCTTATACCAACTATATAGAGAGTTTCTCTGTTCGATCACAATAACACATACTTTCACCAAGCAATCAATATCAGAGTTCCAAAAGTTGGTATTGCTTATAGACATAGAAAATAGGTACGGATACTTGTGCTTTATTTCCTTTTCAGCTCCCCAGGTCATTTCTTCGCGACTCTTATTTTGCCATAATACCTTGACGAAAGCTACGTCCTTCACTCACCACCCCCTACTCTACTGATCCAGGATGGCGGCCGGTTTCTTCTCATAGGATAACTCTTCTGTGACCTGGATATCCTCTACGGAATATACTCGGGATGGATCACCAACACACTTGCAAAGTATCGATACTTGGAAGACTGGATGTACTACTTCTGGATCTGCTGATAAGTCCAACTCATAGTCAACCTTGCCTATTCGGTGGAGGGTCTGAGAAGAGCCAATGTATCTCGGACTAAGGTCTTATTTCTTGCTGGCTCTCATCACTTTCTCTGTGGATGACACTTTTGAGAGTGCTTAATTATAACTTGAAACTCTAGGGATTGACTTCAATTATCTGCATATGACTTATGTCGACTCGGAGCTGCTAATAATCTCTCCCGAATAAGTTTCACCTTCTATACTGCTTATTGAACCATATCTGGGCATATCAGTCGTGTTTTACTACCATCAAACTAATTAATTGGCGACCTACACTGTCTGCCATACCAAGTCTCATACGGGGCCATCTGGATACTAGAATAAAGTTAATATTGTAAGTATTTTTGATAGGTGGTAGGCAATGTCTGAGCTACCTTTGGAATCAACTATATAGGCCCGCAATATACCATCTAATGTTTAGCTATTAAGCTTAGTTTTTCCATCAGTCTGAGGGTAAAATGGTGTAAAAAGACCTATTTGTCTTCCCAATCTCTTCATAAACTAATCTTCGGTAGTTAGTTGTAACTTGGGCTCCTTTGTCTAGGACAATAGCTATGGGAACTCCGTAAGGTCCTACCACCCTCTTGACCTATAATTTCACACCATCTCAACTGAGCAGGTAGTCTTTGATTGGAGGAACATGGGTTGATCTTGTTAATCTACAGATAACATTCCATATAGAATTATCTGTCCAAGGAGTGCAAAGTGAGTCTTGTAGCCAAGGTCGTATTGTGGAATCTTTGACCTCGTACATTACTTTTTGCCTTCTTTAGATGACATCAACTGGTACCCTCGCCTTTTTGGGTTTTGCTTTTTTCCCATCAGAGTCGGCTACCAAATTGTGCTGAAGTCCCCTCACACAATGACCTGTATAACCGTTTCGTGGTTTGCCTATCATTAACTGGTATTATGTTGAGGATCTGTAGCATACAAGTGCGCCATCTGTTATTAATTAGCTAATCCTGCTTGCTTTGCTTAAGCCAAAATCCTTAACGTAACTTATAACACTTTAGGTACATAATCTTATATCGTTGCTTCGCTGCTAGTTTGGATTCTTCCATCTCGTGCGATCATAGTAGTACTAACTCACCAGATCCCACCGGAATTTCGAAGTTAAATGTGCTTGGGCGAGAGTAGTACTAGGATGGGTGACCCCCCTAGAAAGTCCTCGTGTCACATTCCTTTTCAATCCTTGCAAAAATGTGTGAAGGCACTCAACCTAGCCCAAGATTTACATTAGCATCTTCTTGCTAGTCTTCATGCTTTGCGTTGCCCTCTCCACCCCTATCTTACACTCGACGTCGGGATAGATCGTTGGTTCAACCACAGCTAGGTCCTATTTTTCCATTAGTACTCCCCTTATTTCGGTAGTTTGGTCTAACCCATTTTGACATCTCTCTGTAATGTATCCAAAACATCCTAGCTCCTTTTCTCGTGTACTTCTCACTTGACTCTATACTCAACATATACATATCCATAGGTTGCATAAACATTCTGATACAACCTGTATAAGATAGACATAATCTTTTCGTTTCCCAGCCCATCTTACTTTACATATCGACTTCACACTAGAACTTGCTCGAGCCAACATTATTTTATCCTACTCCTTTCTTTTCTTCCTTTACATACTTCTTGGTCTCCTCATTTCCTATCGTAAGAGATTTTCTATTCTTTCTCCTTGCTACTTATATGTCACCATATCAGTGGCCAATGATATTGTTGCCATATCTTAATCTTTACCCAAACACGGCCCTACTACCCTTTACACAGTCCTTAGTTTGCTCAGTCCTACTCTCTTATCGTAATCACCCCTTGTGGTAGGCACCCATCCCTTAGGGTTCTACCAATGATTCTTTGCACAGTCTCAGAAACTACGGTTCCTATCTTCCCTTTTAGGGCGTATCTATGTCATCCTCTATTTATTTTCAACTATTCATACGCATATGATTCTGTTCTAACATATGTGACATACTGCACCATGTCTACACCTTCTGTTAACTTATCTATACTTTAGGTTGCCTCTATAAGAAACCTTAATACAACCGTGGGGTGCTTAGAATTCTCGATAAATAGTACACAATCTAGTCCAAGTACTTGTACTCGAGTCATATAACTAATGTAGTAGCTTAGTCGAAGCCACATTTCCTTTATCCCAATCAGTACGTCACTAGTGCTTATAATCATGTCCAATTCTATATTCGGGGGCACTTATACTGTGATGACACGTGTTTCTAGCTTTGCTATAACACTATCTTCATCCCAGTGAATACCTTTTGTTCACTTAATGGACTCGCAACGTATCAATGGTCTTGAAAAGCTACCTCCGTTATCCTTGAAGGGTCTTACTATTTTCCATGGTGGAGGTACATATACACAATACCCCTTTTTGCTTCATGTGCTTTCATCCTTATCGTGTACTAGATGCTGACTCCTAATCTTACTCACAATTACATTCTTTAGTTACTTTGTTACTAGGCCCTACATATTTCCATGATGATCCTCATTATATTCACACTATATTCTGCTCATGGTCAATCTCGCAGGGTAATGTTTCTTAACCTTTATTCACGATCCTTACTCTAGACTAATTCCACCTGGTGAAGCAAGCGTACTTAAACCCCTTATCCTTCCTCGTCATTCTCATCCTTAATACCTCACAAGAAGTCTTAAGATGTTCATATCCATCACTATTCTTCTCGTCATATCAGTATTGACCTTCTAATTACCACCCATACTGCAATTTATTTATTTTCCAAAGTCAGTTATACTCCTAGTTTAGTCAGATCTTATTGTTACCGTGGATACAATCTCTCAAGATATACTACAACCTTATATCTCATTCTCTTTTTATTTCAAAAAAAAATGACAGAGTTTCCTCTATATTCCTTACTATCCCAAACCTGCACTCAGGAAATACCAACAATGCCTCACAAGACAACATATATATATTTATATCACCACCACACAGGGCACCCAATATCAACAACAGTATAAAATAATGGACTTACCTCGTATGTCCAACTCGAACTGCACCCGTTATACTTTTCTATGTACTTTTCCCTTTAATCTTCGACTTTACATTTCAATCATATTTCAATCTTCTTACCTTATCCAGCATGCCCCCTTCACACTATTACTTACCTTTATACTAGGTAGCTTCTAATAGCATCCGTTATTTTCTTCTATTGATGTCGTTCTTTAGCTGAAACCAAAGGTTAGAAAAAGGAATTTCATATCCTATGGCTAGGCTCTATTGCACGATCTTAGATATGAAAGAAAAGTTATATCCTAAATTCCCTGTAGCCTCCTATTTATAGATGTGGTGCGCAACACATCGATAAACAAGACTCTACTAGACACGGTCTGTAGACATTCTAAGAAAGGACCGCTCTGATACCACTTTTGTCACGACCCAACTATGTAGGCCATGACTGGGGTCCGACATGGACCCCCATATATATAAATCTCAACTATAAGAACTATACACAAGAATCTAGAGGGTGATATTAAATTCATCTGCATATAGCCTCTTCCATTTGCACCATGTCATGTTTGGGCCGACAAGGCTGCCTTAACATAATAACATTTATAATATGCCATATAGGCGCAACTGAATCAAACTCGTAAATAACCCATGTACGTATGTCTAACAACCTCTAAGAATATTAATAGTGACATATGGGGGAAAAGGCCTCCGCCGTACCCTTGAATAAACAACTATATACATTATATGATCAGTACCAAAAGCTAGGCTCTGGAATAGTGGAGCACTTTCGACATAGCTGAGTGGGAGTCCTAAGCTGGCAGATCTCCAAAGTAAGTACATGTACCTGCGGGCATAAAACACAGCCCTCCTTCCTCAAGAAAGGGAGGTCAGTACGATATACGTACAGAGTATGTAAAACATAACACATCATAGCTGAGACCATAACTGAAACAAGGATGCAGGGGACAAGTGTAACAATTAACAAATTAATGTGCCTACACCTTAAGACACGTAGTCATATACATCATCATACGCTGTGCCCGGCTCGCTAAGGAACCCGGTATCATAACTATTTCATCATATTACTATATCACCATATCATCATCCTCTCTCATCATGTATATTATTTCATCAGGTCATCATATATGGTATCATATCATCGTATATGACATAATCTTATCGTATATGTCATCATAGTCCATCCGGTCCACTATGGGGCTTGGGGTCACAAGTGTATCCCTATATTTTCATAAGCATGCCTACGTAAGTATCCGTCCCTTTAGTGAGGGACTCGATGAAAGAGTAGTGTAAATAACGTACCGCATGCATCCCTTTTATAGGACTCGATGCCATTATCACATAGTAAAATATACCGAGGAACATTCGGCCTGATCTATAATTTAAAACAATCTCGAGGAATGTACGGCTCGATCTATATTTTTATCATATCATATCATATATATATATATATATATATATATCCGGCCTGGGACTTGGTGAATAACTTCATCACATATGGCGTCATCGTATGCTTCAACTTTATCGTATATGGTATTTCATCATCGTATACTTCATACATACATATACATAGCCAGCCTAGGACTCGGTGAAAGAGTAGTAAAGCTGTGCACGATAACGTTCCCGGCCCATCATGGGACTCGGTGAAAAAAGGGTTACTATATGCATGAGTAGAGTTATGAGAAACCATATGCAACTAGGTCATCTTCTGAGACTCAATGAAACAGTCAAGTGAACCATCAGTTGAAGACCAGGGAAGTAATTCTCTGAGGTATCCTTTAGATGTTAATAGGGATTTCATTAATTAGGGCCTCAGGAACCACTAGTGTGTACCAAGATAATGCCACATAGTTTATGCAATCAAAGACACAATTTATGCTCTGCCTGATGATATGTCTGAGGATGGAAATTGGTACTAAAATTCACCTTTGAATCCAAATCTTTCTAAAATGACTTCCAAAACTGAGCAGTGAATTGGGTACCTCTGTTTGAGATGATAGATAAGCAAACTCCATGAAGTCTAACTATCTATTAAATTTATAACCTCGCATAATCCTTTGTTGAATCTGCAGACTTAACGGGTAAGAAGTGGGGTGATTCGGTCATTCTATCCACAATCACCCAAATATATTCATGTTATCTGCGAGACTGCAATAAACCAGTAATAAAATACATGTTGATGATCTCCCACTTCTATTCTAGCAACTCTATATTCTAAGCTACACCACAAGGCCTTTAATGCTCAACCTTCATTTTTTTTGTAATTCAGGCACTTGGATATAAACTCTGCTATGTATATCTTCATAGAATTCCACCAATAGACTTCTCTTAACTGATAGTACATTTTCATAGAACCTAGATGAATGGAATATTTGGAGCTTGTTGATATATAATTTTGACCGATGTATAACCTTTTTTTGAATTATTATTTAATTAAATATGTATTTTAAAAAACTTATTTTTTTATTATATGCTTAAGTTTATATTTAGTTTAATATTAATATTATACAAAATTATTATTATTATTATTATTATTATTATTATTATTTATAATCACCCTCATTGTCATTTTTGTATTTTTGCATTCTCTTAATATGTTCCCCTCCCTGTAGCTTTTTTGTAGCATTAATAAGGTGTTGGAATGGGCGGTACGCTTCCCAAGGAGGTTAGATGAGTTTCTAGTGTGTTTGGCAAATTTTGAGGCCTAAGGCTTGGAAGAAGTTGACTTTAGTCAACATTCGGATATTATGATGTCGGATGATGATTCCATTAGTTCCATCTGCTCCGAAAGGGTGATTTTAGTCTAGTGTGCTGATCGGTTCGAGATTCTGGGCTATTAATTTGAGTTGGTGCGATTAGGCATTTTAGTTTTTAAAATTTTCTAAAGTTTCATTTTGTTCAATATTATTGGTAAACATGTTTGCATCAAAATTCTGACAACTCTGTTAGCTCTAGAATGCCAAGTTTGGTCTAGAACGACCTTTGGTTCGGTTCCTAAGGCTTTCAGGGTGAGTTTGTGGCTTTGGTTGCGTTGCTTGTGAATTCTTTGTAAGTGTTGACTTTGGTCAAAATTTTGACAAGATGACCTCCGTTGATCGTTTTGTTAATTTCATTGAGTCTAGAATATCGTTACCTATAGGGCAGCATGGTTTGTTTGCATCGATAGGGTTTCGAAAGTATTTTGAGCCCTTATTGGGGAACTTTTCTTTCTTGGTGAACTGCAATTGCAAAGCTACTGGTGCAGCTCATGTTTATTTAACTGTATTTGCATAGGTTTGACTATTTGTTCTGCGGTCATGGGCTTTTGGCCTCGTTTGCAAAAGGTTTCCTGACCCTTTTCCACGATTGCGAAAGGAGCTCCGCTTTCACGGTGGGCAATCGACCTGTGCACCACGATCGTGGGCTATCCTCTGCATTCACGAAGAGTCAGTTGACTCACCTTCTCATTCGCGGAGCTATTCTCCATGTTAGTGAAGGCCAACTAGCCTGGCAATTTAATTTTTTTAAAATTCTGTTTCCAGCATGCAAGCTCCCATTTCCAACTTAGTAAAACTTTGATTTTGAGAGCATTTCTTGGCAAAATTTGGTGATTTTTGTTAGAGGGTGTTGAAATTTCACTTCCGAGGTAGTTGAATTCTCTGTTTCTATTGGTAATTTCCGTAAACTTCTCCAAAATTTCAGCATTTGATATCTTTTGGTTCTTATAGTTGTGGGACTATTTTGGGTTGAGTTTTACTTAGATTATGCTCATTTTTGGAGCATGAATTCCTTGAATTCATTGGGACCTTATGATAGAGTCAATTTTGCAATTTCGTACGTAGGTCCCGAGGTCCAACTTTAGCCTATTTTAATTCTGAATTTATAAAATATAATATGGGTATCAATTGTCTTATTTTGATATCTTCTCAACTAAATTGATAGTTTGGCACCGTTCGGAGGCTCTACGAAAAGGAAAAGCTCTAGAATAGAGGTTTGGGTGTGGTTTCAGCCTTGAGGTAGGTTATAGTTTCTCCTTTATACATGGTTCGGATAAGGAAGATTATGGGTAATGATTTTAGGATTCTATGATTCTTAGAATTGAAATGGGCTTGTCCGGGAAATTTAATTAGTATTTAGTCGTTTAGCCTTAGTTTAGGTTGATTTTTGGTTTGCTTGACGATTTAGCTCCTTAGTATGCTTTTAGGTGATATGAAATCTAGTGCTTACATGATTTGAATGCTTGAGTTGATTGGTTTCCTTGATGTTGTTGTCCTTGATTTTATCGCTTTATCTTGTACTTATTTGGCCCGAGGCCTTGAAACTTGGACAAGCTGGAGTTCCAAGTTAGTACCATTACTCTATGATTGGTGCCCTATTTTGGTGTGATGCATATGTGGCGTGGATTGTTTATTTTCTGATGGATTGTATTCATGTGAATTACTTATGTTAGCAGTATTGACTTAAATTTTGGTAATGGGAAGGTGTAAGATCCATGTCGTACTCTATTGAAGGAACTTGTTTTTGAAGGGAATATACATATATATGTTATTTTTATGGTTTATGACTAAAATGAGATTTATTCAGTTAATTTGGGGAAATTCATGAAATAAGCATGACTCGTGTGGCATTGAGCATATTCAGTTATGTGGTTTTATAGCGTGCTCCTGGTTATTATTAATATACTATTTTGGAAGACCTGTTCACTTAGGTTTGGGCTACATCTTATCATTTCACTATTCATAAGTCCGAGGTATCATTTTGGGTAGCTCGTGGACACATATATAGGCTACACCTTTACTGTTAATGAGTCTGAGTTTTCATTCTGGATGGCTCGGGGACCCCTTCGAATGTTACTTTTCTGCATCTGGCCACTGCTTGCATGATCTTGTTCGTTTATGTGATTATGTTTCTTTTGTGTACTTGGTTGTCTACTTAGGGGTATTTTTGTGAGTTACTTATGTCTTGGCTTATGATAACTAATTCTGAATCTGTTAGTAGTTGTAGTACTATCTTACTCTTTTATATGTGTATATGATCTTTCTGAGCTTGGTCGGCCTATGATGCGTACTGGGTACCCCTTGTTTTGATACTCATGTTGCACTTCTACAGCTTTTCCTTTTGTATCTCCCAGAATGAGCCACTCTCTATGACCATTAGATCTCCCGCAGCTATCCCAGACTTAGATAGTGGTGATCTCCTGACGTTCAGAGACTTGCTACTTTCCTTCTTGTTTTTGACTTGTATATTTTGTATTTTGATGAGTCAGATCTCATGTATATATAGCTTTTAGTGCTTAATAGATCCTATACGGTGACACCAGGTCCTAGGATTGGTCTGAGTCAATTTGTCCTCTTGGTGACTTTTGGGTCTTTTTTATATTTTTATCCTATTACAGACATATGATCGGCCTGCTTCTTGTATTTACTATTCTTATCTTTCACCTTTTATTGCTATTATTTTATTATCCTGTTATCTTCCACAAAATTCTATATGTTGGGATTTTAGGATTACCTACATTAAAGGTGTAGTATGAGCCATCAAGGCTCGACTGTGGATCATAACAGAGCGGTATCAGAACTTTAGGTTCACCGATCACACTAGTAAAGGAGAAAATGTCTAGTAGAGTCTCACAAATCGGTATGATGACATTTATAACTATATGCGGGAGGCTATAGGGCATTCTAAGGAAAACTTTTATTGTTTTGTTCTTTATCATGGGGTCATGATCTTAGCAACTTCTGAGTGTGTGCTTGTTTCATTCATTTGCAGATGCCTAGGATGTAATAATCTATGAGGGGTTGAGAGCCTCCTACACCAGTAGGTGGGGCCTTATTTAGGGGTTAAGTCTGAGGTCGGCCTAGAGATCGATGCAGAACACAAGATGCAGCACCAGCTAGAGATCAGGAGCGATCGTCGTCACTAGAGCCCGAGGTAGAAGTTGAGCATAATTAGCATCAGCGGGACAGTGTGGGGGCTGCCTAGCCTCCACTAGGTTTTGTTGCCACACTAGTGCTTCATGATATACTAGACTGAATTCTTAGCTTCATGGAGCGTATGTCCCAGGCTAGGAATTTTCCTAGCACTTCAGCCAGAACTCAGGTCCAGGATGAAGCTTAGACTCCTGCCAGATAGGGGCACAGGGTGTTTAGATTTCGGGGTTACAGCCTGCTGCTAAGGCTCCTTATTGGTAGTTCAACCAGTTCCTACTTTTTCTCCACCTATGGTACCCGGGCCAGTCATGTCTTCTAAGGAGTAGAAGATGCTAGGGCAGTATATCAAATGTAATCCTCCAAGGTTCATAGGTATAGTAGGTGAGGATGCCCACGAGTTTCTGTTCAGTTGCCAAGAGAGGTTGCATAACATCAATTTAGTGGAGTGTCACAGATTTGATTATACCACCTTGTAGCTTAATGAGTCGTTGAAGCAATGGTGAAGGTATTATCTCAAGTGTTGGCCAGTCGGGTTGGCTCGGATGACTTGGGATTAGTTCTCCATGGCTTTTTTGGAGAAATATGTACCCTACATCTTAAGGGAACGGTTGTAATTTGAGTACACCGACTTGACTCAGGGTTTATTGTCAATTGTAGAGTATGAGACACGATTCCATGAGATGGATAGACATGCGTCTATGCTTATGCCGATATAGTATGAGATGGTGCGTGGGTTTGTTAGAGGGCTCTTATTCCCACTTCAGATGGCTATAGAGTAGATGGTGATGTTGTGTTGTTCTTTTCTACAAATAGTGAATCATGCACGCACCATTTATAGGATCATCTGTGAGGCCTATAGAAGCAGGGATAAGAGGCCATACCGTTAGGGTAGTTTCAGAGTCACAGTCCCGTAGTAAGGGGTTTTTGGGTAGAATTTACTGTCACAACTCGACTTAGGGCCTAATTGTAACACGATAATTAGAATCCCGAAGGACCCCAACCTAGCCTCTTAGTATAACATTCATGAGCATACATAAGGTAAAAGAAGTAAATAAGCAAGATCACGATACAGAATCAATATCTCAATAAAAGCATAAGTTCAAGATAAGAAAGTGACAACATAGACTTTTACTATCTAACATGCCTATACTACTAGATTGGGGGTGTAAGTTAATCTCCCAACTCACCTAATATGAAGGATAAAAGAAATTCTAGACTCATAAGAAAGTAAATGCCTTATCCTCGGAACTTGAGGACTCACCAACAATGCCGCAGTAATGAACTCTAGCCATTAACGGGAGGTGGATGATCACGATCGTCGGACCCTACATTATGATACAATTTAGGAAAAAGTATGTTTTAGTACATTTAATGCACCAAGTATGTAAGAAAATGCATGAAAACTAAACATAGGACATAGGCAATATGAATCATGGATGTAAGGCCAATACCATTAAACCATAGGTAAAGTTGTAAGAATAATAAATTTTTTATCTCATTGGTCAATGCATCAAAACATCATAATCATCATAAGAACATACATATATGGGAGATAATTGTAATCGACATTAAGAAAAAACGATCTATTACATGGAATTCGATGATCCGTACATCGAGAAAGGCAAAGGCTACTTGCTAAGGTAGGTTCCATCCAATATTATCATAATCATTCGTAATATATGGATCTACTAACTAGGCCATATTGGCAATTCTATGATGGCAACGTAGTTTAAGGAACTAGAGGTTGCCACTACGTCTTAGGACTTGCCCCCACCCCAAAGTCCACTCGGTGCTAATGTCACGACCCAACCCCGTAGGCCACGACTAGGGTCTGACCTAGACCCTCGTATACATATTTATCAGTTGTGGTCAAGTTGAATTATAGACACGTAATGTATATACATCAAGTGTAGTCAAACTAGACTACAAACAACATGATACATACATGAGACCCCCCGTGGGTCATAGCATTTGATATATCTGTAGCCTCTTTCATTTGTATCATAACATGAAAGGAAACGCAAGCCTACAAGGTTGCCATAACACATGCCTGTATAATACATTATGTAGACCCAGCTGAATAAAACTTACATATACCACCCACGTATACATGTTTGCAGACCTCTAAAAATATTAATGACAACATATGGCGGGACAGGGCCCCCGCTGTACCCCTGAATAAATAGAAAACAATTATATAAATCAGTGGCCAGTGCCAAAAACTAGGCTTCGATACAATGGAGCCTCTTTCAGCTGAGCTATATCAATTGTAACCTAGGGGACCCTAAACATGTACCAATGTAAGGCCAAGTCGCGTATGGAATCAGAAATACTTGTTATCATATAGTCTTTAAGACTTGGAGCCTGTACATTTGGTACTTCTTTAACATATAGAAGTTTCCCGGGAAATAGTTCAACTATTATAGGAGTTCAACCTTCAGAAGTAAATAGGAGATACTTACGAATGGAATTACCCTGGAGCTCATATCATATTTAACTTACAACTAAGACAAATACATGCCAAAAGAAGAAAGAGAATAAGCTCTATATACTCTATACTTTCCTTCAGGTGGTCATTATATACATATTTCGTACTCGGCCCATCCAAGGGCTCGGTGAACAACTATGGAATCATAATCTCATTTTCATACCAAGTACATATAAAGATAAATGAGAGATAGCTTTCCACACACCACTTTTTAACACGTAGAAGCCTTAACAGGCAGTACTCAATTCTTGCAGGAGTTCCAATACCAACTAGTGGATAGGGATTATGAAGCGTACTTAGAGTTCTAGGAATGGAATTATCCCCTCATTTCACATACAATTCACTTAAGGATAAGACGTGCCAAAAGAAAAGAAAGATAGCCTTACATACCTATGCCAAAAACATGCCAAGAGAATGCTTCACATACCTCGTACTAGTTATTCTTTGTCACGTTTGCCTCATCGTCCTTTGAACCTATTCAACACGGAAGTAATAGGAATATCAACCACTCTTGACTTTCCAGCATCTTAAGTTGCACCTTAGTATTCATGGAATATATTTCCTTGTTCATCTCCTCGACTAGTTCTTTAATTAGTTAAAGCATTACCGAAAATTAGACAGCACCTCCCCTATAACATGCCCTATCCGAATTTCCAATTACATACCTAAGTAATACATCCAACCAAAAACAATAACCTGCATCTCATATACACAAAAATCAAGGGAACATTACACAATACCAACTCCAACCAATTTGCTAAAAATTACGATACCAAATTAGGGTTTCTAGTCTCTATTTTGTAAAACCTTTAATTATACAATATGAGGGGTCATGTGACTGAAACCAGAAGTATCCATGCCCTATTTAGACCATATTCCACCCCTTAAACACACCGCCACATGCCTGCAGCAGCACACCACAAGCACAACACTTTACTTCGACGATAATTTAACTATAACGACTCCAATTTAGATTGTCTTCAACGTCAAGCGTTTCTATGATATTTTCACGTTTCCATCCACCTATAGGTAGTGTAACACACTTCATAACAACACCATAAAGTCCAAATTGAAAGGAGAAACCTTGCCTTATCCGAAATTGGCCAAAACTGCCAAATTATGACTAGAAACATCTCCAAACGTGCTGAAATTGCGCGGACTGTTTATATCACTTCCTTGCTTCCCCTAAATTTTATGTTATCAAACACCATTATATAACAGTGGGACACCTTAATAATTAATTCACGGAACGAAACTTGAAGGCTTACCTTGGCAACCCTAAACCCGTAGCCCTCCTTCTTTGGCTTTCTAGGTTTTCCTTCAAGTTTCTTCTATCGTTTCCAAGCGTAAGGCTGAAGACATGGTTCCTTAGGCATCCTAAGATAATATATACATCTCCACGTGATTAATAAACACCGTAGGTAAGTAATTCACGGAGAGAAACTTTAAAACTTACCTTAGTTTTCTCTAAACCATGGCTGCCTCATTTTCTTCTCTACAGGTTTTTCCTTTGTTCTCTCCAAATTTCAGCTCAAATTGGATAAGAAATGACTTAAGAGTCATCATACATATATATATATATATATATATATATATATATATATATTTCCCCAAGAGGTGACACATGTCATCCCCTAAGGGTGACACACGTCCAGCCCCCATTAAGCCACCACATCTATGCAGCCAATTAAGGGCTGCCACATGTCCTTGGTGGGGCCCATCCCTAAGTAGGTGGGTCACCTGATGCCATGTGGCACCTTCTCATGCTGCCACATATCATCTTCTCCTCTTCTCCATGGGTTCGTAATCTCGTCTTATTTTAAGAACCCGTATAATCCTTACTATGTAAGCTCGGTATGTACTCAAGTGGCTTAAGTATGCCAAACTTCTAAGTTAGTAGCTTATGTAGGTAAATCGAGTCCTATGACTCGTTACTTGGCCTTCAAATCCTTCCAGACTCTCCTATCCCTATTTCCAACCTTTCCTCTCACGGGGTATCACATTCTTCTTTCCTTAAAGTTGTGTGATAGTGTAGTAGATTATCCGACTCACTTCATAACTTCTAAGAAGCTTAAGAGACATTCCAAGCTCAAGAGTGTGGGGTGTAACAGCTAAGTCAACATCCCACAGAATACATATCATATCATAATTATAAGTCATACTTGTAATTATCATAAGTGTTTCATAATCATAACTCACAGAAACTTGTTCATAGGAATAGCTTATCATGATAGGGACCACGGGCCATTATGGTGCTCATTACGACCCATGGTCCCTATCGTAGACCCTTCCCTGTAGAGTCTAAGACTCTGAACTTTCACCACGGAAGCACACCATGAACCGTGGAGAGGAACACTGCCCGTGATGGCCTTCAAGATCATTACCTAGTGCCAAAAACTGCACCTTTCTGGAAATTCATCTTTTGATCCTTATTTTCTGACTTTCCAACCTCTGAGATCTTACAATATCTACCCCTTGAGAGCATTCATCTTTGAATAGGACTCAAGCTAGCATGAATGGAATAGGAAAGGAGCATAGCAGCCCGACATGAATGTAAAACATCACGAAAATGCATAAAATATGAAATATTCTATCTCAAGCTAAAACATTACTTTAAAACTCATTTCATGAATATTAATGCATGTGAAACCATGAGAAAAATATTGAAACACATGATTGAGCTGATTGGATCATGAAGGAACTAAATACCTCAATTAGGCATAGAAGGAAAGAGATAAGGATATCGAGACATCATATCAACTTCGGCTTCCCATGTAGCACCATCAACCTCTTGGTTCCTCCATAACACTTTAACTTAAGCTATTTCTTTGTTCCTCAACTTTCTAACTTGTCGGTCTGAGATTTCAACTGGAACCTCCTCATATGAAATACTTTCTTTAACCTCAATGCTTTCCAATGAAACAATGGATATAGAATCACTAATAAACTTCCTCAACAAAGACACATGGAACATCGGATTCACCGATGCCAACTCGAAAGGCAAATCCAATAAGCCACTTCACCAATCCGCCTCAAAATCTAATATTAGCTAATATAGCATGGACTTAGCTTCCCTTTCTTACTAAAACATATCACACCCTTCATGGGTGAAATTTTCAAGTAAACCCAATTATTAACCTCAAATTCAAGTTCTTTTCTTCTCACATCCGAATAGGACTTTTATCAGCTTTGGGTTGTTTTCAATCTTTGTCTAATGAGTCTAACCTTCTCCAAAGACTCAAATACCAACTCGGTTCCTATCAATGAAAATTCTCCTACCTCAAACCAACAGATAGGGGATCTATACCTCCTACCATACAAAGCCTCAAATGGAGATATGTCAATGCTAGAGTGAAACTGTTATTATAGGCTAGCTATATCAATGGCAAATGATCATCCCAATTTCCTTTAAAATCAATAACAAATGACCTCAACATATCCTCTAATGTCTGAATGGTATGCTCGGCCTGACCATCCATCTGTGGGTGAAAAGTTGTACTAAGCTTCTCTTGAGAAGCAATACCCTTTTGGAAAGATCTCTAAAACTGTGATGTAAAATGAATACTATGATCTGAGATGATAGAAAAAGGAACATCATAAAGCTTAACCAACTCTTGGATATATAATCTAGAATAATCTTCGGTTGTATATGAAGTCTTAACAAGGAGAAAATGAGCCAACTTAGTTATTCAGTCAACAATCACCCAAATAGAATCATGTTGCCTGTGAGTATGAGGCAAACCAATAATGAATCCATATTGAAGGCTTCCCACTTCCAAGTAGGAATCTCAATATCTTAAGCTAAACCTCTTGATTTTTGATGTTCAACATCACTTTTTGACAATTTGGACATTTAGCCACAAATTCCACAATATATCTTTCCATGTAATTCCACCAATACAGTTCCCTCAAATCTCGATACATCTTTGTGGAACCAATATCAATAGAATACCGCAAACTATGAGCTTTGGACAATATTATATCTTTCAATCCACTAAAATTCGAAACAAAAAACCGGACTTGATATCTAATACACCATCTCCCCCTTAGGAGAAAGCCTCAATGGCTTTTTCAGCAAGCACTTTCTTTAATTCAACAAAAGCAGGACCACTATCTTGTTTTTCCTTAACATCCGCCATAAGAGATGATTTGGAACCGTTTTGCACAAAAAATACACCACCTTTGGAATCAACCAATTGAATTCTCAAATGGGATAATCTATGCACATCCTGTACTATATCTTTCTTCTCATTCTCAATATGGGCAATACTGTTCATGACCATCTCTTTCATCTCATCCTCAATATGGGCAATACTGTTCATGACTATCTCTTTATTTTCATCCTCAATATGGGTAATATTGTTCATGAAAAATCTACTAAGAGCGTCGGCAACCATATTTGCCTTACCCAGATGGTATAACACACTCATGTCATAATCCTTTAATAATTCAAGATATCTCTTTTGTCAAAGGCTTAAGTCCTTTTGAGTGAACACATATTGCAAACTCTTGTCATCGGTGAAAATATCTACATAGACACCATAGAGATAGTGTCTCCACAACTTCAAACCAAAGACCATCGCCGCCAACTCCAAGTCGTGAGTTGCATAATTCTTCTCATTTGCCTTGAGTTGCCTTTAAGAATAATCTATCGCTTTACCATATTGCATTATAACACAACTAAGAAAAACTCTTGAAGCATCATAATATATAACGAACCCATCAGAATCTTTCAGTAAAGTCAACATCGGAGCAAAGGTAAGCCTATCCTTCAACTCTTGACAGCTTTTCTCACATGCCTCAGACCAATGGAACTTCACCTTTCTTGAGTCAAATTAGTCAAGAGATATGCAATGGAACAGAAACCTTCCAAAAACAATCTATAATAATCAGCTAAGCCCATGAAACTCTGAATATCAGAAGGAGTCAATGGTCTAGCCCAATTCTTGACCGCCTAAGTCTCCTTTGGATCAACCATAATTCCTTCACCGGAGATGATGTGACCAAGGAAAGAAACTGACCTTAACTAAAATTCACACTTACTAAACTTTGCATACAACTGACGGTCCTTGAGAATTTGCAACACGATCCTTAAATTATCAACATGCTCTTTCTCACCCTGATAGTAGATCAAAATATCATCGATGAACATAATAACGAACATATCCAAGTATTATTTGAAAACCCTATTCATCAAATCCATAAAGGTTGCAAGGGCATTCATTAGTCTAAAAGACATAACCAAACATTCAAAGTGACCATACCGAGTTCTAAAGGCTATCTTTGGAATGTCGCATTCCCTTACTGGAGATCAATCTTTGAAAAATAGATTGCTCCTTGAAGTTGATTGAAAGAGTCATCCATCTTTGGAATAGGATACTTATTCTTAATTATGACCTTGTTTAATTACCAATAATCAGTACACATACGAATAAAACTATCCTTCTTTTAACATAGAAAACTAGAGCACCCCAAGGAGAGATACTTGGTCTAACAAAACCTTATCTAACAAATCCTTCAATTGATCCTTTAATTCTTTCAATTCTGTCGGGGCCATTTGATAAGAAAGATAGAGATAGGCTGAGTATCGAAAAAAAGATTGATACCAAAGTCTATTTCCCTTTCGGGATGAATGCTTGGCAAATCATCAAGGAAAACTTTTGAAAACTCATTAACAATTAAAACTGACTCAAGAGTAGGAGTTTCGAAATTAGTATCCCTAACTTGAACTAGATGATAGATGCAACCTTTGAAATTTATTTTTTGAGCTTTAAGGCCTGAGATAAATTAACCCTTAAACATGAAACTATGACCTTTCCATTCTAGGAATAGCTTATTAGTAAACTAAAACTTAACCATACAGGTTCTATAATATATAAAGGCATAACATGCATGAAGCCAATCCATACTGAGATTAATATCAAAATCGGTCATATCAAACTCTATTAGATTAACTAAGGCGATTTTTTGAAAAAATTGAAAATGGATAATTTCAATAAACCCTTTTAGCCACAACTGAATCACCAATAAGGGCATAGATCGAAAAAGGCTCTAGCAAGATCTTGGGACTAACAATAAATCTCATAGAAAGATAATGAGTAACAAATGATAGAGTAGCACCCGCATCTAATAATGCATAAACATCAAAGTCAAAGACATTTAACATACCAGTGACCACATCGGGAGACTCCTCAACTTCTTGCCTATCTTGAAGGGCATAGAACCTATTTTGGCGTGTGCCTCCACCTTGTGGAGTTTGTGCACCTTGAGTAGTTTGACCTTAAGGACGCCCTTTTCTCCTCTTGTTAGGACATGTAGAGATATTGTGGCCCATCTTACTACATCCAAATCATGCATCCATCCCAACCAAACTTACCTCTATGAGTTCTCCCATACTTGGTACACTTAGGAAGAGTAGATCCACTAACACCACCGTGTGCTTTAGTATTTGAGTCCCTGTCTTCGTCAAACCTTTGACCCGAAGCTTGTGAAGAATCTTGACCTAGAAACTGTTGGCCTTGTTGAGACCAACCATTACCACTACCATATTTGTATTGGGAAAACCCATCTTTATACTGAACCCTCTTGGACTCCCTTACTTTCCTTTCCTTAAGTTTTTCCCCTTTAATTTGCTCAGCATAAGTCATGAGCCTAGAAATATCCATCTCCTTGATGAGCATAGAGGTTCGACATTCTTTCATAACTAAGTCCAAAACTCCCAAAATAAACTTACTTATTTGGGCACGAGAGTTGGCTACCAAGGATGGAGCATTCTTAGACAACTTCGTGAACTTGAGGGAATAATCCCTCACACTCATGCTTCCTTGCTTGAGGTTTATGAATTCCAACACCTTCCCCTCCCTCAACTCAAGTGGGAAGAACTGATCAAGAAATGCAATTTTAAAATTTTTCCAACCTATAAGACCCTCTTCAACTCTTTTGGTTTTCCATTGGTTGTACCAAATTTGAGCGACACGCTTGAGTTAGTAGGCGCCAATCTGCCTTCTCCTCCGAAGATACTCCAATAATATCCACAATCTTATACAACTCATCGACAAAGTCTTGGGGATCTTCATCAACCTTTGATCCATTAAACTTAGGAGGGTTCATCCTTGTAAAGTGTCTAACCCTAGAAGCCGGTATAGCCATATATGGAGGAGCATCTACCCCTCAGTTCACTTGCGTAGTCATGGCTTGGGATAGCATTTGAAAAGTGGCTCAGAACTCTACATATATGTCACTTGATCATTCAAAGGGTCATTCAGAGCTTTTTTCTCCAATCCCTCAACATTTCTTTTAATGGGTTATATTCATGAAGGCATGATTCTGTAATCACAAAGGGAAAACGTTAGAGAAGACAACCTTAAAGTTCAACTCTACAGCACAATAAGATTATGAAAGAAGTGAAGTTTTTCCTAAGATGTCTCATAGCCTTCTATTCATAGATGTGGCACATTTTACACCAATGAACATGACTCTTATTGATGCGGCATGTTAGACTCCTTAGGAAATTTGAATCTTGTACTCTGATACCAAGTTTGTCAATACCCGACCTAGGACCTAGTCATAACACAATGATTAGAATCCCAAAATACCCCAACCTAGCCTCTTAGCATAATATTCATGAGCATACATAATATAAAATAAGTAAATAATCATTATCATGATACGAAAGCAATATTTCAATAAAAGTATAAGTCTCAAGATGAGAAAGGGACAACATAGACTTTTACTATCTAACATGCCTCTACTACTAGATGGGGGCATCAAATAATCTCGCAACTCACCTAATATGAAATATAAAAGAAATTCATAAACTCATAATCAATTAAATGTCTCATCCTTGGAATATGAGGACTCACCAATAACGCAACAGTAATAAACTCTCGCCACAAGTGGGAGATAGATGATCATGATTGCTGGACCCTATATTATGATACAATGTATGCAAAAACATGTGTTAGTACATGAAATGCACTAAGTATATGAGAAGAATCCTGAACAATAAACATAGGACATAGGCAATATGAATCGTGGATGCAAGACATATATCATTAAAACATGGGTAAAGTCATGAGAATAATAAAATTTTTATCCCATTGGTCAATGCATCAAAACATCATGATCATCATAAAAACTTACATATGTTGGAGATAAATGTAACCGATATTAAGACCATGCGAGCTATTACATGGAAGCTGATGATCCCCACATCGAGAAGTAGAAAGGCTACTTGACAAGGTAGGCTCCGTCCAATATTATCATTTGCTATATGTGGATCAATAACTAGGCCATATTGGCAATCCTACGGTGGCAATATAGTTTAAGGGACTAGAGGTTTCTACTAGAGCTTAAGTCGAGCCCCTACCCCAAAGTCTACATGGTACTAAATCAACATCCCATGGAATACATATCATATCATAATCATAAGTCATACTTGTAATAATCAAAAGCTTTTCATAATGATAATTCATAGAAATTTGTTCATAGGAATAGCTCATTATCATGTAATTCATGTAATGTTGTTGTAAACCTTCCACAAAACATCTTTAGGGTCTTAAGTCACCTTCTTCGTTAAGGATATTAAGTCACCTTTAAGGATCTTAAGTCACCATTTTTTTATTAACTTGCTTGAAACATCATCAAAACATCATTTATAACCTTTCATGAGTCATTTATAAACCTTAAAAATCATTCATAACCTTCCATTGAATATAGCTTGAAAATTATGATCATATTTCTTAAATCATACTTGAAACTAGCATATAGCATGAGACATTAAAATTTTCAACTTAAAAACATGCAATGTAATGTGAATTATGCATAATAAGGCCAATAGCATTGAAAGATATCATAATTAAAAAGACCCAATGCAAATCATGAATTATGGCTTTTAGAAGAAGAAATTATAAGAGAATTGAGAGGAAATCTTTGGGATTCAATCGATAAAAGATACTCATGGATGAAGTCCCACATACCTTGACCTTTATGAGCCCTAAATTGAAGAGAATGGAAGCTTGACCTTGAAGAAATCCTTTGAATTACTTGAGGGAGAAGAAGACCTTTGAGAGAAAACTTGGGAAAGAAGATTTTAGTGATTTTGGGAATTATGGTGAGAATAAGAGGGTTAAGGGAATTTAGGTTAGTTAATAGGTAAGAATCTAGTCTTAAAAATAGTCCACATTCATTAATGGAATGTGGGAAAATGACAAAAATAACCCCCAACTCAAAACTGAATCCGGAACCCAGGATAGACCATCACCACAGACCGTTATGGTCAATAAGCTCTGTGATCCCCTCCATCAAGAGGGAATTGCATTTCAGGTAAAAGGGGGTTTTGGAATGCTGCCCACCAGGAGACCCATCACAATCTATTTTGGGCATGATGGCCTATGGAAGTCGTCTGTGATGCTGAACTTGGTGTCAAAGTTTGAGTGTCCATGAGAGGTGTCCACCAAAAAAAAACCCATGGTCGATGAAGGGCAATACAACCCGTGGTGGTTGGGATATGGTCCCAGACTTGAAATGGATTTTGAGAGTCTTTGGGGGTCACCATGCAGGGTACCATGGCTGGTGGTGGTCACCATGACTTATTGACCCTTCCCTGTAGAGTCTAAGACTCTAAAATTTCACCAAGGCAGCACATCATAAATTGTGGTGTGGAACAAGGCTTGTGATGGCCTTCATGGTCATGAATTAGTGCCAAAAACTGCACATTTTTGGAAATTCATCTTTTGATCCTCATTTTCCAACTTTCCAATTTTTGAGATCTTACAGTCAACCATAAATATTTCAGCCCAATAGGCCAATTCAGCGGCCCTTTAGCTTACAGATGGTGGCACTTTTGTGGGTGTTAGTGGACAGATGGTTCATGTTCCAATTTATTTTTCTTGGGGTGCATATTATGGGACCTCAGGCCGTGAAGGCCGGTCAAATTCAGTTTGGTCATCTCAGAGGGGTATATTTGGTGGGTTATGTTATGAGTATGGAATGATAGGCCACTATGCTAGGAGTTCCCTATGAACGATCAACATAGTCGATAGAGCCAATAAGGTCAGTGGGTTCAAACCTCTAGGGATCCAGTTCAGTCTACTAAAGGTGGTGCTCAGGGCGGCAGGGCTGGTCCTTAGGATGCAAGATGTGACCCTCTATAGGACAGGTTAGGTGGCTGAGGTGGACGCCACATGTATGCTTTTCTAGGGAGAATAGAGGTGGAGGCTTCAGATGTTGTCTTCATAGGTACGATCTCTATTTCTCATCAACCTATATATGTTTTATTTTATCTGGGGTATACCTACTCATATGTTTCTTCCTATTATGCTACTCTTCTAGATGTATTGTGTGACACCTTTTCTGAGCCTAGCATGTAGCTACCCTCGTAAGTGATTCCTTAGTAGTGGATTGAGTGTATCAATCATGCATGGTGACTATCTTAAAGTATGACAATAGGGCATTGTAAGACCCCAGAAGTCAAAATGTTGGATCAAAAAGGAAAACTTAAGAAAAGTCAATTGACCTCAAGATTACGAGTCCCTATATGACTTGTAACTATTCCTATGACTCGTAGGGATGAGTCATAGAGTACACCCTTGTGCTTGATTAGGATGAAACTCAAGAGAAGTCCTACAACTCAATAGGCGAGTCGTCATCCCATTGACGAGTTATAAGGACGACTCGTACAAAAACTTCAAAGACCAATATTTTGTAGGCTTTTTAGACCTACTGGATGGATTGAGTCTATGACTCATAGACTAGTTGACGATTCATAACTACTCATAGAAGAAATCTTTAGAGACTAAAGTCTCAAGGTTTTTCATACCCTACAAGACGAGTCAAGATTACGACTCGTAGACTTTGAGACGAGTTGTAGGGACCAGTTCATAGGTCCAAAATCCAAAATTAATGAACGGTAATATTGACTTTTTCCAAAGTTTGGTTTAATATATCTAGAAACTATTATGGCCAAGTTCAAGCCAATAACTACCAAACCCTTCAAATTCCCCTCCTATTCTAAATCATTCTTCAAAATTTCTCTAAGGCAAGACTAAGGAATCCTCTCAAAGCTCTTCTCTAAATTTCAAGCAAAGGTTTCAAGTTCATCAAAGTTCTTCCTCAATTTTAAGTTGATTTCACCAAGATATATGGGGAATGATCTATGGATTCCTTTCACCCATGGAGTCCCAAGGATTTTTCAAGGTTTTCTTCAAATTTGCAATTATCTATTAAACCTAGTTTTGATGAATTGCATTGAGATATTTCAATTTCGTTTTAGATGTTATCAATGATCATTATAAGCTTATTTCTATATGAATTATATGATTTCAAGCTAAATTATTATTTCTCATGCATAAAGATACTTTCAATTATGATTCTGAGATTCAATAATGACTTACATGAGTCTTGGTTATGAATTTAATGATTTTCAAAGAAACGCTTATATGAATGAAGTTGATTTGTGATTGAACTAAGAATTATTATGATTATCAATTATGATCTAACAAAGTTATTATGGTGTGATAAAGACAATTTTTACACAATCATATTTAAGATAGTGATAAGGACAATTTTCACCAAAGTATATGGACTCTTAATTAATCACTAAGTTAATGAGCTACTCTGGTGATTATTTTCATGATCAAGTTAATGATGATGCTTCTATGTTTTAATGAATTCCGTTGGGATATTGACTAAGTATTAAAAAGACTTGTTGGTGGGTTCGATCTAGTAACGTAGTTAATTATCCAAGGGAATCTAAGTATCTACCTAAAGTCCCAAACTATATTTCTACCATAGGTTGCTTTCATGTCTTAGCTAGTGGATTCACATATAGCTCACAAATTTAAAGTTATTCTTAAGGAGTCTACCTTGGCAAGTAGTCTCTCTCTTCTCGATGTGGTAGTTACATCGGATTCCATTTTATAGTCGTATGGTCTTAAGATGTCAGTTAAATTTCTTATCCCACAAAAGTTATATGGAAAGATGAAAAGTTTGCTATGAAGTTTTATATGCATTGACCATAAGTTTTCATGATATTTCAAATGCTTTTAAGTTATTTCATACTCATTATGATTGTTCATGCATCCTATGCCATATTGTTCATGTCCTATTACTCGTTCATGCATAACTCACATACTTAGTACTTTCTATGTACTAATGCATATTTTTCCTACATTGTCTCATAATGTAGGACGGATGATACTCACGCTCCTCACATTCGTGGCTAGAGTTGGTTTAGTTTTTAAGAGTTAGTTAGTTATCATTACATCAAGGACATGAACTTTATTTCATGATGTTAGCTTGACTATCTTTTATAATTCGGATGAGCTAGGAGCTTGTCTTAAGCCCCCATCAAAGTCTAGTATAGAGGCATGTTTAGATGATTAAATTTGATGTAGTCTATTTTGGACATTGGGTTGACTTTACTCTCTGTTGACTTCTACATTGAGTTGTTTCTTCTTCTTTATTTCATTATGTTTCTTTACCTTATGTATGTGATGTATGCTAAGATGGATTGGTTGGAATCCTTCAGGTTCCCAATCATCGTGTCACCTCTAGGCCCTAGGCTTGAGTTGGGATGAACTTGGTATTAGAGGACAAGGTTTAGGAGAATCCTAGGGAGTCTAACATGCCGCATTAATTAGGATCTTTTTAATCGGTGTTAAGCACACCACATCTATGAATAGGAGGCTATGAAGCATCATAGCAAAATCTCACTTCTTTCATAATCTATGTCGTATGGTAGACTTTTACCCTAAGCCTTTTCTCTAATGCATGTTCTTTGTAATTTTATAAAATGCCTCCATAAAGATACCCCGCTCAAAAGAATGTGGTTGGAGAAAAGCAACAAGCTCTAAATGATCCCTTGAACTAAGTCTCCAATGCCGAGTTCCGAGCATCCTTCCAAGTTTTTGCTCAAGCCATAACGGCACAAGCTAACCCTGAGGTGGTTGCTCCCATGAACCCAAGTGTGGGTATAACTGTAACAAAGGTTTGTGACCTCATGAGGTTGAATCCTCTAGAGTTTTAGGGTTACAAGGTGGAAGTGGATCCATAAAAGTTTGTTGATAGCATTCACAGGTTTATGGAGATTATGGGGGTTATCCCGGTTAAGAGGGTGGAGTTGGATACTTACTAATTGAAGAGTGTTTCTCAAATTTAGTTTGACCAATGGAAGAGTGAGAGGCCTAGAGAGGTGGATCCCGTGACTTGGGAGGAATTTAAAAGTGCATTTTTTTATCACTTTTTCCTATTAGAGTTGAGGGAGGACAAGGTACAAGATTTCATTCCCCTTAATAAAGGTGGTATGAGTGTGAGAGAGTATGCCCTCAAGTTCACCCAATTGTCAAAATATGATCCATTCATGGTTTCCAACCCAAGAGCAGCAAGTTTGTGTCAGGTGTGTCGGATATAGTTTCTAAGAAGTATAAGATGTCCATGTTGATTTGGGAAATGTACATCTCTATACTCATGACCTATATATAGAGGGTTATAATATAAAGGAGAAAACTAAGGAGTCCAAGAGGGAAAGGACCGATGGTGGTGATTCCTCCTATACTATGTTTGAAAGTGGTAGACATCCTCATTTTTGCCAAAAGTATTACGGACAAGGATCTTCACATACTACTACTTCAAGGTTTGACAAGGATAGAGTGTCTAACCCTAAGCCTCAAAGAGGTGCTTCTATTGGCCAAGTTACCCCTGCATGCAAGAAATGTGGAAAGAATCACAATAGAGAGTTCTAGAGTGTTTGAATGTGTGTTATCGATGTGGCAAGCCTGTTCATCCTTCTAACAAGTGTAAGGTCAAAGATGGTTGTCCTCAAGGACTAGTTTCTCATAGAGGCCAATTGCAATAAGGTGCTCAAGTACAATCAAAGGGTGGTCAATGCAATAATGATTTTATGCTCTGCATGGTAGGCAAGAGATGAAGGAGACTCCTAATATAGTTACTGGTATGTTACAGGTCTTTCACTATGATATTTATGCCTTACTTGATTCGAGGGTAAATTTGTCTTTTGTTACTCCATATGTGGCCATGAGATTTGATGTTAGCCCCAAAATATTGTTAGAGCCTTCTTTTATTTATACTCTTGTAGGTGAGTTGGTTGTGGCTAAAAGAGTCTATAGAAGTTGTTTTGTTCTGTGTTCTATAAAGCTACTCTATGTGATCTAGTTGAGCTTTAGATGACTGATTTTAATATTATTCTTGGTATAGATTGGCTATATGCCTGCTATGCTTCTATTGATTGTAGAACCCAAGTGGTTAAGTTCCAATTTCGTAATCATCTAGACTCAGAATGGAAGGATAGTAGTTTTGTGTTTAAAGGTCAATTCATTTCGTGCCTCAAAGTCAAAAAATGATTTCCAAGGGTTGCATCTACCATTTTTTTAGGGTTAGGGATATTAATTCTGAAGCCCCTACTCTAGAGTTGGTCCTTATTGTTAATGAGTTTCTGGATGTGTTTCACCATGATCTACCCAGTATCCCTACCAAAAGGGAAATCGACTTTGGAATATATCTCCTTCCCGGTACTCAACCCATTTCTATTCCTCCCTATCGAATGGCTCTGGTGGAACTAAAGCAGTTAAAGGATCAATTGAAAGACTTGCTAGACAAAGGATTCATTAGACCAAGTATATCCCATGGGGTGCTCCCATGTTGTTTGTTAGGAAGAAGGATGGTTTGCTTCGTATGTGTATTGACTACCGGCAATTGAATAAAGTAATCATTAAGAATAAATATCCAATTCCGAGGATAGATGATTTATTTGAAAAATTACAAGGGAAAAGTTACTTATCTAAGATTGACCTCCGTTCTGATTATCACCAACTAAGGGTGAGGGAGTGTGCTGTTCCCAAGATGGAATTTCGAATAAGGTATGGCCATTATGAGTTCTTAGTCATGTCGATTGGTTTGACCAATGCCCTCACGTCATTCACGGACTTAATGAATAGGGTGTTCAAATAATTTTTGGACATGTTCGTAATTATGTTTATTGATGACATTTTGGTTTAATCTCGAAATGAGTAGGAGCATGCTAATCACTTAAGGATTGTGTGACAAACTCTAAAGAACAAGAAATTATTTGTCAAGTTCAATAGTGTAAGTTTTGGCTAAGGAAGGTTGCTTTTCTTGGTTACGTTGTGTTCGGCGAAGAGATTATGGTTGATCCTAAGAAAACTAAGGCAGTCAAGAATTGGCTTAGACCATTGTCCCCTTGGGATATTAGAAGTTTCTTAGGCTTAACCGAATATTATAGAAGCTTTGTGGAAGGGGTTTCCTCGATTTCATCACCTTTGACTAAGTTGAATTAAAGGAAACTGAAGTTCCAATGATTGAAAGATTGTGAAAAGAGTTTCCAAGAATTGAAAAATCATCTTACTACCGCTCCTAATTTAACCTTATCAGAAGGGTCCGATGGTTTGTTGTCTATCGTGATGCCTCAAGGGTAGGACTTGGTTGTGTGTTGATGAAACATGGTAAGGTGATAGCCTATGATTCTAGGTAACTTAAGGTGCATGAAAAAAATTATCCGACCTAGGACTTAGAACTAGCGGCGGTAGTGTTTGCCATGAAGATTTGGAGACACTGTCTTTATGGTGTCCATGTGGATGTGTTTACCGACAATAAGATTTTACAATATGTGTTTAACAAAAAGTACTTGAACCTTTAGCAAAGAAAATAGCTTGAATTTTTGAAGGATTATGATATGAGTGTGTTGTACAATCCGAATAAGGCTAATGTGGTTGATGATGCACTAAGTAGCTTGTCGATGAATAGCATCGCACATGTTCAAGAAGGCAAGAAAGAATTAGTTAAGGATCTTCATAGATTGGCACGTATAGGTGTGGGTTTGGTTGATCCCAATGATGGAGGTGTTCTTGTGCATAATGGCTTGGAATCATCTCTTGTGGTGGCTGTCAAGGCCAAACAATACTATGATCTGATTTTGGTTGAATTGAAGAAGTCGATTACCGAAAACGCCATTGAGGCTTTCTCCCAAGGGAGAGATGGGGTACTCCATTGTCAAGGTCATTTGTGAGTACCTAATGTTGATGGTTTAAGACAGTTAATTTTGAATGAGGCCCACAGTTCTCGATATTTGATTCATCCAGGATCCACCAAGATGTATCGTGATTTAAGGGAAGTGTAATGGTGAAATGGAATGAAGAAGGATATAACAGTGTTCGTAGCTAAGTATTCAAATTTTCAAAAAGTTAAAGTTGAGCATCAAAGATTGAGAGGCTTAGCCCAAGATAGAGATTCCTACTTAGAAGTGGAAGGATGTGAGCATGGACTTTGTGACTAGTTTGCCTCGTACTAAGAAACAATGTGATTTTATTTAGGTTGTGGTGAATTGAATGACTAAGGCAGCTCATTTTTTACCAGTTAAGACTTTGTAAGACCCCACAAGTCAGAAAGTTGGAACCAAGGAGAAAAGTCTCAAAATTTTGAACCCATCCGTATGAACGGGTCCTTCTATGGCTCATAGAGCTTTCCACAGATCATAAGGTTTGGTCGTAGAGTGACCCTTCGAGTAAAATTTGAAGTTTCCCTCAAGAGAGGTTCTATGACCTTCTAAGATGAGTCATCCTCAAGAAGATGGGTCGTTAAAACCCCTCGTCAACCAGAGTTCATATACTTTGTTTAAGTTTCCCTAAGGACAAGATGACGACTTGATAGGACAGCTCAAAGAATCATTGATGGGTTGTAAGAACCACCCATCCTAAAACTTCAGAGACTAGTATATTTGCAGGTTTTCAGATCTGCAAGACAAGCCTTGAAAGCAGACCATTCCAGAGACCACAGGTCTTATACAATGGTCGTTCATAAACTTCAGAGACTATGTTTGTAGGCTCTTTTCTCAGACCTGTAGGATGAGTCATTTAGATGACTCATCGTTACCAAGATGGCCTGTATACTAGGGTTCGTAAGGTCAATTTTCCAGATTAAATGAAAGGCAATTGTATCTTTTCCGAAGTTCATTTCAATGAACCTAGACACTTTTATGGCCAAGGTCAAACTATAAACACCCTTTTCTTCAACATCCCCTCATATTAAATTAATTCTCTCAAAATCGTCCAAGGCAAGGTCTCTCAAGGTTTCTCTCCAAATTTAGGCTAGGGTTTCCATATTTCTTCAAGGTTCTTCTTAAATTCCTAGTATATTCAAGCAAGTTATGTGGAGATTAATTCATGGGTTCCTTTCACCCATGAAGTCCCAAGGTGTTTCTAAATGTTTCTTTCAATTTAAATTGATTATGAACCCTAGTTTTGATGAGTTGCATTGGGCTAATTTAATTCAATTTTTAGATATTATCAATGATCATTATATACATGTTTTATTATAAATTACATGATTTTGAGTTGAATTATGAATGCCCATGCATGAGGCTATTTTCAAGTTAAGATTATGAAGTTAAAGATGATTTTCATGAATATAGTATGAGTCCAATGATCTTCAAGTAAAGTTTTCATGGTTTAAAGTTGAAATTAGGATATTATGATAAAAGTTATAATGATGATCAAAGTTAAAGATGGTTTTATGAGTTAATCATGAGTTAAATGATTTATAAAGATAGTTTTCAATGAGTTACAACTGAGATCATGATTTTTCAAGTTAAAGTTGAGATAATGATCAGAGTTAAGATCACTAGATGTTTAAAGATGGTGATAAGGATAATTCTCACCAAAGTTATAGATTCTTATGAATCACCAAGTGAGATGAGCTATTCCTAAATTTTTTAAAGATTGATTGATAGGCAGTTACTATCTTTCCCTACTATGTTATGAGTATGTTTTATAAGTTTTTGTTGGAATATTGACTGAGTACCAAGAAGACTTCAAGGAGGGGTTCGGTAATATAACGCAATTGGTTATCCAAGGAAATCTTAGTAGCACCTTAAACTCCCAATCTACGTTGCCTACATAGGTTGCCTTCATGGCCTATCTAGTGTATCCACATAGTCCAGTTCAGTTGAGTTATCTAGTATATCCCCTATTTCGATGTAGGAGTCATCTATATGTCTCCATGCAGAAGTCATTAGATTTTATGTAGTTGCTCGCATGGTATTATTTTTCGGTTAACGGTCTTATCCCACACAAGTTCAAGTTAAGCTTTAAGATGTCAAGTTATTAGTTTAAAGTTGAAGTTTTATGATATACATTGACCAAGAGTTTCTTATGTTTTAAATTGCTTTCAAGCTATAATCATGCTCATTATGATTGGTCAAGAATTTTACGGCATAGTGATTATGTTCTATTACTTGTCATGCATACCTCACAACTTAGTATATTCAAACATATTAATGCATATTTTACCTACATTGACTCATAATGTAGGGGCAGACGACACTCACGACTACTCCACTCATGGCTAGAGTTTTCTTTATATTTCAAAAAAGTTAGTGAGTCCTCATTCTACTGAGGACAAGATTTTTATTCATATTACTATTGCTTAGTTATTTCTTCTATTGTTAGAGTGAGCTAGGAAATTTTCCTCAGCCCCCATCGAAGGTTAAACTAGAGGCATATTTAGATGATATATTGGTGCATTCCGATTTGGACATTTATAGAGATGGATTTTCCTAAGTCTCTTACCCCACTTATCATTACTTTCGCTTATCCTTATATTGTTCTTTATCTTATGTATACAATAAATGCTAAGATGTCTTATTATTGGGTTCACTCACATCTCAATCATCGTATTATGACTAGGCCCTAGGTCAGGTCATGATAAACTTGGTATCAGAGAGCAAGGTTTAGAAGAGTCCTAGGGAGTCTAACATGCCGTGTTAAGTAGAGTTTTATTCATTGGTATAAAGTGTGCCACATCCATGAATAGGAGGCTTTGAAACCTTTTAGGAAAGGTCTCACTTCTTTCATGATCTATGTTATGCGGTAGAGTAGTTAAGTCTTTTTCATCTAATGCTTGTTCTTTGTAATTTTCAGAAACTGCATCCAAGAAGACAAGTTCCTCAAGATAATGATCCTATGAATGATCAAGTTTTCAATACCGAGTTTTGAGCAGCTTTTCAAATACTTTCTCAGGACATTACGAATCAAGTGAATTGTAAGATAGTTGCTCCCGTGAATCCAAATGTTAGTACGGCGGCAAAGAGAGTTCATCACTTCATGAGGATGAATCCTCCAGAGTTTTGGGGCTCTAAATTTGATGAGATCCCCAAGAGTTTGTGGATAGTATCCATAAGATTGTTGAGATCATGGGGGTTATCCCAGTTGAAAGGATGGAGTTGGCCACGTACCAATTGAGGGGCATTGTACAAATTTGGTTTGATCAATGAAAAAGTGAGAGGCCTAGAGAGGTGGAGCCCATGACTTTGGATTAGTTCAAAGGGGTATTTCTTGATCTCTTCTTCCAACTAGAGTTAAGGGAGACTAAGTTACAAGATTTCATTGACCTCAAGCAAGGTGGTATGAGTGTGAGGGAGTATGCCCTAAGTTTGCTCAATTTTCAAAATATGCTCCATTTATGGTCGCCGACTCAAGAGCTCATATGAGCAAGTTTTTATCAGATATGTCGGATATGGTTGCAACAGAGTGCAAAATGGCTATATTAATTCCAAAGATGGATATATCTAGACTCATGACCTATGCGGAGCAAGTAGAAAGTGAAAAGTTAAAGTTGAAGAATAGGGAGTCTAAGAGGCTAAGGACCGATAATAGTGAATTCTCTCATACTAAGTTCAGAAGTGGTGGACGTTCTTGTTTTTTGCCAAAAGTACTCCGGTCAAGGGTCTTCTAATTCTATTACTCCAACATTTGAAAAAGATAGGATGCCCAACCCTAAACTTCAAGGAGTTGGTCCCATTGGTCAAGCTACTCCTGTGTGCAAAAAGTATGGTAGGAACCACAAAGGTGAATTCCTAGCTGGGTGAAATGTGTACTACCGGTGCGGTAAGCCGGGTCATCATTCTAAGAAATGTAAGGGTAAAGATATTTTTCCCCAAGGAAAAGATGCTCAATGTTTCCAAGTGTAACAAAGGATAGTCAACGCAATAATAGGTTCTATGCTCTTTATGGTAGGCAAGAGTTGGAGGAGACTCCTGATGTTATTACCGGTATGTTACAAGTCTTTAACTATGATGTTTATGTTTTTCTAGATTCGGGTGCAAATTTATCTTTTGTTTCCCCTTATGTGGCCATGAGATTTGATGTTAGTCCTGAGACATTGTTAGAGCCTTTCTCCGTTTATACTCCCGTAGGTGAGTTGGTTGTGGCTAAAAGAGTCTATAGAGGTTGTCCAGTTATGGTTTTCCATAAAGTTTCCTTATGTGATCTAGTTGAGCTTGAGATGAACGATTTTGATATCATACTTGGGTTGGATTGGCTATATGTATGTTATGCTTCTATTAATTATAAAACCCGAGTGGTTAAGTTTCAATTTTCCTGGTCCTAGAATAGAAGGGTAGTAACTCTGTGTTTAAGGGTCAATTCATTTTGTGCCTTAAGGCTTGAAAGATGATTTCCAAGGGTTGTATTTATCATCTTGTGAGGGTTAGGGATAAGAATACTGAAGCCCCTATGTTAGAGTTGGTCCCTATTATAAATGATTTTATAGATGTGTTTCCCAATGAATTACCAAGTGTCCCTCCCAAAAGGGAGATTGATTTTGGTATAGACCTTCTTTCGGATACTCAACTATTTCTATTCCTCCTTATCGGATGGTTCCAGTAGAATTAAAGGAGATAAAGGATCAATTAAAAGAATTATTGGACAAAGGGTTTATTAGGCCAAGTATTTCTCCATGGGGTGCTCCCATATTGTTTGTTAGAAACAAGGATGGTTCACTATGTATATGCATTGATTACCGGCAATTGAATAAGGTAACCATCAAGAATAAGTACCCAATTCTGAGAATAGATGGCTTGTTTGATCAATTGCAAGGGGCAACTAAATTCTCCAAAATAAATCTTTGTTCTGATTATCACCAATTGAGGGTGAGGGAGTGTGACATTCCCAAAATGGATTTTCAGACAAGGTATGACCATTATGAGTTTCTAGTCATGTCATTTGGATCGACCAATGCTCCCATGACTTTCATGGACTTATTGAATAGGGTGTTTGAGGAATAGCTAGATATGTTTGTGATTGTATTCATTGACGACATTTTTGTTTACTTCGAAATAAGGAGGAGAATGCAAAATCACTTAAGGATTGTATTACAAACTCTAAGAGATAAACAGTTATTTGCAAAGTTTAACAAATGTGAGTTTTGGTTAAGGGAGGTGGCTTTCCTTGGTCACATTGTGTCCGGTGTAGGGATTATGGTTGATCTCAAGAAAATAGAAGTGGTTAAGAATTGGCCCAGACCATTATCTTCTTCGGATATTAGGAGTTTCTTGGGCTTAGCCAGATATTATAAGAGATTTATGGAAGGATTTTCATCAATCTCGTCACCTTTGACCAAGTTGACTCAAAAGAAGGTGAAGTTCCAATAGTTGGAAGCATGTGAAAAGAGTTTTCAAGAGTTGAAGGATCATCTCACTACCACTCCTATCTTTACCTTTTCGGAAGGTTCTGATGGTTTTGTGGTATATTGTGATGCTTCAAGGGTTGAACTTGAGTGTGTATTGATGCAACATGGTAAGGTAATAGCCTATGCTTCTAGGCAATTTAAGGGTCTTGAACGGAACTATCCAACCCAATATCTTGAACTAGCGGCGGTTGTGTTTTCCTTGAAGATTTGGAGACACTATGTTTATGGCATCCATATGGATGTGTTCACCAACGACAAGAGTCTACAATACGTGTTTAAACAAAAAAAATTGAACCTTCGACAAAGGAGATGGCTTGAGTTGTTGAAGGATTATGATATGAGTGTGTTGTATAATCTGGATAAGGCAAATGTGGTTGCCGAATCACTAAGTAGATTGTCCATGAGTTGTGTGGCAAATGTTGAAGAAGATAAGAAAGATTTGGTTAAAGATGTTCATAGATTGTCACGTTTAGGTGTGTGTTTGATCGATTCCAATGATGGAGGTTTTCTTGTTCGTAATGGTCCAAAATCATCTCTTGTAGAAGATGTTAAGGCCAAGCAAGACCAAAATCAAATTTTGTCGAGTTAAAGAAGTTGGTTGCCGAAAAAGCCATTAAGGCTTTCACTCAAGGGGAAGATGATGTACTACGTTACCAAGGTCGTCTGTGTGTACCTAATGTTGATGGGTTAAGAGAGTTGATATTAAATGAGGCCCATAGTTCCCAATACTCAATTCATCCGAGTTCCACCAAGATGTATCATGACTTGAGAGAAGTCTATTGGTGGAATGACATGAAGAAGGACATAGCGAAGTTTGTAGCTGGGTGTCCAAATTGCTAACAAGTTAAAGTTGAGCATCAAAGATCGTGAGGTCTAGCCCAAGACATCGAGATTCCTACTTGGAAGTGGGAAGATGTGAATATAGATTTTGTAACAGGTTTGCCCCGTACTAAGAAGCAACATGATTCTATTTGGATTGTTGTAGATCAGATGACCAATTCGGCTCATTTTCTACCGATTAAGACTTTCTATAGTGCAAAAGATTATGCTAAGTTGTATGTTCGAGACTTGGTAAGACTTCATGGTGTGCCTTTGTCCATCATATTGGATTGAAGTACATAATTCACTTCACACTTTTGGAAGTCATTTCAAAAAGATCTCGATACAAAGGTTAAGTTAAGTACCGTTTTTCATCCTCAAACTGACGGACAAGACAAAAGAACGATCCAAACTTTAGAGGATATGTTAAAGGGCATGTTTTATTGATTTTTAAGAAAGCTGGGATGAACATTTTCCATTGATTGAGTTTGCCTATAATAATAGTTATCATTCTAGCATCCAAATGGCTCCTTTCAAAGTATTGTATGGGAGGAGATGTAGATCCCAATGGGATGGTTTGAAGTGGAAGAGATGTCCTTGATTGGTCCATATTTGGTTATCGATGCTATAGAAAATGTAAGACTCATAACAGAGAGGTTGAAGATGGCTCAAAGTCTTCAAAAGTCCTATTCCGATGTGAGAAAAAGAGAGCTTAAATTTGAGGTGGATGATTAGGTCTATTTGAAAGTTTCACCCATGAAGGGTGTGATGCGTTTCGGCAAGAAAGAAAAGTTGAGTCATAGATACGTAGAACCTTACAAGATATTGAGATGTGCTGGCAAGGTGGCTTATGAGTTATATTTGACACTTGAGTTAGCTATGGTTCACCCAGTGTTTCATATGTCAATGTTGAGGAAGTTCGTGGGTGATCCAAGCTCCATTATGCCACTGAAAGATTTAAGTGTTAAGGAGGCTTTGACTTATGAAGAAGTTTCGGTGCAAATTTTAGACCGGCAAGTCAAGAAGTTAAAGAACAAAGAGGTTGTGTCCGTCAAAGTGTTATGGATGAATCAACAAGTAGAAAGTAATACTTGGGAGGCAGAGGTGGATATGATGAAATGATACTCGCACCTTTTCTCCTCTACTAAAGTCTAAAGTAGTAAGTTGTTCTATCCAAGCTAGTTAAATTCCTAAGTAATCAGTTCCTCCTATGTCATTCATATGCATGCATGTTCATTAAAAAAGTTTATTTCAAAGTTTTGATTTTATGTTAAGTTGAAGTTTTCATGTTCCATGCATTTTTAGATGTCATCATTTTCATGTTGGGTTGCTAGTCCTCTTTCCATGTCCTTTCTATGATAAGTTAATCTCATTCAAGGATGAATGTTTCCAAGGAGAAGATATTGTAAGACCCCATAAGTCGAAAAGTTAGAACCAAGGAGAAAAGTCTCAAAATTTCGAACCCATCTATATGAACGAGTCCCTCTATGACTCATAATGTTTGTTTGTAGAGTGACCCTTCGAGCAAAAGTTAAAGTTTCCCTCAGGATAGGTTCTACAACCTTCCAGGACAAGTCGTCCTCGAGAAGACGGGTCGTAGAAACCCCTAGTCAACCAGAGTTCATATACTTTGTTCAAGTTTCCCTAAGTCCAAGATGATAACTTGACAGGACGGATCGTAGAATCAATGAATGGTCGTAAGAACCACTCATCCTAAAATTTCAGAGACTATTATATTTGAGGGTTTTTAGACCTGTAGGACGAGCCTTGAGAACAGACTATTGCTGAGACAAAGAGTCATAAACAATGGTCATTCATAAACTTCAGAGATCGAGTTTTTAGGCTCTTTTCTTAGACATGCAGGATGAGTCATTTAGATGACTCATCATTGCCAAGATGGCCCATATACTAGGGTCTGTAGGGTCAATTTTCTCGATTAAATGAAGGGCAATTGTGTCTTTTCCAAAGCTCGATTCAATGAACCTAGACACTTTCATGGCCAAGTTTAAAGTCTATAAACACTCTTCTCTTCAAAATCCCTTCATATTTAATTCATTCTCTCAAAATCTTCCAAGGCAAGAACTCACAATGTCTCTCAAGGTTTCTCTAAAAATTCAAGCTAGGGTTTCCATATTTCTTCACGGTTCTTCTTCAATTCCTAGTGAATTCAAGCAAGGTATGTGGAGATTAATTCATTGGTTCCTTTCACCCATGAAGTCCCAAGGTTCTTTCTCAAAGTTTCTTTCAATTTAAATTAATTATGAACCCTAGTTTTGATGAGTTGCATTGGGCTGATTTAATTCCCTTTTTAGATGTTATAAATGATCATTATGTGCATGTTTTGATATGAATTACATGATTTTGAGTTGAATTATGAATGCCCATGCATGAGGCTATTTTCAATTAAGATTATGAAGTTAAAGATGATTTTCATGAATATAATATGAGTCCAATGATCTTCAAGTAAATTTTTCATGGTTTAAAGTTGAAATTATGATCTTATGATGAAAGATATAATGTTGATCAAAGTTAGAGATTGTTTTATGAGTTAATCATAAGTTAAATGATTTATAAAGATAGTTTTCAATGAGTTACAACTGAGATCATGATTTTTGAAGTTAAAGTTGAGATAATAATCAGAGTTAAGATCAGTAGATGTTTAAAGATGGTGATAAGGACAATTCTCACCAAAGTTATAGATTCTTATTAATCACCAAGTTAGATGAGCTATTCCTAAATATTTTAAATATGGATAACGCAGGGATGAAGCACTGAGAAAACTTCAAGGTGGGGTTCGGTCAGATAACGTAGTTGGTTATCCAAGGAAATTCTAGTAGCAACCTAAAGTCCCAAACTATATTGACCATGTAGATTGCTTTCATGGCCTAGATAGTGGATCCACATAGCCAGTTCATTTGAGTTATCTTTGGAGTATTCCCTGGCAAAGTAGCCTTCTCTGTTTTGAGGCAGGAGTCATCAACCTGTCGCAATGCAAGAGTCATTTAATTCGATGTAGTAGCTGGCATGGTCTTATTTGTTGATTAAAGGTCTTATTCCAGACAAGTTCAAGTTAAGCTTTAAGATGTCAAGTTATTAGTTGAAAGTTGAAGTTTTATGATATATATTGACCAAGAGTTTCTTATGTTTTAAATTGCTTTCAAGCTATAATCATGGTCATTATGATTGGTCAAGCATCTTATGGCATATTGATTATGTTCTATTACTTTTCATGCATACCTCACATACTTAGTACATTCAAACTTACTAACGCATATTTTGCCTACATTGTCTCATTATGTAGCGTCGGACGACACTCTCGACTACCCTGCTCGTGGATAGAGTTTTATTTATATTTTAAAGAAGTTCATGAATCCTCATTCTATCGAGGACAAGACTTTTATTCATGTTACTATTGCTTAGATATTTCTTCTATTGCTAGGGTGAGCTAGGAGCTTGTCCTAAGCCCCCATCGAAGGTTAAACTAAAGGCATATTTAGAGGATGTATTGATGTATTATGGTTTGGACTTTTATAGAGTTGGATTTCCCTAAGTCCCTTACCCCACTTATGATTACTTTCGTTTATCCTTATATTGTTCTTTACCTTATGTATGCAATGAATGATAAGATGGCTTATGGTTGGGGTCCCTCACATCCTGATCACCGAGTTACAATTAGGCCCTAGGTCGGGTCATGATAAACTTCTTAGGATGCCAAAGATTATTCTAAGTTGTATGTTTTGGTAAGACTTCATGGCATTCCCTTGTCAATTATATCGTATCGAGGTACTCAATTCACTTCTCATTTTTGGAAGTCTTTTCAAAAGGTTCTTGGTACAAAGGCTAAGTTAAGTACCGCTTTCCATCCTCAAACCGACGGTCAAGCCGAAAGAATGATTCAAACTTTAGAGGATATGTTGAGGGAATGTGCTATTGAATTTTAATTAAATTGGGATGAGCATCAACCGTTGACTGAGTTCGTCTATAAAAATAGTTATCACTCTAGCATCCAAATGGCTCTTTTTGAAATATTGTAGGGGAGAAGATATAGGTTCCCGATGGGATGGTTTGAAGTAGGTAAAATGTCCTTAATTGGTATAGATTTGGTAATAGAAACTATGGAGACGTTGAGACTCATAAGCGAGAGGTTGAAGCTCAAAGTCGTCAAAAGTCCTATTCAGCTGTTAGAAAAAGAGAGTTATTCAGCTGTTAGAAAAAGGGAGCTTGCATTTGAGGTAGATGATTGAGTCTATTTGAAGGTTTCACCCATTAAGGGTGTAATGTGATTTGGTAAGAAAAGAAAATTGAGACCTAGATATGTTGGACCTTATAAGATATTGAGGTGTATTGGCAAGGTGGATTATGAGTTAGATTTTCCATTTGAGTTAGCTATGGTTTACCCAGTATTTCATGTATCTATGTTGAGAAAGTTTGTGGGTGATCCAAATTCCATTGTACCATTAGAATATGTGAGTGTTGAAGAGAATTTGACTTATGAGAAGGTTCCGGTGGAAATCTTAGACCAGTAAGTGAAGAAGCTAAGAAACAAAGAGGTCATCTCAGTTAAAGTATTGTGGAGAAATCAATAAGTAGAGAGTGCTACTTTGGAATTAGAGAAGGATATGATGAAATGATACCCGTATCTCTTTTATCTCTGTTAAAGCGATGTGTACCTTTCTATTTTGTGTAGTTTCATCAAAAATCTTTCTTCCGATATATGGGTCCTAAAAATCCATTGAGACCTTTTTCTCATAGGTTTTGCCCCCCTAATCGATATTCCGAACTCGAATTTTCCAAAAAGATTAAGGATAACGCATTACATGAGCGGCCTATTCTCAAGACATTTCTTAAGGCACTTGTGCATTTTGAGGAACGTTACATAAAGTTGAGCTCAGCACAAAATTTCACCCACAGACGATAGTCAGTCTGAGAGGACTATTCAAGTTTTATCATCTGATTACTTGATTTGAAAAAAATAAATACGGTAAGATGTAATATTCTTTGACCAATTATTCTTTTCATACTATGTACAATTGATATTTGTTATTATTGAAATGTGAAAAACTCTCACTCTGATTTCTTTTGATTCTTACCTGTTCCTATTATGGTAGATTCTATTTAATTTCTGCCTAATTGGCTTTCTTCGTAGGATTAAGGAATTTTCTTTTTCATGATTCTCTTAATTGATTCTATTCCTTTATTATTGTGCCCTCTATTCAAATATAAATGGAGCCTCTTTTTCACTTCTGCACGCTCACTGGATGCTTTAAACTTCCCTACAGCTTAATACCATTGGAACACTAAAAAATATTGTAATATTCATAGCTTTTCTTATACTCCGTCTCCCACAAGCGTTGCTCGAAACCCTTGAGGTTCTTGTGATCTTGACGTATTAGAGATAGGAATTGATTGTGCTCCAAGATTTCTTGTGATCTTTCTTATTATTGTCTACTTAACCGGTTAGTATTTCCTATTAGAATAATTCACATAGTCTTACTTTAAATTTTCGCATAATTTATCTTGTTAAATAAAAATGGAAAGCATCTAAGTTAGTCCCGTATCCTTCTCTATATGTGTGTGTTTATTCTATTATATTTTGATATGTATATTTTATCACCTTCTCTGATTTGAAAGCTACATGATCATTGCATATTATTGTTATTCGATATCTTGTTTGTATTTCTTTAATGGTTTAACAGGTTTTGAACTAAACTTCAAGACACAAAGAGTTCACCTAGGTTGGGGATAAATCGAAAGAAATTGTTTATCTAGAGTTTTTCTGTTTATGTTGTATTTCTTTCTTTAAAGTGTTACTTTATTTGGCATGTAATAATTTTGTTTTAAACAGTACTCTATATAATAAAGAACTCAGGGACTGTCTAAGGGGGAGGAGAACTAATGTGGTACTGGCATTCATTTTTGTTTTTTAATTATGTGTGTGCGTGTGCTAGATAAGTACGTAGATATTAGTAAACCATTTTAGCATGAAATCATGTCATTATCATCATTCTTACATTATATTCTAAATTTGGTTTGAGTATTATTTATACAAGTATTAGTCTATTTAATTGGAAAAAAAGGCCTAAAATTAATATGCCAATAATTTAATCTTGATATTGCCTTATTGTCTATTATTCACATGTATGTCAAAAATGATTTACCTAACTTTCACAAGTTTACCTTTGTCTAGTTTAAATTAAAATCACCAACTTATATTATTAGAATATTTGTTTAATGATCAATTTTACACTAGAACATGTACTTTATTTAGAAACCATGGCTATAGGATTTCATAATATGTTCAAAATGTTAGCCATTTAGATCTCATGTTCATACAGTTAATTTAATATTTTTAGCATGCCAAATTCATATGTGAACCATGTCTATAGGACTTAATGATTTTTTATGGTGTCATGTTAATATGTCTTATTAAATATTTTCAGCATGTTATTTGGATTTAATAAATATTTTAAGAATGTTAATTTATTTAGAAATTATGCCTATTGGTTAGAATTGACCTTGCTAATTAAATCATACCCAATATTCTTGTGACATTACATATTTTTGTCAATCTAGAGATCATGGTCATAGGACTTAACAAATATTTCTGTATTTTGTAGGAATTATGTCTCTAGGACTCAATAAATATTTTTAGCATGGTATTTTATATAAAAACCATGCCTATAGGATTTTAATAAATTTTCAGCATATTATTTAGAAATCAGGCATGTAGTATTTCTAATAAATTTTCAGCATGTTGTTTTAATTAGAAAGCATGCCTATGGAATCTTATAAATATCTCCAGCATACTTATAACTAAATATTGGTAAAAAACAAATATGCTTTTCTTATATTTCAATTAGTTTAGTAATTAAAATCGTTCCTATATCTCTAATAATAGAAATTTGCTCCCATCTTATTCAAGTTTCATATTATGATTTATTGTTTGATCTTGTGTGCACACACCTAATTCTCCTATGATCCTTCACATAACTTATATGTGTTTCAAGCATGTTAATAATTAATTTTAGAGGCATATTTGAGAAATCATGTGCTAAGTGCTCATCCTTACTTGTTTTTTCAACGAAATGTCTAATTAGGAGCCTTAGGATTTTTCTTTAATTCTAGAACCTTTCCTAATAGTAAGTCCAATGCCTCTTGGACATTAATTTGGGATACTAAGCACCTTTTAGGATGTTAGTTTTATTTTCTTTTATATCTCTCTAAGGTTAATAATAAATGAACTTAAGAGGAGTAGGGGTAGATAGGCCTTCAAAAATGATGTACGGTGACCCGAGTAGAAAATAACAAACTCTGTATTTGTCTTCCGTTAATAAGCCCGTCGCTGATCCAAATAAGATAAAGTTAACTTAGTTTGTTGATCCTTTAATTCTTTAAATCCTTAACACCTTTGTTTGTATTTATTTGGTGTAGTTTTATTAATTAAAAATTATTCTTCCTTTTCTATTTAATTGTGCCAATTTTGTCTTTGTCTAGTCGTAACACGGCGATCGAAACCCCGAAGGATCCCAACCAAGCCTCTTAGCATACATTGCATTCATAAGGTAAGATAAAACATTATACAAACAAGCGGAAAAATAATCTCAAAAATGGAAGTCCAGAAATGGAAATGAAATCTCAAGTCATATGTCCAAACGGACTACATCAACTCTATGTCTCACCATGCCTCTATCATACTAACATATATGGGGGCATAGAATAAGACACTAGCTCCCCGGAAAAGAAAAGAACGTCTAAAAATAGCAACATAATCTAAAAGTACCAAGGGAAGAAATAACCTCGATAGGTAATCCCCGAAGTATGAGGACTTACCAAATCAAGTGAACATGTCTTCTATCTAGCCACGAGAGTGTGTAGGGTGATCGTCGAGCTCTATATTATAACATAATGTAGGCACAAAAGTATGTGTTAGTACTTTGAATGTACTAAGTATGTGAGATATGCATGAACAACGAAATAAGGCATAAACAATATGAATATAGGATGCATGACTAATGTAATGAAAAGCATGAATAAAGCTTGAAAAGCATTTGAAATTATATTTAAAACTTGTGGTCAATGCATCATAAACATCATAGCAAAACTTACTTCATGTCTTATAACTTGTGAGATAGGACCTTTAACCTCATAAGAGATCATGGACATATGAAAGATATTAGGAGTCATAGTAAGAAATACCTTAAACATCGAGAGAAGGACCTTGTAACTTAGTGAGAGCGACCGTAAACCGACATAAACCATGTGAGCTATAACATGGAGTCTCAATGTTTACCCATACATTGGAGGAAAGCTGGGACACTACTTGCCAAGGTATACTCCTATATGCCTAAGTGGATCCACTAAGCTACATGAAGTATCGATCCTCTACTACGGGTGACCCTTAAAGGAATCAAGCCTCTTTTACTGGTGATCCTTTATCCTACGCTAGTGCGTAGTTATGGGACAATGGGATATTACTACAGGTCTCTTGCCTCAACTATGGGAGAGAATGTCTATCCCAAGGTTTATTGGGGATAGGTAAGATCTCAACGAAACATATAACATAGTCACATACTTAGCATATATCATAACTTGTTCATAAACTTCATATTTCATAGAATAGCTCATTTCATAACATACTTTTAATGTGAGAATTTTCCTTTCATCATTACAATCATATTTGTATAATTCATATAGTTAGGTCCTAAGTCACCACATATGGCCCTAAGTCACCTTACTTCATAACTTGCATAAAATTCATACCTTGAACGAACTTGTGATTTTTTTATCACAATTCATACTAGAATTTAGAGTAAAACTCAAATGCATAATCAATTTGATTGAGAATCATAATAATACCTTTTAAATCATTCAATTCATAATCATACTTCATAATATCATCATGGAAAATAGGCTTCATGCATGGGTAATCATAATTCAACTTAAAATCATGTAATTCATATAGAAACATACTTATAGTGATCATTCATAAACTTCTTTGCATAAAGCACATTTGAATTCATTAATAAAACTCTCATAGAATATATCTTCAATATTCATGATCATAACTTATACTTGAAATAAGGGTAAGACATGCATACATGATCAATTGATTTGGAAATTGGGAAATTTAATTGAAAACATGCATAATCATATACTTTATATCAACTCATACATAATTTATGAAGATAAACATCAATATGAGTATAATTAAAAATATTCATAATTCATACCATGAACCCTAGAGAAAGTAATGAAGAAATTCATCGGAAATACTTCAATTCCATACAATAACCATTAATTCATATTGAAATAGTATCGTAATCATAGTTTAAATCATAATTGAAAGACCTATCAAAACATTCATAAGTTCATACTTGAAAAGTAGCTAAATCCATGGGTCTAGGTAATACTTTATGGAAGAAATGCTATAATTGATAATTCATGCATATTGAGTAGAGAATCATGTAATATAACTAAATTCATGAATTTGGAATAAGAATTGACCAAAATCTCCTAAAATTTATACCTGAAATCACTTGAAAATTTGAAGATCCTTTGGGCTCCATGGGTAGAAGATGCCCATGAATCAACTCCCACATACCTTGCTTGAATCCACTAAGAAATTGAAGAGAAACTTTATTGAGCTTGAGACCCTAGCTTTAGTGTGGGAGAAGACATTTGAGAGGAGTCCTACCCTTGGGAGAGAAGACTTGTGATTTTTGAGAGTTAATAAGAGAATGAGATGTAGGAATAATTAGGATAGTCAATAGTTGAGAACCTAGTCCAAAAGACGTCCAACTACCAAATAACCTCGCATAAAAAATTGTTCGAAGGACCCTATAAAGCATCATTATGGGTCATAGACCCCTTTCGTCCTGTCAAACCTTGAAAAAGGCTGAAAAATGAGCCTATAATCATTGTTTACGACCAATATTTATGACCCATAAATATTTCTATGATTCGCAACTTGTTTCTATGGGTCATAACTCCAGGTCATAATATTTCCTATGGGTCGTAACTTGACAGTTTTTAGTAAAACGATCATAACGTTTTACTACGAACTGAAAATGAGGAAAACTTGGTGGAGTTGAAAAGAGAATTTAAATACCTTTAATTTGATAGGCCGTGAACTACCTAATTCCTTATATTCTATGAGATATAAGCGTTTAAAATTGACCCAAGTAAAATCTTTCATCAAAACTCAATCGGTAAAGTAGCTTTCTATTCGACTTTGTGCTAGAGGATTCTTGTGACCTTAAAACATCTCCAAATCTATTCTCACACTTAATAATTGGTCTTAACATCAATGCACAATTAAGAATCACCACTTTATGACAATACGGATGTATTCTAAGACTCGTCATTTGGTCTACGGGTCATCAATATGAGTCATCAAAGTAGTGCTCCAAAATCATAGTCTATTGTAATGAAAATTGGTCCCTATGACTCATCATTATGATTCATCGACTCTCCTACCAAGTCTTACAAATAACTCCTAAATTTCCCCCTTCACTTAGTCAAAAGTCAGAACTCAAGACCCAATTCTACGAGTCCATTCTTGGACTCATAACTCATCCTACTATCCATCCTGTTGAGTCATTTTGAAAGTACAGAGGCTTGTCAATTTCAAAAAATCAAAGATCAACTCTATGATTCATCACCATTGCTATGAGTCATCAACTTTACTCATAAACTCAGCTCCAAACTTAGTCAATTTTCCAACCTCAATATTATTCCTACGAGACATTTCTACGACAGGTAGAAGTCCGTACGAATTGTAGGCCAAGTTGTAAACTCTGGGACAGTCCCTTTTCTTAGAATTTTCTTTTATTTTGACTTTTCTACTTTTGGGGTCTTACAATATCTCTCCCCTGGGAATATTCATCCTCGAATGAGATTTAACTAGCATAGAAAGGATGCAAAAAGAGGACTAGCAACCCAACATGAAATACATTAACACATCAAAATGCATAAACCTTAGGAATTTCAAACTCATCATAAAACATGACCTTTAAAATCAACTTCATGAACATGCACACATATAAAAACATGAGATTAACTAGAACTGCGAATTCTTTAGGATAGACATGAGAAACTTAACACTTTATGGAAACTCAAACACTCGGGTTATCAAATCAATCATGGCACAATGAATAAAAAATAATCCATACCAACCATTATCATAATCAAAGAAAACTCATAACATACCGGATGAACCAGCCCGAGCCATCTCCCTTCCTCTTTTTGTAGCCATTGGTAATCCCTCATCTTATGTCCTATATCACCACACTTGTAGCAACCCTCCATACCAGCCATACATTCTCCTGGGTGAGTCCTACCACACCTTTTACAAGGGGGAAAAAGATGTCCTTTCTTGTTAGGCTTAGACGCCAGGGAATTAACAAAAGATTGACCACTATCGATTCGTGCCCTCTTGGAGCCCTTAGATTTCTCCTTTAACTTCTAACCTTCTATTTGTTTTGCATATGTCATGAGTAGGGAGATATCCATATCCCTTGCTAACATCGCCATCTTACACTCTTGGGATACCAAGTCTGAAACTCCCGAAATAAACTTACTCATCCGAACCCTAGGGCCGGAAACCATAAATGGGGCATACTTGGACAATTGGGTGAACTTGAGAGCATACTCCCTCACACTCATATTCCCTTGCTTGAGGTTGATGAACTCTTGTATCTTAGCCTCCCTCAACTTTAATGGGAAAAAGCGGTCAAGAAAAGTAGCTTTAAAGACTTCCCAACCAATAGGACCCCCACCCTCCCTCTCGGACTTCCATTGAGTATACCAAACTTGAGCAACACCCTTGAGTTGGTAGGCCACCAACTCCGCTTTCTCTTCCAAAGTGATCCCCATAATACTTATTATCTTATAAACTTTATCGATGAAATCTTGGGGATCCTCATCAACTTTCGAACCATAAAATTTGGGAGGGTTCATTCTTCCAAAATCTCTTTTCCTCGAAGCAGAAGTGGGTGCATTAGGAAGGGCAATAACCCTTTGGTTGGCCACAACTTGGGGTAGCATGGTGAAGGCGGTTCAAAACTTGGCATGGGTAACTTGATCGGCAAAAGGATTATTAGATTGAGGGACTTGTCTTCTTTGAGGCATTTTATGATAATTCCAAACACCAATCGTTAAGAAAAGAACCTTAGGGCACAACTCTATCGCACGACATAGATCATGAAATAAGTGAAACCTTTCCTAAGGCATTTCGTAGCCTCCTATTCATGGATCTAGTGAACTTTACACCAATGAACGAGACTCTACTTAACGTGGCATGTTAGACACCATAGGACACTTAAACCTTATGCTATGATACCAAATATTTCATGACCCGACCTAAGGCAGATCCCAACCAAGTACATTGTATTTATAAGGTAAGATAAAATATTATACAAACAAGCGAAAGAATAATCTCAAACATGGAAGTCTAGAAATGGAAATAAAATCTCAAGTCATATGTCCAAATGGACTACATCAACTCTATGTCTAACCATGCCTCTATCATACTAACATATATGGGGGCATACAACATGCCATTAGATCCTCGAACAATATATATAGGGGCATAGAACATGCCACTAGCTCCTAGAACAAGAAAAGAACGTCTCAAAATAGCAACATAGTCTAAAAGTAGCAAGGGAAGAAATAAGCTCGATAGGTAGTCCCTGAAATATGAGGACTTACCAAATCAAGTGAACATGTCTTCTATCTAGCCACGAGAGTGTGTAGGGTGATCGTCGAGCTCTATATTATAACATAATGTAGGCACAAAAGTATGTGTTAGTACTTTGAATGTACTAAGTATGTGAGATATGCATGAACAACGAAATAAGGCATAAACAATATGAATATAGGATGCATGACTAATGTAATGAAAAGCATGAATAAAGCTTGAAAAGCATTTGAAATTATATTTAAAACTTGTGGTCAATGCATCATAAACATCATAGCAAAACTTACTTCATGTCTTATAACTTGTGAGATAGGACCTTTAACCTCATAAGAGATCATGGACATATGAAAGATATTAGGAGTCATAGTAAGAAATACCTTAAACATCAAGAGAAGGACCTTAATTTAGTGAGAGCGACTGTTAACCGACATAAAACATATGAGCTATAACATGGAGTGCCAATGTTTACCCATACATCGGAGAAAAGGTGGAGACTACTTGCCAAGGTAGACTCCGATATGCCTAAGTGGATCCACTAAGCTACATGAAGGATTGAGCCTCTACTATGGGTGACCCTTAAAGGAATTAAACCTCTTCTACGGGTGATCCTTTCTCCTATGGCAGCGCATAGTTATGGGACATGGAATCTTACTATGGTTCTGTTGCCTTAAATACGAGAGAGAATGTCTATTCCTAGTTCCACTCGATGCTAGGTAAGCTCTCAACGGAACATATAACATAGTAACTTACTTAGCATATATCGTAACTTGTTCATAAACTTCATATTTGATAGAATAGCTCATTTCATAACATACTTGTAAGATGAGAATTTTCATATCATCATTACAATCATATTTGCATAATTCATATAGTTAGGTCCTAGGTCACCACATAGGGTCCTAAGTCACCTTACTTCATAACTTGCATGAAATTCATACCTTGAATGAACTTGTGATTCTTGATCACAATTCATACTTGAATTTAGAGTAAAACTCAAATTCATAATCAATTTAAATGAGAATTATGATAATACCTTTGAAATCATTAATTTCGTAATCATTCTTCATAATATCATCATAGAAAACAGGCTTCATGCATGAGTAATCATAATTTAACTTAAAATCATGTAATTAATATAGGAACATACTTATAATAATCATACTTATACTTTATGGAAGTCATGCAATAATTAATAATTCATACATATTAACTGGAGAATCATGTAATATAACTAAATTCATGAATTTGGAATAAGAATTGACAAAAATCTCATAAAATTTATACTTGAAATCACTTGAAAAGTTGAATATCTTTTGGGTTCCATGGGTGGAAGATGCCCATGAATCAATTTCCACATACATTTCTTGAATCTACTAAGAAATTGAAGAGAAACCTTGTTGAGTTTGAGACCCTAGATTAAGTGTGGGAGAAGACCTTCGAGAGGAGCCCTTGGGAGAGAGGACTTGTGATTTTTGAGAGTTAATAAGAGAATGAGAGTGTAGGAATACTTAAGGTAGTCAATAGTTGAGAACCTAGTCCAAAAGACGTCCAACTACATTGAGGGACTTATAGGGAAAAGACCAAATAACCTCGTATAAAAAATTATTCGAAGGACCCTATAAAGTAGCCTTACCGGTCATAGACCCCTTTCGTCCTTTCAAACCTTGAAAAAGGCTAAAAAAATGAGCCTATGATCTTTGTTTACGATCAATGTTTATGACCCGTAAACATTTCTATGATTTTCAACTTGTTCCTATGGGTCGTAACTCCAGGTCGTAATATTTCCTACGGGTCGTAACTTGCCAGTATTTAGTAAAGCGGTCATAACGTTTTACTACGAACTGAAAATGAGGAAAACTTGGTGGTGTTGGAAAGAGGATTCAAAGACCTTTAATTTGTGCTAGAAGATTCTTGTGACCTTAAAACATCTCTAAATCTATTCCCACACTTAATAATTGGTCTTAACATCTATGCACAATTAAGAATCACCACTTTACGACAATATGGATGGCTTCTACGACTCGTAATTGTGTCTATGGGTCGTCAATATGAGTCGTCAAAGTAGTTCTCCAAAATTATAGGATAATGTAATGAAACTTGGTCCCTATGACTCATCCTTATGATTCGTCGACTCTCCGATGAGTTGTACAAATGACTCCTCAATTTCCCCCTTCATATAGTCAAAAGTCAGAACTTAGGATCCAATTCTACGAGTTCATTCTAAGACTCGTAACTCATCCTACGATTTGTCCTATTGAGTCATTTTGAAAGTACTGAGGCTTGTCAATTTCACAAAACCAAAGATCAACTCTACGACTAATTCTACAAGTCATCACCATTGCTATGAGTCGTCAACTTGACTCATAAACTAAGTTCCAAACTTAGTCAATTTTTCAACCTCAATATTATTCCTACGACCCATAGAAGTCCCTACGACTCGTAGGTCAAGTCACAAACTCTAGGACAGTCACTTTTCTTAGATTTTTCTTTCATTTTGATTTTTCTATTTTCGGGGTCTTACAGTCTTGTTGCTTGTCTATTTCTCTTCATGTTTTATGTTGGTTAATATTTAATAAAAACTTTATAGCTCTTATCACATAGTCCTTCTTTAATTAATTAAATAAATAGGGAGATTTACTTACTATTTACTACATTTTTTAAACCCTCTGCATGATTTTTATAAGATACATCCGGGACCCATATTTGTGGACCTCTAAAGGTGCCTAACACCTTCCTTTTGAGGTAATTTGAACCATTGCCCAATCTCTAGTTGTGTTTGAACTTTTAAATTAATTTTATTTTTTATAATATAGAATAGAATGGTGTCCTAATGCGCCTTTAATTTGTTAGGTGGAAACTCTTTTCTTTTTTAATCCTAAAAAAGAGTTGTCACGTTACTGCAATCCAATTTTGAGAAAAATGAGGCATGAAAGAGCTATGGGCCTCTGTCATAATTCTATCTCGAAGACCATCAATACTCAGAACACATATCCTACATTGATACCTCAACACTCCATCTCCCCCTTTGGCCAAAGTCATCACTTTCTGTTTTTGAACATCTTCTTTCAATTAAAGGAGGATAGGATATTGATCTTGCTTTCCTTTCACCTCAACAACTAATGAGTATTCATCCCCATTCTGAATAATAACACCTCCCTCATTATAGTTCACGAGACAAACTTCAAAACATGCAAGTATATGCACCTCCTTTACCAATTCTTTATTCTCTTCATAAACATGAGCGGTACTCCCCATGTACAACCTATTAAGAGCACCAGCAATAATGTTAGCATTACTTGGATGGTAGAGAATACTCATGTCATAATCCTTGAGCAACTCAAGTCATTTTCTCTGCCTCAGGTTCCACTCTTTTTGACTAAATACATATTGCAGGCTCTTTTGATCAGTGAACGCATCCACATGCACACAATAAAGATAATGACACCAAATCTTAAGAGAAAATACTTCCGCTGCCAACTCTAGATCATGAGTCGCATAATTCCTCTTGTGGATCTTAAGCTCTCTGGAAGCATAAGCTATGACTTCGCCTTTGTGCATCAAAATACAACTAAGTCTAACTCTGGGCGCATCACAATAGATTATGAAATCATTTGTTCCATCAGGTAGCAACAAAACTAGAGCAGTAGTCAATCTCATTTTTCAACTCTTTAAAACTCTTCTCAAAAGCATCGGACCATTGAAAATTAGTCTTCTTCTGAGTCAACTTAGTCAATGGAGATGATATGGATGAAAATCCCTCAGCAAACCTCCTATAGTAACCAGCCAATCTTAAGAAACTTCTTATATCTGTCGAAGATGTGGGTCTTGGCCAGTTCTTTACTGCCTCAATTTTTAGGAAATAAACTCAGATGCCATCACCAAAAATAATAGGGCCTAAGAATGTCACAAATGCATGCCAAAACTCACACTTCGAAAACCTGGCATATAACTCATTTTCTTTGACATTTTGGAGAACAATTTGAGATGGTTAGCATGCTCCTCCTCATCCCTTAAATAGATCAGAAGGTCATTGATAAACATGTTAACAAACATGTCTAAGTATTTCTTGAACACTCTACTCATAGGATCCCATAAATGTTTCAGGAGCATTAGTCAAATTGAAGGACATAACTAGGAACTCATAGTGACCATATCTGGTTCTAAAGGTTGTCTTTGGAATGTCACTTTCTCACACTTTAAATTGATGATAGCCTGATCTGAGGTCTATTTTAGAGAAAAAAGTGACACCCCAAATCTGGTCGAACAAGTAATCGATTCTCAAAAAAGGATACTTATTCCTTATAGTCACCTTGTTCGGCTGATGAAAGTCAATGCATATCCTCAAAGAACCATCTTTCTTTCGCACGAATAGTATATGAGCGCACCAAGGTAAGACACTTGGCCTAATGAATCCCTTATCTAGAAGATCTTTCAACTTCTTTATCAGTTCTTTTAACTCTGTTGGAGCCATTCTATATGTCAGAATAGAAATAGGCTGAGTATCGAGAAAGAAATCTATTCCCAAGTCTATCTTCCTATCGGGAGGGACTCTAGGTAAATTCTTAAGATAAACTTCAGAAAACTCATTCACAACTTGACTGATTGAAGAGGTGCTGTGTCCACATTATCATCTCTAATTCGAATAATAGGGTAGATGCACCCTTTTGATTGGCCTTAAGGTATGAGATGAATCGAACCTTAGGCAAAGTTGGACTACCCATCCACTCAATAATTGGCTCATAAGAAAATTAAAACTTGACGACTCTGGTTCTAAAGTCGACTGAGGCATAAGAGGCATGAAGTCAGTCCATAGCTAGAATGACATCTAAATCTACCATGTCTAACTCAACTAAGTTTGGGGTGGTGTGTTTATGGTATATTGAAACTGTGCAATTTTTATAGACTTTTTCAGCTAGAATGGACTTACCAACAGGAGTAGAAACACTTTTTCTAAAAGATGTTCGGGTTGAATCCTAAACTTCACAACTATATATGAAGTCACAAAGGACAAAGTGGAACCCATATCAAGTAAAGAATATATATCAAGAGAAAGGACTTTAAGCATACAAGTAACGACATCTGGCGAGTTCTCCTGATCTTGGTGATTAGCCATGGCGTATAGACAGTTTGGACCTCCGTCTATCTCAGAAGTAATACTCTCTTGGGCCGCTCTACCTGATGGTGCTACTAATGATAATTGGGCTTTATTACACAGTTAATCTGCTTTCCTATTGGAAAATCTTTTAGAAAGTGACATGTTTCTCCACATTTGTAGCAATCATTCAAACTAATAAGACACTTCTCCAGATGGGGCCTACCACACACACTTGCGATTGTGAGCTCTAAGCTCTGAAATTCTGAGGCTTCTTATCATTTCTGTTTCGCGGTGCAGGTGCACTGGCTGATGATGGTGCAGGTCTAACAAATCATTGCTAAAAAAATAGACGGTTACCATTTCTAGTCCCCTGCTTGTCGGACTCATAGTTTGCTATCTTATCCCTTTTATTGCGAAACTCTTCCTTGTCCTTCAACATATTTTCCTTAACATGCTACACATGAATCATCAGTCTAGCTATATCTATGTCTCTAATCAGCATAGCTACCTTACCCTCTTTGCTCGACGGATGGGAGACTTCCAACACGAACAAGCTCATCTTGCTCCTCATTTCCGCCACCTTTTTTGGAGCATAGCAAGACAGCTGGGTGAACTTGAAGTTGTACTCTTGCACACTCATAGAATCTTGTTTCTAGTTAAGGAATTCAACTAGTCAAACCACACTCTTGCAACACCTTTGAGCTGATAGGAATCTAACTCAACATGAACTGCATCAGTATACGCATAATCTGAAACACCTTTTGCAGCTCATACACAAAGTTCTCTGGATCCTCATTGAGTGCAGACCCAGTAAACTCTAATGGGTTCATCCAAAAGAACTCGCGAACTCTGGAAGTATTTGGAGCATCCTGCCATCCTTCTCCCTGTTAGTCAACCTATTTTTTCATATCCTGAGCTAACATCTAAATGGCATTGCGGAATTCAGCATTAGTAACTTCAGCCAGTGGTGGTTGTTCAAAGGCACAATTAGACCTCTTGGCCCTTCGAGAACTTGGGGCTCTTACTGGTTTCTATTCTGTCTGGTGGGATGTCCAACTGCTCTTGTTAGAGGCATGATCTGTAACACGTAAACACACGAATTTAGAAGGAGATTTTATAGAGTTAAACACCATACACGAACTAGAGTACGAAAGAAGTGGAATAATTTCCTAAAAGTCGTGTAGCCTCGCTATTATAGATGCGGTGCGCTTCACACTGACAAGAAGGACTCTATTAGACTTGAATTCATAGACATCCTAGTACTCTTAATCCCTAGGCTCTGATACCAAACTTATCATGCTCCGAGCCTACACCTTAAGCATGGACGGCACTAGCTAACCCTTGGCCTAGCTAACTCACTATGCGAAAGACTTAACTTATAAAAGACACTACTCAGGTGGGCATATATATGAATATAAATGCAACTTCTCAAATTTAAAGTCTCAAAATAATTGAATGTAATATAACTCAAAGATGTTTAGAACATGAAATCAAATGATAAAACTAATTAAACTCAAACTCTGACTGACTAGTCTACGAACCCTCTAACTCTTACTCTAAAATAGGTACCGGGACAAGGCCATAGCTACCTCAAATTAAAATGTTAATGCTAAAAAATAATATGGAAGTAAAGAATCCAAAGCACCTCTGATTGTAAAGAGGTCTCACTGATCTTAATGGTGTGCCGGTTGATGATCTTTAACACGTGTGTCTGCATCATGAAAAGATGTAGTATCGAATGACATTAGTACATAGAATATACGATATGTAAAATAACTAAAAGAAAACTTACTCAACTCAAGAAAACTCAACTTTGAAAATAGCTCAACTCAATAAAGCATGAAGCATGTGTAAAACAGTGCTTTAAAAGATATGACATAGTAAATTCAACTCATTACATAAAAATATAATACTTTTTTTTTCTTGGGGAGCTTCTCTAACTGACAACCACCACTATGAGCTTCGTGATGATACAATATTTTGCCCACATTACCAAAGCAATCATATACCTTTCCAGGATATGGGACAATGGATCCATCTTATGATCCTTTTTAGAGGCAATGAGGAGTCGCCCGACTTTTCATACGATCCTATCCTACGCTGTCTACGTAATTTAAGAAACTAGAGTTATTCATTCTCGTCTAACTCGGTGCTCAGTACTACTTACAAAATATGAAATATAATGCTCATACTAAACTGTGAGTAAAACTCAAAATACTTCTTTTAGCTTTCTAATATCTTTAACTCATACTTATCAAACTTCTTTCTCAAAATCACGCCCAAAATACTGTTTATGCTCAATACTTTAAATCATTTAGACTTAATAAAAATCATTCTTAAAATCCGTGAAACAAAGACTTCATAAATTCAAGTACTAAATCATGCTCAAAACTTCTTTCTTAATAAAGACACGAAATGTATCATTCTTTAACTCAAAATAATGCATAAATAATTAATGCAAACTCAACTAGGGTTCAAGTGAATACAAACATGAACACTTATCTCAAGAACTCAACTCATGATAACTATCAAAGTATATTTGAATATATACAAGAATTTGGTAGAATTTATACATATTACCCAAGAATTTACTTGATCGAAATTGAAACTCAATACTCAAAACTCAACTTGATTGTATGAAGATGTAGGGCACGAGGACAAACTTAGCACAACATTATGATAACCTTACATACATGAAACGAAGATTATCTAACAAAACTTGAAACTCTGGCTTGAAACTCTTGAACCCTAGCTTCTCTTTTTGTCCTCAATCCTTGCTCTCAAAATATTCTAAGTAATAATGAGAGAAAAGGCACACTGAGTACTGATAAGGGACTGATTTTAGTCCCAAAATGGCTTGAGTTTATTTGAAAAAGGTGGAAAAGACCAAACTATCCCTCATTAAAATTGACTCTGGCCGTGTACAGGGACTTCTACGGACTGTTGGACTTTCTAAGGATCGTAGAAGACCGGTCATGGAACCTAAGTACAATTTCGAAGCTTACTGGTCAAGGTTTGTTGGGCTTACGACCAAGCTTCTACTGGTCGTAGAAGACCACTCGTAGGATTCTATGGAGGCTGGGCTTGGGGTCTACGGAGTTCTTTTCTATGGCTCATAACATTTCGTATGGATCGTGAGACCCATTCGTAGGAATTTTATGCACTTTCCAATAGCTAGTGGAATATGACACTAAAGTCTATGATGATTTCTACATGTCATAAGACTTTTTTACTGGTCGTAACAAGGCTCGTAGAAAGGGCCCTAAAGACATGAAATTTTGGGTAAGTTTTGGGGGTTCTACTAGCCCTTTCTACGGTTCATAGAAAACTCTACTAGTCGTAGAGTTGGGTTTGACAACTTACTTTCTTCAAATTTTTCTCTTGATTCTTGGAATTCATCAAAGTTAAAATAGTACGGGGTGTTACAGTTCCTCTTGAAAATTGCATATTCTATGTAGTGGTGCATCAGAGTCTTGTCTAATCAAATGATACACTTTACTAGAAAAATGTCCATGAATTCTTGTTTTCCAAAAAGCTTGTCAAACATATTAAATTGACAATCTTTCTATTCTTCCATGCACCAAGTATATTTTATAGGGATACCAATTTTAAAAATTTATCAAACACATTTTAGATTTTCTAGAAAATACTTAATTATTTGTAGATAATTTCTTCTTTTTTCTATTACTAATCCTTCTTCTAATTCAAGTTGTATTGCTTTTTCTCTCCTCTTTTGTATTTCTTTTTCTCTCCCCAGTCTTCCTATTTTCAAACATACTTCATCGGCGAGCATGATTTATCTTTACCTCCCTTGTTCTGACAAAGATTTCTCCTTCGATGATGCTCGTTCTTAGATTAGATGGAAGCCTTGTTCTCATATCGAAAACCTGAATGAGTTTGATGGAAAAAACATCATAGAAGATAAATTACTTTATGGTGGAGGACTGTGGAAATGAGATGGAGCTACAGTTGGATTATAGTGGTGTCAAAATTGGGTTCATGACGGCATCCAAATTTTGATCTTAGGACTATGTACTTGGTGAAAAAATTTCTCGTCCCGTGTATTCATCTCTTTTTTATCGCAAATCTCAAAACTCTATTTTTGCTCTCAAATTTTTATGTAATATATCTGATTTGATAATTTTAATTTATGAAATATAGAGTGTGCATTAATCATTGGGGTATGTTGTATGTATCTACAACTGCGGATGACTCTATGTTGTATGCATATCTAGAATAGTTTCCATTAACGTGCATTACACGTGTATTCTATATTGATTAGTATAACTATTTTTAAAATACGTGCTAGGTAAAAATAAAATATAAAAAAGTGCAAGTTCAAAATGTGAAATGTGGTCTTTTTTTAGTTTACATGAGAGGAAACCCCTCTATTATGACCAAAAAAGGGGTAGTACGAATAAATACTTATTGTGCATTATCAAAAAAGTTACAACCCTTCAGAAAAGTCACAACTCATCGAAGAAGTTACAACCCTTAGGAAAAGTCACAACCCTTCAATGTAAAAAGGTGTTTGCTTTTAATATAAATAGATAAATAAATATAAAATATAGAAGATATATAAAATTTGGTGTTTTAATTGGGGGTATTATAGTTATTTAATATTCAAGTTAGGGGGTATTTTTAGTTGGGGTATTATAGTAATACAAGATTAAAGTTAGGGAGTTCATCTTTATAAGTTATTATAGATAGATTATTGATATGATTAGATATAGATAAAGATGAGAGAAACCCCTCTGTTTGTAGCCAACAAAGGGTAATATTTACTTGTGCTTATTGTGCCTTATCAGAAAAGTTACAACTTATCGAAGAAGTCACAATCCTTTGAAAAAGTCACAACTCTTCGAATAAGTCACAACCCTTCAATGTGCTAAGTTGATTGCATTTAATATAAATAAATAAACGAATATAAAATATAGAAGATATACAATATTGAGTGTTTTAGTTGGAGGTATTATAGTAATTTAACATTCAAGTTAGACAGTTTAGTATAGATGGGTGTTCTTCCTCTCATTTTTTGTATATATTTTCACTATATTTCGTCGTATGTGAGATAATACAATTTGTTGAGGAAGTTCATATAATCTATCGTGACTGTATTTATTGATACAACGAAATTAAATGAACCCATACAACCTATACAAGCTGATAACAATTGAACGGTAGCTACGAATAAATACAAATAAAATTAGAGCAAATAATACAAGTGATACAAGCTGGTATGAATACACATGAAATTAGAGTGAGTGAATACAAGTGATACAAGTTGTTAACAAGTGATATAGCAAAGCAAATGAATACAAGTGAAATTAGAATGAATGAATGTAGTTCCCTGTATTTTTATTGTTTGTGTCCTTGTATACACCATGATACAGGTCTTATTCATTGCGCGAATGAATTTAATTGATACACGTAGTATTTGTGCACAAACAAATGCAGTCGACACAAATTGTACTATTTGCGCGAATGAATAAACTAAATATAGGCGCCTGGCAACCGAATTATGCTACAAATGGTAATACTAAAACTGTAGTTACATTAGATAATTAGCGCGCTCCCATGCTATAGTGGTTTAAGTAGCCCTAGTTGAGTCTGGTATTATTAAATTTCTGAAGTTGAATTCTGCTTAAGAAATTTGTGATCTAGCAAGCCTCGACGAGCAACGCATATGATATTGCTCCTATTATGATAGAAAATGAAAGTGTTTAAGCTTGAACAACTTGCTAAAGTTTGAGAGAGTTTTCTTTGAAGATCACAAAGAAAAAAGAGATACGCTATTTCTAATTATTATCATGTATGTTTAGGTGAAGTTAAATTGTGATATTAGTTAAATTATCGATCATATGACTTACAATCAAGATAATATTAATAGTTCTAAATCAAATTAATGGTTTAATGTGATGAAATGCGTTTATGGTATAGTGTCTGGGACATTTTTGTGTCCTACCTGAAGGTAAACATCGTGGAGATATTGATCCATATAAGGCCTAATTGATAGTAAAAGACTTCATCCAGCAAAAACGGAATAGATTCTAGACCTTTTCACCGCTATCCATTAAAAACACCTTCAAAATCATCACAACACTGGTGACTCATTTTGACCTCGAGCTTCACCAGATAAATGTCAAGACCATTTTTCGGAGAATTGTCCACCTTGAAGGTTTCAATGAACAAGTCCATTCATGGACTGAAGCAAGCCTTTCATCAGTGGTATCTCAAGTCTGAAAGGTTATGAGATACGTTTGGTTTCATGGAGAATAAGCTTGATGAATGCATCTAATGGACACCATACAGATTGTCCCTTCGTGCATATGTTAATTCTCTTCAGATTAACTTAAATGTATAATTGGGAACTATTGGTGTTCTGCTGTTACATTACTTGTTTATAACGCACACGGATACATTTCAGAGAGAGTATGGTTCTTGAAACCTGAGTGAGCTCCTAACCACTTTATCATTCCTCGTCTGTCAATGGATTCTCCACCTCACTCTCGCTACTTGAATCATCATTATCTGCAATTGAGGCCCAAACTTTTGAACCAGAATTTTCATGAAGGCTATACTTGAGGAACTTCACCCTGCTTTTGTGTTCTGAATCTCTTCCTTTGCGCTTTCTTTTTTCAGGTTCAGCTGATTGCATTGTATGGGCAGCAGAAACAAAGGCAGCACTAGCAGATTCATTCATCTTTTCATCACCTTCTTCCTCATCTTCTTCTCCCTTGTTATCTATGTAGAACATAATATCATTGCCCAGTTTTTTCTTGCCATCTTTCAAAGCTGGTTGTCCAAAGCCCTCCGTCATACTATCAAGCAGCAATTTAGCTCGGGTTTTTGACATATTATTGTCAAAGATTCTTATCCCACCGTTTTCAATGTTAAGAATCCACCCTGTAATATTCAAGCCAATAGCAATTCTGATGCATGTTTACCGGTATAACATAACTGGCCAATCCTAACTTGGTAGTTAGTGTCGAACTGTGTGATAAAAAGGTATTCAATTTACTTACTCAATAATGTAGCAGGGGATGAACTACTTGGTTCACTAGCTTTGTCTTCTGTACCAATCTCACTTCTGATCCACTTGATTGTCAGAGAAGGTAAACTAGAACCAGAAAAGGCATTTGTGTAAGAAGTTGCTTTCGTCTGGCCCTTCTGTTTTCTGCAGACAAAGAAACAGTCAATCAAATTTCAGCATCTCCAAAAGAACTTAGAGCATGATGCCCGAGCTTTCCTACCTATTCAACTCTATAGCTTCACCAGTAACTAACAGTCTTGCCATGATAATACTTTTCACATGCTTGGCAGAGAGCTGATCCATTTGCTCAGGCTTTAAGAAAGAATATTCCACCAGTACCACGGCATCATAGAGTATCTTTCTTAAGCACCTCTCATCGTCTGAATTCTGCAGCAGAATAGGAGGTGAAAATATGAGAAAAGTCCACTGAATCCTCAAAATATAACAAAAGCATAATTAGGGAAACTTCTACTTGAAGCCTATGACACACTAGAGTCATCTAATGCGCAATTTAAAAGCATTTAGTATATTCAGAACATTATTCTACAAAGTATTTTCTGCCAAAAGAAACTAAAAACAATCCAGAGAATTCTTCCCCTAAAAGCTAGGATATTAAGCTGAAAAAGTCACTTACTACGAGAGGGTTCAAAAGACTCAAAGACAGTGGGCCCCAGTGGCCAAGTTAGTTAAAAGGGAGATTTAGTTGTGTAGTCCATTATAAAGTTACTTTTAGTTATATCTCTTCTCCTACGAGAGATCAGCAAAAAATAACACGAGAAATATAAAAAATAACACGAGATCTTTGTACGGTCATTTCCTTTTAGTCAATTGTGTGTGGGTATGGGAGATCATTTCCTCGAGTTTAAACTCTGGCCACATTAATCAAACCTCTCGAGATGCTTTGCACATATTTTAGCTCTTACAATTTGAGTAAAGCTAAAGAACAGTGGTGAAGTGAGCTCAAACTGTGACCGAGGCACATGTTCGAACATATCGAAAAGCTGTTTTGCACAGGTTTAACTCTTATTGTTTATCAAAAAAAGAAAGAGAGAAAAGGACTCAAAGACAGTGGGGCTAAGATATCTAACCAGTAAGGAGGCTGTTGGTAAAGATGGCTCCAGCAGCATCATTAAAAGGGTCTCTGAATTCATCAAAGGAAAACTTAGTATAGTTTGAAAATGACAAAATTATAGAGAAAAATGTAATACAGAGATGTCAAACAGGTAAGCAAACAGAATTCATGAAATATGGATGAGTAAAACCAACATAAGGAATTAAATTCAGAGACAAATGGAACAACAAATTCAACAAGCAACGTCAATGGATCAAGAACAACTCTCTATCTATTCCTTCTCCATCTTATACATTGTATTATGCTTAAGGATAAAATAGAATATGGTAAAGCTATTATTCCTCTTTGTTATGGAAGCATTAAGCAGGCTAGTAGCAGGAAGATCCATTGGGGGGTTGAAGTAGCAGATGAAGAGAGGTAGAACAGTCACTCTAATCTGATGATACTTTAATACTTTGTAAAACTATGATTTGATTATTTGAGGTTATGTCAAGATTATTTATCACCGTATGGAAGTATGAGTGATACTAGTGAAGAAAGTGCTGAAGATTTATACTTCTTCATGGATTTGTGGATTACAGTGGCAACAATTATCCAACATCCATAACATTCTCGGTGCTACCACTTGGGGAAATCTTAAAATTGAATGATTTCTGGCAGCCAGAAGTTAACAAAGTTGTGAAAAGGTTGAGCGGCTACGAAAAAAAATATTGATTTAAGGAAAAAAGTACCTTATCAAGGACTCTTCGAAGGAAAATAGCATTGCTCAAATCTACATTATCTACTATACCCATGTACTCCCTCCACTCCAATTTAGGTGACATAGTTTGACTTGGTACAGAGTTTAATAAAGGAAGGAAGAATTTCAAAACTTAGGGTCTTAAACATACCATAACATTTGGGTGGTTATGAGAAGTGTTGTAAAAGGCATGCTTAAGCCCTAAAGCGAGGCTCAAAACGTGTTGAACGCTTCGCCTCATTTAATGTGAACTCAATGTCATCATCAAGGCTCCAAGGAATACTTTTCCTTACCAATGAACCTCTTCTGAAGATGCGACACTAAACAATTGATATTTCACTTTATCATAATTATTTTTCAATTTCTTTGTCATTCATGCTTATAAATTGTTAGTCTTGAACTAAACATATATATTTGTATTTTGTCTCCCCTTGTGCCTTTTCTCATTAAAGCCCACACTTTATTTATGCTTAAAGCCCCCAAAAAACCTTATAACTTTTTTGCACTTTTTGCTTTTGTAACACTAGTTATGAGACGTCTGAAAACTTATGGTCTTAAATGTGTTGTAATGATTGTGTGGCCATAAACGTTTCTCATTAGGGATAAAATGACAATTAAAGTTAAATTGTTTCCAATTATAGAAATATGTCAAAACTTTTTTTTATACATAATAGTGGTGTCCATACCAACTTGCATGCGCCTCGACGTATTCTATGCAATACCTGTTCCCACCGGCACAGGTAACGAGCAACTCTATCCACCAAGGTTTGGGAAAAAATCACCTAATGTTTTTGTCTCTATCAGGGAAAATATGTCTTTCTTTTTGGAATTGACAAATAAGAAAAGAATGTCCTTACCAAACAAATCCAACTTAATAAAACCAACATTTTAATTATGTTTTGAGCTTAAAGACCCTATAAACCTTGGCGCCCACACACGCTTCCTCTCTGCCAACAATAGGATGGTACGAAGTCAACAAGGCAAAAGTCATTTACTGTGAGTTCGTACTATTAAAAAGAGAGAATATGAGATTTCCATAAAGACAAAACGGATATTAGATAATCATTCTGTAAATATTTTTGACACCATTTGGTTTATCATAATAAAATGATCTTACCAATTAAAAGAGATATCGACTTATAAAAAGATGGTAAAGTTATGTCTCCATTACGCTTGGGAGTGAAGTCAACTAGAGATCCCTTACAAGGAGTCGGTTATCCTTCTCTACTTTCACAACCATGCAACAAAGTGAACCATATACCATACAAGACAAGTTAGATTATCCTGGCCTATTTTTGCTGTGATGCAACAAAGCATCAGGGTGAAAGAGAGAATCCACAAGAAAAAAAGCACAGAATTCGCAAAACAGGATGTAATGACTTATTCTTTAAGCTAATGTAGCTGAAAAATGTACTTAGAAATGACATAGGATGAAGTGGAGAAAGAGTTTCACAAAGAACAATGGTAATCCCACACCACTCATCAAGAAGTTCAGCAACTTAGCCACCAAAGCAAAACAAAAGAAGAAGAATATCAAATGGCATAAGATGAAGTGGAGAAAAGGTTTCACAAAGAAATCCCACACCACTTATCAAGAAGTTCAGCAGCTTAGCCACCAAAGGAAAACAAAAGAAGAAGAAAATGTCCCTGGGTGATTGTTCATAAAGAAAGAGTAACGGCAGCATAAAAAATTCATACTGGACATAATGCATGATCAAGCTATCCTAATATAATATCCTTACAAGAAAAGGCAATTTATGTGTTTTCCCCATTACATAGGCACAGATTGTATGACCATCCAAAATGTACTATTTCAAATGACCACTACATTCATATTTATGATCATCAATTGGCACCACCAGAGCCATCAGAAATATAACTCCCAAACAATTCTAAGGCAATGAACTCACAGATCCAAGGATGACAGCATTTAATCAGAACAGAAACACATAGAAAAAAGTGTTCATACGAAGGAGTATCTGCATTAATAGAAATTATATAACACGTTTCTAATTTCTCAGAAGTTAGGTGCACAGTCACTTCACAGACATCTTGTGATTTGAACTGTCCAAAGAGGTAAATTTGCCTGTTATTAAATCACTAACATCACAATTGCTGGTTTTTGAGAAGATTGGGTATAATTTGTCACTTTGGTAGGCAGTCACTGGGCCCTTTACCAAAAATTTCCACGTTTCAACAACAATGAAAAGAAAAATAAATTATACAGAGAGTAATACTGTGATTCGGAAGGTGTACCGCATATGAGGTTGAAAAGTCAAACACTTCCCAGATTGTGCAAACTTCAAAAGAAAAGCAATTTCAATCATAGACACTAACCGAAGAAGTATGGATTCTGAAGCCCAGTGATGGAAGCAATCATCCATGCCCTCAAGTCGTCCTGTAATTCTTTTCGGGAACCATCCTCCAGAAACCTCAAGCATAACTTCAAAAAAAATGCCTCCGCAATCACACAACCAGCCAATGCACTCAACTCAGACCCTTCAGCATTAACCCTTTCAACAGTCTCATCAGTAAGAAGTGGAAAAAAAGCTCTCATGCATCCAATATCCCCAGTATCTTCCACTCTATTATCCCACATCCAAACAGTCACTAACTCCCTCACTGGCCTAAGGAAGCCCTTTGAAACTTCGCATCTATTCTCTACACCCTCACAGCATACATTAACATACCCAAGAATTGAATGAACCAATCCGTTTACCTCTCTCACAAATTTCTTCTCTTTCTTAGCTTTCTGCTCAAAACCTTTCAAACCCATTGCCAACCTAAACACATTATACATAACAGGTGCAATTAACGCAATGCTTTTAAAGGGATCACATGAAGCAGAACAAGATGCTATAAGCTGAAACAAATCCTTTATGGCTGCAAGCCTTTTGAAAGGGTCATTTTCTGTGGAGCTGAAACCTCGATAAAGTAGAGCTGAGTAAACCCAGATAGCTTCAAAAGGCGGGTCGACGCTACATTGTAGTAATTCGTCGAAATTTGAACTCAAAGATGACAACTTGTCAGAGTCTGGCGAGTCCAATAAGTCTTGAATTAGATTGTTTAGTATAATTTCGTGTTTATGGCCTACGAGATTATTGGAAAATTGATGTTTTAATGTTTCCATAGGAGTTGAAACCATAACTCTGGAGAAAAATCAAAAAAAAAGAAAAAAGATGACAGAATGAAAACCTAAAACTCTAATTTAGTCAGTGGCTCCCAAAAACACATAGGAAAATGGGTGTTTTCCCTATGCATCGGCAGTGTAGTTCCTTATTGTGGGCCAGCAAAAGGGAGCGGATAACACGTGTATGTTACTGTCCTATTGGCTGAAATAGTGGGGCCCGGGACACAGTGGATAGCCACAGCCAATAGTAATCTCGTACACACGTAGGACGACGTCGTATTACGAGGTCTCTCCTTAAATCTTAAACAGAAACAACTCTTCAAGTATTTGAATACAACAAAATTTCAGAAACCTTTGTTGGCTGAAGTAATGGGGAAATTTGACAAGGTTGCATTGTTGTTGATATCTTTCATAGTGATAACAATATTGTTTCCGATTGTTGTTCAATGCTCAAAGAAAGCAGTAGGAGTGGCTAGAAAAAAAGACATTCCTTATATAAGATGTTAGGTATGTAAGAAGCTGACGTATCAGCTATACCATCACGTTCAGAACAAACAAGCTGAGCTCTCTCCAAAGAAGGTAATTTTCTCATCTGGGATTTCCGTTTTGCATGCCCAACCTAAGTATAGTTTGGTTTTCGGGAAAGTGCAATTGATCAGAATACTGATTGGACATGTAGGTTTCTTAATGGTTGGTTATTGGATATATGTTGGAAATAAAAGTAGACCACTAAAATAATATTTACGGCAATAAATGTGAAATAATAATGTAACACTAAGATATAATAATCAACACAAGAATAATAATGACATCAAGATTTCACTTGAAAAACCATTTTAAGTGTAAAAATCATGGGCCGAGAAGAGCAAAGTAATCCACTAAGGAACTCTATAATCCCACATCCAAACAGTCACTAACTCCCTCAAAGCCCTAAGGAAACCCTCTGAAACCTCGCATCCAATTCTCTACACCCTCACAGCATACATGAACATACCCAAGAATTGAATGAACCAATCCGTTTACCTCTCTCACAAATTTCTTCTCTTTCTTAGCTTTCTGCTCAAAACCTTTCAAACCCATTGCCAACCTAAACACATTATAAGCTGAAACAAATGCTGCAAGCCTTTTGAAAGGGTCATTTGCTGAAAACTCGATAAAGTAGAGCTGAGTAAACCCAGATAGCTTCAAAAGGCGGGTCGACGCTACGTTGTAGTGATTCGTCGAAATTTGAACTCAAAGGTGACAACTTCTCAGAGTCTGGCGAGTCCAATACGTCTTGAATTAGATTGTTTAGTATAATTTCGTGTTTATGGCCTACGAGATTATTGGAAAATTGATGTTTTAATGTTTCCATAGGAGTTGAAACCATAACTCTGGAGAAAAATCAAAAAAAGAAGAAGAAAGATGACAGAATGAAAACCTAAAACCCTAATTTAGTCAGTGGCTCCCAAGAACACATAGGAAAATAGGTGTTATAGGAATCACGTACACGCGTAGGACGACATCGTATTACGAGGTCTCTCATTAAGTCTCAAACAGAAAGGACTCTTCAGGTATTTGAATACAACGAAATTTCAGAAATCTTTGTTGGCTGAAGTAATGGGGAAATTTGACAAGGTTGCATTGTTGTTGATATCTTTCATAGTGATAACAATATGGTTTCCGATTGTTGTTCAATGCTCAAAGAAAGCAGTAGGAGTGGCTAGAAAAGAAGACATTCCTTATATAAGATGTCAGGTGTGTGAGAAGCTGGCTTATCAACTATACCATCACGTTCAGAACAAGCAAGCTGAGATCTCTCCAAAGAAGGTAACTTTCTCATCTGGGATTCCCGTTTTTCATACCCAACCTAAGTATAGTTTGGTTTTCGGGAAAGTTCAATTGATCAGAATACTGATTGGACATGTAGGTTTCTTAATGGTTGGTTATTGGATATATGTTGGGAATAATAGTAGCCCACCAAAATAATATTTACGGCAATAATGTAGCACCAAGATATAGTAATTAACACAAGAATAATAATGACACCAAGATTTTCACTTGGAAAACCATTTTAAGGGGAAAACCCATGGGCCGAGAAGAGCAACGTAATCCACTATAATAAGGAACTTTATACTGCTAGTCTCGAGTACAATACTCGAGATATTACTCACTCAAAAGAAAGAACCCTCTATTGTTTTTTCCACCTCACTCTAACATCGCTTACACTTTCTATTTTTTCTTCATAGACTACATTGTTCATAAAAACCATTTACACTTTGTTTTCTATGCTATCACATATGTTTCTCTCTGCGTTTGGTGTAGAAATGAGAGCTGAAGTTCTCCTTATATAGGTAAGAGCACCTCCTGATGGACCATTCAGAATGAAGATTGGTTGCAATTTGCAGTGACGCCTATAATAGCAAGTTGCCTTGTTATCCCTTTTTTAATTTTATTTGAATTGGGGATGGACCCGACAAATCTCCCCCTCTAAACCCAGTCACCGAAAGGAGATAACACCAAACTTCTAGCTTGAGTGCATGCCGACAAGTTGTTTGATCAATTCAAACTTGTCTTTTGGTACCACCTTAGTCAGCATAGCTACATGATTCTTGTGTGTAGAAATCTTCAGGACTTGTAGAGATTCATTATTTACTTCTTCTTGAATCCAGTGAGATCTCACGCCAATGTGTTTTGTCCTTGTATGGTACATGGAGTTTTTGCTCAAGTCTATTGCACTTTGACTGTCACGATAAATGATATACTCCTTCTGATGCAAACCAAGCTCTTGAAGGAACTGTTTCAGCCATATCATCTATTTTCCAGCTTCAATAGAGGCAATGTACTCCATTTCAGTTGTTAAGAGTGTGACGTGCTTCTGTAATCTTGATTGTCATGATATAGCTCCTCTTAAAAAAGTAAACAAATATCCCATAGTAGACTTTCCATTTTCATGATCACATGTCATATGTGCATCTATATATCATGTCCCTGATGCTCCAAAACAAAAGCAGTCTCTTGAGGTAACTCTCAGGTATTTGAGTCTCCACTTTACTACTTCCTGATGCTCTATTTTAGGATTTTCAAGAAACTTGCTAACAACATCTACTGCATGAGCAATATTAGGTCTAGTGCATACCATTGCGTACATCAAGTTTCTGACTACCGAAGAATAAGGATCTTTGGCAATGGTCTCTTTATACTCCTTTGTTGTAGCCTGTAGGACACATTTGCTTGCTCAACTTCAGATGACCATCAATAGGCGTGCTAACAGGTCTAGCACTCTTCATGTTGAATTGTTCTAGTAGACATTCAATATACTTCCCCAGAGATAGTCACAATTTTCTATTTGTTTGTTCTCTAACAATCTTCATCCCTAGAAGTAGTTGTGTTTGGCCCAAGTCCTTCGTGTAGAATGACTTAGACAAATCTCTCTCCAACTTGGCAATTCTCTATTTGTCTTGTCCTATAATCAACATTTCATCTACATGCAACAACAAGATACTAAAGTTATCATAAAATCTTTTGAAGTATACACATGGATCTGAAAAGTCTTTGTGTATGTTTGACTTCTCATGATGAGTTGACCATTTTGTACCACTGCCTTGGTGTCTTCTTCAACCCATAAAGACTCTTATTCAATTTGCACACCATGTATTTCTTTCCAGCTACTTCAAAGCCATAAAATTGTTGTGGTTGCTTCATGCAGTCTCTTCTTCCAAATCTCGATGTAGGAATGCAGTTTTCACATCAAGCTATTCTACTTCAAGATCTAGGCTAGTTGTCAAGCTCAAAATTGTTCGAATAGAAGTCATCTTGACAAGTGGTGAGAGACTTTTTGTCAAAATCTATACCTTTCTTTAGTTCGAAACCTTTTACTTCTATCGAGTTTTGTATCTAACCAGCTTTCCATTGTCGTCTTTCTTGAGCTTTAAGACCTACTTGCACTTGAGTGATCTTTTACCTTTTGGAAGTTTAACCAGTTCATACGTGTCATTTTGTGTAGATAATCCATCTCTTCTTGCATGGCTTCCACCATTGGTATTGATTTGAATGAGACAGTACCTCTCAGAAATATTCTGGCTCCCCCCTCATCAGTGAAGAGAAGATACTTTGAGGAAGGGTATCTAGATGACACAAACTTTTCCCTTTCTAATCTTCTCTAAAGTTGAGGTTGTTCTTGTTCTTTAGTAAGGGTTTTGCACTGGTAATCTTGTGTACAATACTCAAGAGAAAACCACACATACAAAAGAAAGAACCCTCTTTTGACTTTTCCACTTCACTATAAGACCGTTGACGCTCTTTATTTCTCTTCACATACTATGCTGCCTCTAAATTGCTGACACTTCTCTCTATGCTCTCAGATATCCCTCCGTTCATTTTTAGTTGTCACGGTTTGACTTGACACATCCATTAAGAAAACAATTATTGATATACGTATTTGACCATATTATCTCCATTAATTGATGCTTAATACTAGGTCTTGGAATATGATTTGGAGAATAGTATTTAATGCTAAGGGTAAAACATGGAAAAAAATAATTGTGTTTTCTTGATATGTCAAAAGTGACAAGTAAAATGAAAATTTATTTTAGGAGAAAGTGACAAGTAAATTTCTCTCTGAGTTTTCTGTGTACAAATGAGAGCTGAAGCTCTCCTTATATAGATGAGAGCACCTCCTGATGGACCCGTCAGAATGAGATTAGTTGGCATGTACAAATTGCCTGACACCTACAATAGCAAGGTTCCTTGTTATCTCTTTTCTTTTTCTTTTTCTTTTTATTTGAATTGAGGATGGAACCCCCCAATATATGGATATTTGCTTTTAACTATTGTTCTCTTGGAGTTTGTTTTTACATTACTTAATCTTCTGTTTGTCTGATGCAATGGATATGGTTTGATGATGTCAGATCTCGGAGTATCAGATAATAGAGATTTCAGAGAATGTATGCAATTTAAAGAAGCAGGAAGCTGATTGGATTCTTAAAGTTGACATAGTTGAACAAGGTGATAGGTTGGAGGTAAGAATTCTGCAAGTGTCTCTTTTCTTTGCTTATATTATAATGGCTTAGTCGATCCTTGTAACTTCTTTTTGGTGAATTGGGTTGGTTCGTTTACGGTGGCGGGCCCAAGACTTTTAGTCGTGGGTGCTTAACTGTGTTAAATCTCAAAGTGCTACTTTGTGATTGGGTGCTCAGCCACTATCTTTATATGTTATTAGTAATTTTTTTGATATAAAAATGTAATGTTTTGGCAAAACAAAATGGGTGCTTGAACACCCAGTAGCTACAATGAAGATCCGCCATTGTTGGTAAACAATTAGTGTAGCTTCTACTAATTGAGCTGCTGGCAAGATAAACACATCTATGTTTCATTCATTGTTGGCAATTGACAACTCTGTCACTAAACACTGTATTTTCTATGCTATTACTTACACAGTGTAGCTTTTAATTTGAAAGAACTATTGAATTTTTTTTATGGTGGGCATCAAGTCCATCATTTTATATATTTCTGAGAGGATTCTTATTTGATATTGCCAATGTTCAGCTGGTTGAGCAAGACTCAGAAGGACAATGTAATTCAGAATGCAAAACAATAGAACGTGCTTGTCAAGATGTAAGTTGTCCTACTTATTATGTGCATTTGGTGTTGATGCAAACAAATACTGTTTTTATTAATGCGTAAAGGGGTTGTAAGTTCATAATGGCATGATGCATGCTTACATTGAGCTACAGAAGTATTTTTTGACTTTTTTTCCAAATAAAAAACTCATCTCCTTCCCAATTTCCTCTCATTGTGCAATTATGATTTAATCACGTTTATATACCCATACTTATTGGCTTCCTATGTTGAAAGATTAACAGCACTTTGCTTGTTGCTCTTGATTTTTTTTTTCTTTTTGCTTCAGTATAAGTTGTCTTGTAAACAGGTTCTATATTTTGCTGTCTTGAGTATGACAATCAAACTATTTCTTGCAGCAATTATCTTTCTTCATATTTTGCAGGTAATGGACTATTCTGATACAGATGTGGCAGAATATTTATATAAAACCAAACCAGATCTTGATTCCTTGAAAAGTTTCCTTTGCAAGGATTTGACCCAAGTTTGTAGCAAGGCACCGCCTCCAGTTCCTAAGGTAATGTCAAGCTTTATGACATTGAGGTTTAACCGGTAAATTCATCCAATAGCCGAATTTCTATGCTTTTTTTCTCCCTCTTCGTGCCTTGTGGCCCCACTGTTATCTGGTTTTGTAAACAATATAGCACATAGTCCTTGTTCTTTAGCTTTATCAGTAAAAGTAGTCCTTATTCTTTAGACATGAAAGACAGACGACATCCAAAAATATTTTCATCTTTTGTTCCAAGATTCGACTGCTATACTGCATCTCATATTAGACATATCTTTGGTTTATGCCAGTAATTCAACTGTAGGAAGAGCGAGTTGTGCATGTGCACATACTGTTTCAACATATTTGTTTGTTGGATACACAGAAATATGTGATGATAAATTATACATGTAATATATTGCTTCCCTTTTTTCCTTTTTTTGGGGGGTGAGGGAACGGAATTGGTTCCCAGTTCTGAGAGACTACATCTCTAGAATAAATTGATTGAATATTAACTAATTAAATAATAGAAAATAAGCATGCTCATAATTAGAGCCGTCAATATGGGGATTGGCCCGTTGGTCCGGCCCAGCCCAACCCGTGATTTAATAGGGTTGGGCTAAGTGTTTTGGAGCCAGCCTAAAAGTGAGGCCTTTTAGTCCGGCCCATGAAGCTTGAGCGATGAGCCATCAGACTTGTTCTGAAAAGGATCACATTTCTGAAATGCCTTCCTTTCCAATAAAACAGTGTGAGTAACCTTTTCAAAGTAGCTTCCACCCCAGAATGGCCACCTTGAGGGGAAGACTGCTATAGAGCCATGATCTTCTTCCTTTTTTTTTTGTTTGAAATTGGTAACGTTGTATTCCTCAGCATTAAGGATATGCTGGAGACCTTCAAAAAGAGGCAAACAGAGAGTATGAGGAAGCTACCTACAGAGATCCTAACAAATCTACTAGTTCTAGTTCATCTATTTCTATCTTTTTACACCAATAATAAAAAGATACAATATAATTCCATTTAACTTTATGAATGGAATTAGACCTATCTTCAACGCTTCTGCAATTTCTCTCTTTCCATACATTCCACCATATGCAATGTGGGATGATTTTCCACCATCTCTTCTGGCTCCTGCTCCCTCCTCTTCTAATCCAACAACTCAACAGATCTGCAGTGTGCTCAGTCATGGTCCATCTTGTATTAGTGAGGGTAAGAAATAAGGCCCATAACTGTGCAGTGAATTTATAATGCAAAAAGAGGTGATTGAACTCTTCTGTTTCGCCACAAAGTTGGCATCTGGAGACTATAATGCACCTCTTTCTCTTCAAAACCTCCTGTGTTAGGCAAACCTTTCTTACTACCAACCAGGTAAAACATTTTACTTTAGTTGGAACTATGTTTTTCCAGACATTGTTCCACAAAAATTGTTCTCCTGTTTTGATGTGCATTACTTATCTCCTAAGCCCTCTTAACAGAGAATTTTCCATCATTTTCGTGATTCCATCTCATAGAATCTGAATTTGAGGTAGTGCCTGAGAAGTCCTCTAGTAGAAGAAGCATGTTGGTTACCCTGTCCACCTCCCAATCATTCAATAATCTTCTAAAAGAAAGATCCCATCCATGATCAGTCCAACATTCTTTGACAGTTTGCTTTAGGGTTGTTGCATATGATGAATAAGTTAGGAAAGGTATCCTTCAGCGGGTTCTGATTGTTCCAAGCATCTACCCAAAACTTTGTTTTTCTCCCATCTCCCACTTTTATAGTCATGTTCTCTTCTATCTTTGGCCAAAGGTCTCTGATTGTTCTCCATGCCCCACTTCCATATGGAATAGAACTAGTATTGCTACACCATGGATTGCTCTCACCATATTTAGCTTTGATGATCTCCTTCCATAGAGCCTGATCTTCTTCACTGTATCTCCAAAGCCATTTCATCAGGAGGCTATCATTCCATCTCCTCATTTTTGATGCCTAATCCTCCCAAGTACCTATTTTTCAATGTTACTTCCCATTTCACCAACTTATATCATTTGTTTTCCTTACATCCTTGCCAAAGAAAATCCCTTCTGAGTTTGTCCAGTTTCTTCACAACCTTCGGCGGTATCGGGAATAAAGACATTACATAAGTAGGAAGAGAGTCCAAAACTGAGTTTATAAGAGTGAGTCTTCCTCCAAATGATAAATATTGAGTCCTCCTCCTTGTTAATGTCTTTTCTTCCTTCTCTATTATGCCATCCCAAATCACTGTCTCTTTATGTTTATAGCCAAGTGGCATGCCCAAGTAAATTATAGGCAAATGATCAACATTACAACCAAGTATGTTAGCCAAACTCTGGATGTTGAGTACCTCCGTAATTGGGAACAAACTGCTCTTCATCTAATTTATCTTCAAACCTGATGTGGTTTCAAAAAATAATAATAGCAATCTGATGTAGTTTATATGTTCTTCAGTAGATTCACAAAAAATGGTATCGTCAGCATAAAGTAGATGACATATTTCCTTGGTTTGCCCTAGAGCACCTCCGATTTGAAAGCCTCTGATCCACTTCTTTAGAATTTCTCTCCTCATTATACTATCAAAACCTTCCATAGCCAAAACAAAAAGAAATGGTGAAAGGGGATCACCCTGTCTAAGACCCCTCCCGGATGGGAAAAATCCAACAGGTTCACCATTCACCAGAATAGAATACTTGACAGTACTGATGCAAAAATTAATCCACCCCATCCATTTCTCACCAAAACCCATTTGTCTGAGTATGTTCAACAGAAATTTTCAGTTAACATGGTCATAAGCCTTTTCAATGTCTAATTTGCACATGATTCCAGGCTCATTTCCTTTCATTCTAGAATCCACACACTCACTAGCAATAAGTGCAGCATCCATAATCTGTCTCCCTTATATGAAAGCCATTTGGTTCTTGTTGACCAATCTATCTATTTTACCCTTTCCAATCTTTCAACCAGAAGCTTTGCTATCACCTTGTAAATTCTAGTGATCAAGCGTATTGGTCTGAAGTCCTTCAGTTCTGAAGCCCCTGCTTTCTTAGGGATGAGGTCCACATAGGTTGCATTGAAGCTTTTCTCAGTCCTTATATTAGCATGGAAATCATGAATAGCATTCTTAATATCCTCTTTAAGCACATCCCAGAATGCAAGGTCAAAGGACATGGGAAAGCCATCAGGCCCTGGTGCCTTTTCCATTGCACATAGCTTGAGACTGTCTTGTATCTCTTTCTCTTCAAATTCTCTTTTGTAACCACTCTTGTTCTTCTTCAGTTATACATGTGGGATTGTTAAGCTGCAAATCAGGTCTCCATTCTTCTGATTCCTTATACAGATTTTGGTAAAACCTTTGGATGGCCTCCTTGATTTCTACTGGATCATTGATGTTGTTGCCACCAACTATGAAGTTTTCAATGGAGTTGTATCTCTTATGTGCTGTGGCAATTCTATGGAAATATTTTGTATTTTTTCCCCATGCTTCAGCCATTGTATTCTTGATCTTTGTCTCCAACCTATCTCCTCTCTTTTAGCCACCTCTTCAAAGTCCAAAGCTAAATTGGTTTTCTGTAACAATTCATCATCTGTAAGACTTCTTTGTTCTTGGATAGTCTCCAAATTGGCAATTTGGTTTAAGAGCTCCTCTTTTTGTTGTTTCCAGTTGCCCTTGTTAGTTCTACTCCACTGTTTCAATTCTCCTTTGAGCAGTTTCAACTTTTCAACTAGAATGTATACAGGTCTGCCACCAACTCTGAAAGAGATCCACCACATGTTCACTTTTTCCTTGAACCCCTCAACCCCCATCCACCAATTTTCAAACTTAAAATAGGATTTCTTGAAATTTATATCACTACAAGTCAACAAAACTGGATTATGATCTGAGACCAATTTTGGAATAATTTCTTGTTTGATGTTAACAAACTGTTCCTCCCATTGAGAGGAAAAGAGAAATCTGTCGATCCTAGATGCCGAGTTGTGGTTCTCCCCTCTTCTCCATGAGTAAGACCCTACAGGAGGGTCTATCAACTCCAGTTCCTCTATGAATTCGGAAAATTCTGTCATGGTTCCATTTATTCTGTAACAGCTTGTTCTTTCGGAGTGATATCTGATAACATTAAAGTCTCCACACACTACCCATGGCCCTTCACATAGACTTCTCATGGATCCCAGTTCACACCTTAATTCTCTCCTATCCATTCTAATGCATTTAGCATACACAGCTGTGAGGGACCAGGTAAGATTCTGATTTTTTCCAGACAACTTACAAGTGATACACTGATCTCCATTCTCCACTAACTCCCCTTCCCATATCCTCTTATCCCACAAAAGAGAATCCCTCCGCTGCTACCCTCTGCCTGTAAGTGTATTTCTCCAACCCATCTATTACTCCAGATACTATCTAGCAACCTACTGACGTTACCATTTAATTTAGTTTCCACTAAAATATAAACATCTGCCCCCAACGTTAACTAATCCCCTTTTCTTGTCATCATTTAATCCCCTCACATTCCAAGTCATTACTTTAACCATCATTTTTTCACCATGGTTAGCTTTCTCCCTCTTTTCCTGGACTCTCCATCTTTGAAATTCATGTCAAATATTAGACTTTTCAATTCTTTTGGCATATTGTTGTTGCTGTTGTTGAAGGAACTGCCCTTCACATTCTGGATTTCATTCAACCTGCTCTGTTCCAGTTTCATTAGGAGAGAGTAGAACTCATTCTCGTAACCCTTAATAGAAACTCCAAACATTTGACTTAGTTTAATAACAATGAGATGGACTCTTATCGTGACTTGTGATTCCATGCAATCCTCTGTTATACTGTCATCAATATAAAGAGGCGTTGGTTCTTCAAAAACCACGAATTGTTCATCTGTTGACTCGTGATTTGAGTTTAAATCCCTTAAACCTACCTCCTTATGCACATCCATCTTTTCAGAAGAAGCAAAAGACCCCTGAGGCATGTCTTCCTCCTGCAAATTCATCTCCTAAAGCTCTTTAGAAGTTCTTGAAGTTTCTGCCATGCTCATGCAAAATTCTACATCCTCTCCAATAGTAGAATGAACCAAAGCTTTTGCTATGTTATGTAGCTCTAGATGGGCATATTGTGCAAAGGGTTCTGTGAATAGGGTGGGCTTATAACTGTTGAACCTTTCCTACAACCAGTCTTCCCTTTCTTAGACAGGTAAGGCTGCACGTGTAGATGAAAGAGACTTACTAATTAAGGCAATGGGATGTCCTTCCTGCATAGTACAGCTTATTAAGGGAAGAATTGGCAACTTCTGGAGGAAATCGCAGGGACAAATCCCCTGTAGTGCAACCTGAAAGAGATGAATTATCAGATGCAATGAGGCAGTTTGACTAAAGGTCGCAAAAGGAGAAGAGTGCAAGCAATTTCACCAATCACAATTCTCAGTTTTTTCGATGGTCAAGGATGGAGTTTTCTGAAGATCTTAGATTTTGGCTGTTCAGGATCAAGCAGTTCTTTATGTTCACATTTTTAGGTTAGAATTTAGATCTAAAAAATTATGAGAAATATATTTTTTGAAAAAGTTGGCCGGCCCAGCATAGCCTTCTGTCCACATGAGGCTGAACTAGGCCCATTTTTATGGCCCGTCAAAGTGCCCACATGGGCTCGGCTAGGCTGGGCCGGCCCATATTGACATATGACATAGTTGGGGCGATATGGCAAGGTGCTATTTTAATGGACAAAAACCTTTGGAAGTGCTGGGGTAGAGGCATACATTAATTATTATGAGAAGTTATGTTACAGATCCTATCACTTGGAGGAAGCCATCTGAAATCTGCTTTTGTGCCTTGCAACCCTTATGACGGATTTCTCCCCATGAAGAATGCTTCTCACAGTTTCATAATTATTTGACTGGAGGCTGTTTATTCTTCTGAGCATAGTATAGCATGTTCTGTGATAAATCCTTGACTATCTAGGTGCTACATGTTGATTTAGCAGTCAAATAAGCAATAAGATTAGCTTTGCCATTCATAGTTTGGTGATTCTTTCTTTTTTTGCTTCAGAATAGAGTCCCTGGAGAACCTTTTGTTGCTAAGTCATCAAAAGAGGCTGAAATGGAAAAGCTAATGCGATCCATGCAGGTAATTCTCGTTATCACGAGTGTCAACTGCATGATTTCTTTCTATATTATGCCTGTGATTGGAACTTTGAAATTTACAACATTTTGCTTCAGGGTATGCCTGGAGCCCCAGGTATGCAAATGTATTCCAGAGAAGATTTGATGAACCAAAAGTTTGGTGATGAAGATGCAGATGACGATGACGATGACAATGATGACGAAGGAGGCTTCCCGTCAAAGCTGGTACAAACGAGTAGTTTATTTTGCTAGACTGCTTTTAAATCAATCAAAAGTGCTCAACAATAATGGAAAATTCTTTGCAGGGAAAGATTATTAAAGAAAAAGAAAGTAAGAGGAATGATTGGAAGCAACGGATCACAAAAGGAATTCAAGATACAAGTGAGACTCTAAAGAATAACGCTAACAGAATTTCCCACAGGATGAGAAAGTGGTGGGGAACAAAGAAAGCACAATGGAAGAAGAGTTCCATAACCAGTAAGGGAGAGCTATAATGATGTGTGAAGTCCCTTTTTCCTCCTTTTCTTTCCTCCCAATAAAAATGTTGTCTGATGAGAGACTGGAAATCTGTGATTCTCATCTTATGGCTGTACCCACGAGAGTTTTGTTTCTCTGAAGCCATCTTCAGTGATTAGATGCATGTACGTTTACTTTGGGTCTGACACTTTCGATGAGTCTTCTAAGCTTGTTAGAGGTTTATATACCAGTAAAAAATGTAGAGAACTTCTAGTATTCTTTTTAATTTTATAATGAAATCTACATTATATAATAGTGCACAAACATGAGTTTGAAGGAGTAATATTGACTTACTTAAGATTGGGGTGCAGTTGTTGCCAGCATTTTTAGTAGGACAGTACTGTTTATTTGTACCAAATATGTCAGTTTGTCCGCTCACAGCTTGTATCTACACTTGCTGCCTAAGAGATATCCAATTAAGCTCTCTTCCGAAGGAGACAAATCTAAAGATGGGGAGCTAATTTGAGGGAGGAGGGAGGGTATTCATTCTACTCGTCTAATTGTGTGTTTCCATTCCCTTATACTTGTCAAGTATACCTAAACTATTTTTTCCAATTTTACAAGTAACCATTTTTCAAACTATAATTTAGAGTACTACAGTGTTTATATATGTTTGGCCGATTTTAAATATTTTTTACTTTATTTGAAATATATAGAGTTCGGCTTGTGTTTGGTTATACTTTTTGCAAAAAAAAAAAAAAAAGATATTTGAAATATAGCTTCAAGTTAGATTCCAAAGCATCCTTAATAAGGATAATTTAGTGATATGACTAATCAATTAATTATTTAAAGGGAAGGGCAAATGGATAATTATAGTATAACTTACATAAATCTCATTAGAGCAGGGGATGTTCGGTTCGGTTACCTAACTGAAACTAGTTCAATTCAATGATGATTCTTCAAAGCAGCGCTAGGGGTGGGCATAAAATACCGAAAACCGAATTACCGAACCGAACCGGCTAATTCGGTATTTCGGTATTCGGGAATTCGGAAATTCGGTTCGGTATTCGGTACCAAAAATAATATTTTCGGTATTCGAGTTCGGTATTCGGTATTTATTTTTATACCGTTCGGTATTCGGTAATTTACCGAATACCGAATTTAAATGAGAATTAGCAGCCCATTATAATGATATATTATGTTGGGCTAAAGCCCAAAGGAGTATAGAAAAGGGCAAAAGGCCCATTATCCATAAATGTTTAGGTCCAAAGACCAAACCCAAATTAAATCCTAACTCCTAACTCCTAAGTAACCCTAATTCCCTAACTCCCTAAGTGAACGCCCACTTCACTCTTCAGTCTTCAACTCTTCATAGTTCACAAATGACAAATACAAACTAGAAACTTCCGACCACTCTTCAGTCTTCATATGTCTATGGATTGACATATTCCATGATTTCTCAATTTTCAGACTGGTTGGAGAGTACTCTAAAGAATACTGTACCGACCCCAAAGCTTTTGGAGAGTTGGAGAGTACACAAACTCGGAGGTTTATACGCGTTGCTTTTGCTCCACATCTGCCTGATTCTTACTGTGAGTTTGTTATTACTAGAGAAAAGGTTTTTGGTTTAGAAAGATAAAGGACATTAAGCTTGAACAAAAGGAATTGAGATTCACTGCAGTCACAGTTTTGCCTCTCTTGACATGGCTACTATATTTCGCAGGACAACAGGGGCTTGACAAGCAAAATAATCTTGCTGAGGAGCTTTTTCTTGGCTATTTCACACAGGAAAGATATATAGGTGACAGGTTAGTGCCTTCTTTCCCTGAGAGATTGAGATTAGTTGCATTAGCATACTATGCTACACAGTAACAACATTCAATTTTATTTTCCTTTTCCTTTCTATAATTGAATCTTTCTCTTGACTTTTAGTGATTCACAAGCAGAGATTGTAAAGTTTCTTCCTTGTATAATCCCCTTGGCTTATTGACCAACACTGATATTTAACTGAACTTCTTGCTTACAAGTGAATAAAAACTCACTATGAGCTTTTCCTTTTGATTAGCAGCAAAAGAAATTGACCTTTAGTTAACCTTTCCTAATTAACAGAATCATTACAGTGAGGCATCACTTGTCAATAGTCATTTTTTATTCTTTTAGTATTTTATGACCATAAGCAGATGCTACACATAATAAATTTTCACAACTTTTTATAGGAAACACTCAAAGGCCAACACGGAGAATGATTTGAATTTTGTCTTGGTTGATCTTTTGCGTCGAAGTTTTAACTCGTGTAATATATATGTATATTATAATGGTTCTTAGCTGTGTGGCCTTTTTTTGTTCATTTGTCATTTTCATGATTTCTGTTACTCTGCAGAAAGATTTTGAAAATGAATTTTAATTGTTAGGGAGCTCACTGCATTGATATGGATTTGAATTTATTTATAAGTACATTATTTTGTGAAGTAGCTCACTCACCTCAATTCACTCGATTTGTTTCTTTCTAGATTGGTGAGAACAATGGATTACTCTGTAATAGTGTTTGGAGTATAAGGGGTTACTAGAAATGTGTGCAAAATTATTGTTCATTTCATCTACAAGCCTGAAAGTTCAAGCCAGCTTGTAGGAAGTGGATGACTTTTGTATATTTATTATTAATGCAAAGAATTGTCAATCGCAGATGACTCGTACTTGATCTCATTTTGTTTATGTTAACTTGTTCCTGTGCAAAATTATTGTTCATTTCATCTTCAAGTGCTTGCATTTGTGTTGATCTTATAAGATGCAGAAATTTGGGTATTACCGAATACCGTACCGAACCGAATTTTTATTTACTGATTACCGAATTACCGAACCGAAGTTTGAAAGTTCGGTATTTGGTATATACTTTGAATTACCGATTACCGAATTATCGAATCTAAATTTTGAAAATACCGAACCGAATACCGAACGCCCACCCCTAAGCAGCGCTATTCTTCTTTGGCTTTTTCGCCAATGCACTAAAGAAATCAATTATGAAATAAAAGGATGGGCCATTTCCAATAGTCACGCGATTAGGTTCAACAACAATAAACTCCTTTTTAACTAGCAACGAGTATTACAAAAAGAATTACCCCTACAAAGAGAGTGAGAAAGGTAAAAAAATAAAAGAAAGCAAAAGTTCCTTTGTTTCTTGATACAATACATTAGAAGCATCAACATTCACCCCTCTAAGATCTTAAACGGAAACCAACTCCATAAGATATATCAATGGTTTGGAACAACAAAAATGATGAGCTTTTTTCCAGAGAGAGAAGTGATGTTGACAATGTAAAGATAAGATAAAAATAGAGAATGGCTACTGAGAAAAGGGAAAAAAAATGAAGAGAATGGATGAGACTGTTGTGAAAATTTGCTCAACATCCAAATCGAATCCAATAGAGCTGGATGTAGTCATTGAAGATGGCGTAACAAAAATGCAATAAAATTTCATTTGACCCTAAAATCAAAAACTAAACTGCCAAGGTTTTTTTTAAAAATTCCTATGAAACTGAGAACATTTTTACTGCAGAAGCACAACCAACAATAGTTATGTGAAGTTCCATTATTTGTTTGACACTTGGATAGTGGACCCGTATTTTTACTTTTTCTTACCACCCTTTTCTACTCACCCCTCTTTTCTTTCATTTTTTTTTTAAACTCCTAATAAATATCCAACTTTCCAATACATAATTAAGCAGTTGATATATTTAATAAAAATATTTTTTTGTCAAAATAATAGAAATAGTCCTTGAGATTGAATATTAAAAATAATCTTATTATTCAATATTTTTAATAATATAAATTAATTTTTTTAAAAAATTAATCATGTATATGCAGTCATTCATTTAACATAAATCAATCATTTTTCTTATTGCCAGTAATAACTTTTAAAAATACTTAATAGGTGTACCACCCCTCATTATTCTAACTTAGATGAATTTCTAGGAATCCAAAGAATGTGAGATAAGAACACTATCCAATAGGGGCACGAGTGCCACCTACGACCCGTAGACTGTTTTACGAGTCGTATGGATGACTTGCAGACCCATCAGGACTTAGAATAATTCTAAGTGTCAGACCGTCCTACGAGTCCAAGCCTAGGACCCGTCAACTTTCTTATGACTCGTAGGTCCCATCGTAGACACAATGACACATTCCAGTAGCTACTTGAATGTGCACTTAAGCCCTATGAACAGGTTTACGACCTGTACAAATTCGTACGACCCAAAGAGATGGATTTGTAGCTCTCAAATCCTTTTCTTCACTAGAGTCAAAGATAGGCCTTTGACGACCCGTCTTAGGCTCTACAACCCGTAGAAAGGTGGACCTAGACCCATTTAACAATCTCCAGAATTTCCAAATTATGGACCATAGTTCCTATGATTGACCTCCTACGGTTCGTAAAAAGGGCTCGTAGATAGTCCAGGCAGTTTTAAGTGAGGGGCAAATGTCTTTTCCCACCTTCCCCAAACCAAAATCATGAAATTGAGACTAAAATAATTCCCTTATCAGTCAACGTGCCTTTTCTCATATCTCTCATTTACACTTAGAATATTTTGAGAGCAAGGATTGGAGAGAAGGAGAAAAGCTAGGGTACAAGCATTTCAACCAAATTCTTCGAGTTTCGCCTAGATCATTGATTTTTCAGATATGTAAAGCTAATCACAACGTTGGACTAAGTTCTTTCTTGTGCTCTACATCTTCATTCAGTCAAGATTGAGTTTGAGTCTGAGTTCCTTTTTTGTATATTAAGTTTTGAGATGATTTTGTAATCTTTCGTTGAGTTCCCTATTTATCTATTGATATTGAGATCATTCCTATGAGTTTGAGTTCATGAATTTGTTGTTCATGTTGCATTCACATGAACCTTAGTTGAGTATTTGCATTATTTGCACTTTATGCATGAATTTGAGATAAAATAATGATATATTTTATCTTTTAATTGAGAAAGAGTTTGAGCATAAGTTTGAGTTTTGAGATATCGTTTGTCCACCATTTTGAGCATGATCATTATTGAGTCTAAATGACTTTGAGTTACAATGCATTTAAATGCTTATTTTGGGACTGTGTTAAGAAGTTAAAGTATATTTTATGCATTTAATGAGATTCAGAAAGTATAATTCTTTTAAAGAGAAAAATTGAGTTGAGAAGAGTTGAGATGAGAAGAGTAAAGTCCAATGAGACTAAATGAATTATTTGAATGCATACACTCACTTGAAATATGAGCATAATTAATATATTTTGAGAATAGTATTGAACACCAATTTGGGTAAGAGGATAGAACAACTTAAACCACATAATATGTATAGACAACGTAGGATAGGATCGTGTTGTTGATTTGGATGGCACATCATTAGCCTTTCCGAGGGACTTTATATAGATCCGAGATGAGTTGTGTTCCTTACCCTGGAAAGACATTGAATGACTATGGCATCGATAATAGTTCATTGTATCATCACGATACTCATAATGATGGTTAGTCAAGCTAAGGGTTCACTTGGAAACCAACAATAGTTTCTAAGTCCTGGCCACGCCTAGAGCGTAGACTCGGGGAGTGAAAAACTTGGTATCAGAGTCCAAAGTTCAAGAGTCCTAAGATATCTATGAAGCCGAGTTTAGTAGAGTCCTTCTTATTGGCGTGAAGCGCTCCACATCTATAATAGGGAGGCAACATGAATTTAGGAATTATTTCTCTTTCATACTCTAATTCGTGCATTAGATTTTAACTCTATAAAATCTCCTTCTAATTCGTGTATTTCACATTTTCAGATCATGCGTAAGTCAGAGGAACATCGCAGATAATGAGATTCCACCATTGTCTTGAATACAGAGCTGAAACCGAGCTTGAGTAATTGAGAATGAGAATGGGTATGGAACTCAAGAGGTTCCACATACTGCTCGGCCCAATATGAATTCTAAGGTGGAGTTTAGAGGAGCAATTTTCATGCTCACCCAATTGATGGCTGCTCAGTCTGGTCATTAGAGTATCCCAGTTCATAGATCTAGTTCTCAAGAGTCATCTATTTCTATGAGGATTAGATACTTTCTGAGGATGAACCCACTAATCTTCACTAGATCTAGAGTTGAGGAGGACCCTCAAAACTTTATAGATGAGACGTGGAAGATTTTGAAAGCAATGCATGCGACTGAGATACAGAGAGTGTAGCTTGTTTTCTACCAGCTAAAGGATATTTTGAATGTCTGGTACAATCAGTGGGAGGAGAGTCGCAGTGAGGATGCGGAGCCTGCACTCTGGGATGAGTTTTAGAATGCATTCCTAGACCACTTCTTCCACGAAAGCTAAGGGAAACAAAGGTTGATGAGTTTGTTAATTTGAAGCAAGAGGGGTTGACTGTGAAAGAGTACAAGCTTAAGTTCATCCAACTGTCCAGGTATGCGCCAGAAATGGTTCCAGATGTGAGAGTAAAGATGAGGAAGTTTGTCTCTGGCCTGGGCAGACATGTGAAGGAGTGTCAGGCTGCCTATTGATTTCAGATACAGACACCTCTAGATTTATGGTGTATGCTCAACAAGTTGAGGAGAACAAGAAGAAGTATACAGAGGAACACCAGAGTAAGAAAGACAAATCTGCAGTTAATGAGTTTAACCACCAAAAGAATGGTAATAGTAACTGCTTTTTCTTTCAGAAGAGATCTTCTAATTATACACCATTATCAGCTAGTGCACCCACATTAAACAATTGGAATGACCAGAGATCTCAAGGTAATCAGAACTTCAGAGTTCAAGGCTCTTAGTCTCAAGAGAGTATGGTCTAATGTTCTTCATGCAAGTCGCTTGTGGTAAGTGTGGTTAACTTCATTTGGGAGAGTGATGTGATGTCACTAATTGTGCTACAAGTGTGTCCAGATGGGTCATTTTATGAGAGATTGTCGTTAGACAAGCAAGGTACTGGGGGCAAAAGAGTCCAATCTTCTTCAGTAGTACCACCTAGTTGAGGTAATCAGAGAGATTCTACTTCAGAAACTGGTGGAGGTCCAAACCGTCTTTATAATATGGCTAGTCGCCAAGACCAAGAGAACTCACCAGATATTATCACTGGTATGCTTAGTCTTTTCTTATGATGTATATGCTTTACTTGATCCGAGTGCAATTTTGTCTTTTATGCATCTGAAGAAGTGGAAGTTGCTTGTTGCTAGGAAACAATGGGTGCATAGCTAGTGGTTTACAAGTTAGAAACCTTTTTTCCCCAGGAATATTCCAAAAATAGGAGGTTATGTGATTTCTTATGTGGATGTTAAGTCTGGGATTCATCCCGAATGTCTTTTAGAGCCCTTCGGTGTTTTTACTCCTGTTAGTGAGTATATTATAGCTAAGAGAGTCTACAGAGATTGCATAGTTCCTACCTATCATAAAAATACTTCAGCAGACTTAGTTGAGTTAGACATGGTAGACTTCGATTCCACTCTTGACATAGACTGGCTTCATGCTTGTTATGTCTCAATTGATTGTAGAACTCGAGTTATCAAGTTTCGGTTTTCAAATGAGTCAGCTATTAAGTGGAAAGATAGTCCACAAGTGCCTAAGGGTAAATTTATTTAATACCTTAAGTTCATGAAGTTAGTCTCTAAGGGGTGTATCTACCACATTATTTGAGTTAGAGATGATAGTGTGGAGACACTGTCCCCTCAGTCAGTTTCGATTGTAAATGAGTTTCTTGAAGTCTTTCCTGATGATTTACTTGAAGTCCCTCTCGATAGGGAGATAGACTTCGGAATAAGTGTTCTTCCCGATACTTAGCCTATTTATATTCCGCCATATAGAATGGCTCCAGTGGAGTTAAAAGGGCAGTTAAGAGATCTATTATATAAGGGATTCATTAGATCGAGTGTCTCACCTTGGGGCGTTCCTATCCTATTCATGTGAAAGAAAGATAATTTCCTTAGAGTCTGTATTGACTACCATCAGTTGAACAAGGTTACCATAAAGAATAAGTACCCTCTTTCGAGAGTCGATGATTTGTTTGACCAACTTTATGGTGCCACCTGTTTCTCTAAGATAGACCTCATATCAGGCTATCATAAGTTGAAAGTGATAGAGTGATACTCTGAAGACAGCCTTTAAAACTAGGTATGGTCATTATGAGTTCCTAGTTATGTCCTTCGATTTGACTAACGCTCCTGCAATATTCATGGACCTCATGAATAGAGTATTCAAGAAGTATCTAGACATATTTGTTATCATATTCATGGACGTCATTTTGATCTACTCTAGGAATAAGAGGAGCATACTAACCATCTCAGAATTATTCTCCAAACTCTCAAGGATAGGGACTTGTATCCTAAGTTTTTGAATTGTGAGTTTTGACTTACATATGTGGCATTCCTAGGCCACGTTTATTTTGACCATCTCTCCTCCTCTCCTTTTGTAGATCTCTCTCATCTTCGGCCAGAGATCAGTGCCATCTTTATTTCTGTGCTTGGATTTATTCTCAACTTCAATGTCAGATGATGAAGAAAAACCTTGTCAAGACCCTAGCCTAGAGCCTATACGTGACATGATAAAGGATGAACTCGGAGGTACCTTACCCAAGCCTCGTAGCATTCATTTAGCCTTTTATATGTAATGACAATAAATCAACAAGCAGAAAATATAGGGAAAGAGGGACTAAGGGAAACATCATAGCAAAAACCATAATAGTCAAGCTTTAACTTACATATGTCCAACAATACCTCTAAATCATAGACTTGGTGGGGGATAAGACATGTCTGTAGGACCCCGGAAACTTGGAAAGTCCTAAACCAAGAATCAAAGGAGGAAATCACAAAAAGTTGTAGAAACCGGCACTAGGGATTGACCACAGAAGCCATCATGGGCTGTGGTGAGAACCATAGACCGTGGTGAGAAATCGTGGTAGAGATTCATAGGTTCAGACTTACAGGGAGAAGACCTCCGTGGTGACCCCTCCCCAAAACCCTCAGGAAACATTCCAAGGCAAGGGCCATAGACGACCACCACGGATCATGGAGTTTTTCATGGACCGTGAAGATGGTCCGTTCAGGGTCCACTCATTCTATCTCATGGGATTTAAGGTTAATTCTTTAGTGTGGGAATATATCTGGAGATGTTTTAAGGTCACAGGAGTCCTTAAGCACAAAGTTAAGTTGAAAGCTTCCTTACCAATTGAGTTTCGATGTAAGATTCTACATAGGTCAACTTTAAGAGATTATATATCCTTGAATATATAGACTTAGGTGTTCCATCACCTACCAAATCAAAGGTCTCTGAATTCTCTTTCCAACGTCACCAAGTTTGCCTCATTTGGAGTTTAGAGTAAAATGTTATGGCCATTTTAATGAAGCTACTTAGACATGAGAGGACTACAGTCCGTGGTGGTCTTCCGTGAAATGCAATATGGTCCATAGTGGCTTCCATGAAGGCCACATTTTCAACTAGTTTAAGCCCTGTGATCAGTGATGAGCACCACGACCCGTGGTGCTCTTCCGTAAACCTCAGTACGGTCTGTAATGGTCGTCCGTGAAGAAGGTTCAGAGACTTCTCTACAACACTTTCTGAAATATTTTTCCAAGTCTTTAACCACAGGACCCCACCACGGTCCGTGGTGGGCATAACGGACCGTGAAGGTTCCCCGTGAAGTCCAATTTCGGCCCATTTTAAAAGGGGTATTTTAGTCTTTTCTTGCATTTTAATTCTAAGTGAGGTCGTTTTGAAGGCAAAATCCACCCATCTAAAAGACTCTGAGTCTTCCTACACTCATTCACTCTCACCCTCATCCTAAGAACTCAACCCTAACCTCCCAAGTGCTCTCAAAGTCTCCTTCATCCTCAAGAAAGGTTCTAGGGTTTTACTCCAAGAAGATCAAGCCTTCATTTTATTTTTAAGTTTTGAATTAAGGGTTTCATTCCCCAAGGTATGTGGGTTTTCATCCATGGGTCCTTCCACCCATGAAGCCCAAATATTTTCTCAAACTAACATTTCAATTCGAAATGATGAAATCTTATGGGCTTTTACATAATGACTTTAAATTCATAGATTATGATATATTTAAAGTTTATTTACATATATTGATGGATATTGACTCTTGATTTCATGAAGTTATGATGTTATTAAAGTTCCTACATGAAGGCCTAAAAAGAGTTTTAAGACATATATGGTGGTTTGCTTTAAGAATGTGTATTTTATGCATTTCCATTATTCTCATGCATGCAAGAATTCTTTAAAGGCATTGAAAGGTTTTTACGAAATGAACCCACCTAGTTTCATATGATAAAGCAAACTTGAAATGAAGTTTGACTCCAAATGAATGTTTTAAAGTAAATGATTATGGAAGGGTGTCTTTATGAAATGGTTGATGAAGGACTTCTTAGCCAAATTAAGGTTTCAATGTGAAAGGACGATCATCGTGTTGAATCAAATGAAAGGTTTTAATGAGCTATTCCACAGATTAATGTTTTAATGTTAAAGCTATACAATGCTTATATTATATTAATGTTTAAATGTTATTCCGTGGGAATTGACCTAGCACTGAATGTAGCATGTAGATGGGGGCTCGACCAAAGGGGTCCTTAAGTAAAGTCTTATTTTGGATTAACTATGTTCCACCATAGGGGTCCTTGTCGGCTATTTTAGGCTAGTAGATCCACGATTACCCATTAAAGTTAAAGTTAAAGAATGTTTAAAGTTGATCGGAGGGCAAGTAGTCTCCCCGTACCAACGTAGGGGGATATGTTGGATTTCATGTAATAGCTTGCATGGTCTTAAATGTTGTTTAGGGTCGCTTCCCCACAAAATGAATGTTTTTAAGGATTCACATGATTTCTCATGCATCTATTCACTTATGTATATTTTTTATACATGTCTCTCTCTTATGTTCTTCATTTCATAGCATACTCACATACTTAGTACATTCAAAGTACTAACGCATACTTTTGCCTACATGATATCACCATCTAGGGACTGGCGTCGCTCCACACTCTCCTCCCTTGGCTAAGCTGAGCGTTGAAGGCTACCACCTTGGTGAGTTCCCATGTTCTTGGAATGACACTCCTATCTTATCTAGCTTATGTTATGTTTAGACATTTAAATTAAGTTTAGTGTTTTTGACTTAATCTTAAGGGTGATCTAGGGACATATCTTAGCCCCCTCCAAGTCTTAATGTAGAACGTATTGTTGGACTTAGTAAAGGATGTTATGTTGTCTTTGACTCTAATTATTGTGAAGCCCCTTAGTCCCTATATCCCTTATATTTCCGCTTAATTTTTTTATCATTACAAATAAAATGCTTAATGAATGCTAAGAGGCTTGGGTGAGGTACCTACGGATGTCTCATTCGCCTTGTCACGTCTAGGCCCTAGGCTTGGGTCGGGACAATGTTCCTAGCTCACCCTCAAATAAATCGAATGAAATGTCATAATAAATGTCTAAAGGTCTCGACATATCATAAGCTAGAAAAATAAAGGGGTATTGTTCACGAAATATGGAAACTCACCAAAAGTAGCCTTCAACGATCCCAACTAGCCACATGGAGGAGAACAAGGAGGAACATTGATCCCTACATAGTGATAACATGTAGCCAAAAATATGCGTTAGTACTTTGAATGTACTAAGTATGTAGGCATGCAACATGATGGAAACATTAAGAAATTTATAAGGTAAATACATAAGTGAATGCATGTACGAAATAATCAAGTAAATAACATTTGAAACATTCATTTATGGGAAGATGACTATAACCGACATTAAGACCATGTGATATAAAACATGGAATCCATCGTAACCCCCTACATTAGAAGGGGAGACTACTTGCCAAGTAAAAATCCGTCAATATTTATTTCTTTGACATTTAATGGCTATTTGTTGATCCACTAGTCTAGCCTACAAGGGCTCCTATGTTGGCACATAGTTAATGAAACAAGAGGTTGCTACTAGGATTCCTTTACCCAACCCCACATCAAGCCTCATTCAGTGCTAAGTCACATCCCATGGAATAGCATATCATAATAACATAAACATACATATAGTTTGAGACTTCAAATCATTATTCGGTACAATAGCTCCTTAAAACCTTTAGTGATTCAAGTATGCAAGAATTGTTCTTTCGCATAAAGAATCCATTAATTTGGGTGAGAAGGACTCACACCAACATTTATTCTTTTGTTCAAACACTTTCATAATCATTGTCATTAGCTTTCATAAACATTCAATTGGAGTCTATCAAATTTAAAATCATACTTCTATGAAAATAGAGTAAAACTAGGTGGGTTCAAATTAATGCAACTTTGTAACATATATACAATTGAAATCATACATAAACAACATGGAATTTATCAATTTAGATCATACTTTAAACAACCCACCATGAATTACAAGAATCTTTAAGGAACTAAGTAAAGAAAATACTTGCAAACCTTCAATACATGCATTTGAAATCATATTCCTTCAAAATAGACCAATAACCATTAACTTAATCATGATTCATACTTTAGGACAGAAATTAGGGTAACCCATAAGAGATTCTTACTAGAAATCAAAGACTTAGTTTGAAAGGGGTTTTTAGCTCCATGTCCATGGATAAAGACCCACATACCTTGATAATTTTCGACTTTGAAAGTGGAAGAAGAGACTTGTTCTTGAGGAACCCTAGAATTTGTTTGATGAAGAAGACCTTTGAGAGGAAATTTTGGGAGAGGAGGTTTTTGTGAATCGGTGTAAATGTGGGAATGATAGGGTTTGGGAAAGGTTAGGATCATTAGATAGGGAGGACTTAGTCTCAAAATGACCTAACTTCACTGATAAAACATGGGAAAGGACCAAAAATACCCTGTTTAAACTAAGCCGGACAGACCCTACGATTGGTCCTTACGAGTTGTAAATGCCTCAATGAGTCGTAGAAACAACTCATCCTACGGAGTGAAAAATCCCTGAGAATCTTGAGCCTCTGATGTTTCTCTACGACTCATTTCTACAAGTCTTCATCTTGTCTACGGGTCATAAAACCCATTCATCCTGCAGGGTCTGAAAAACCTATAAATCTAGGCCTCTGAAGTTTCTCTACGAGTCTCTTCTAAGATTCGTCAACCCCTCTACGAGTCATAACTTGACTCATAGACTCTCTTCCTTACTTAGTAAACTTTGAATCCTCAACATCACTCCTATAAGTCAGTCCTACCACTCGTAGAAGTACCTACGACTCTTAGGTTGAGTTGTACAAGCTGATATAGTCCATTTTCTTGAATATTTTGTCTTTCGTTTAGACTTTTCGACTTACGGGGTCTTACAATATATCCCCCTTGGAAGCATTTGTCCTTAAATGAGATTCAACTAGGGTAGAAAGGACACAAAATGAGGACTAGCAACCCAACATGAATGCAATGACATATAAAATGCATGAACCATGAGATTTTAAAACTTTACATAAATCATGACTTTAGAATCAACTTTATGAACATGCATGCATATGAAAGACTTAAGACAACTGAAACGTAAGAGTTTTGAACACTTGAGCATGAATAACTTAGTATGTTAGGCTTGAGTAGAGTGAAAGGGATGAGGGTATCGCTTCATCATATCCACTTCCGCTTCATATGTAGCATTTTCAACTTGTTGATTCCTCCAAAGGACTTTAATGGATGCAACTTCCTTGTTCCTCAATATCTTGACTTGCCAATCCAATATTTCAATCAGGACCTCTTCTAGGTCAAGTTTTCTTCAACATTCACTACCTTTGAAGGCACAATGAAACTTGGATCACCTACACATTTCCTCAACATAGACACATGGAATACCAGATGAACCATAGCCATTTCCAATGGAAACTCCAACTCATAAACAATCTAGCCAACCTGTCTCAAGATCTTATAAGGCCCACATACCTAGGGCTAAACTTTCCCTTTTTACCTAACCGGACTATACCCTTCATGGGTGAAACCTTCAAGTAGATCTAATCATCTACACTAAACTCAAGATCCCTTCTCCTAGTGTTGGAATATGACTTTTGGCGACTTTGAGACGTCTTCAACCTTTCTCTAATGACTCTCACCTTTTACAAGGCATCAAGCACCAAATCCGGACCCAACAAGGTCATCTCACCCACTTTGAACCAACCAACTGGAGACCTACATTGTTTCTCTTACAAAGCCTCTAACGGCGCAATCTCAATACTTGAGTGGTAACTATTATTGTAAGCAAACTCAATAAGCAGTAAGTGGTCATCCCAAGTCCCTTTGAACTCCAACACACAATCCCTTAACATATCCTCTAGTGTTTGAATTTTTCGCTCGGCTTGCCCGTCGATTTGAGGATGGAATGCGGTACTTAGCTTCACCTTAGTGCCAAGTCCCCTTTGAAATGATTTCCAAAAATGAGAAGTGCATTGGATACCACAATCCAAAATAATTGACAAAGGCACACTATGCAACCTTACCAATTCCCGAATATAAAACTTAGCATAATCCTCAGCGCTATAAGATATCTTGACCGGTAAAAAGTGAGCCGACTTTGTCATTCTATCAACAATTACCCAAATTGAGTCATGATGTTTCCGAGTACGAGGCAAACCCTCTACAATGACTATTTTCATATTATACCACTTCAAAAGTGGGGATTTCAATGCTTGTGCTAGGCCACCCAGCCTTTGGTGTTCGGCCTTATCTTGTTGGCAATTTGGGCATTTGGCTCGAACCTTGCTACGTCCTTTTTCATGCCACCCCACCAATAAATCTCTCTTAAGTATCGGTACATCTTAGTCCAACTGAGGTGGATAGAATATGAAGAATTATGAGCCTCTTTCAAGATCAAAGCCCGTTGTCCATCCACATTCGAAATGCATAATCGACCTTGTTAGTGAAGCACCCCATCTCCCCCTTGTGAAAAGAATTCTACTTTCTTTTCTTTCACCAACTTTTTTAACTCCACCAATGTTGGATCAAGGTCTTGTTTTGACTTAACATCTACTATCAATGATGATTTAGACCCATTTTGTAAAAGTACACTACCATCATCAGAACCACTCAACTTCACCCCCAATCTAGCCAACAAACTACATCCTTTACCAACTCTCTCTTGCCTTCGTCGACATGATCCACGCTCCCCATATACAACCTACTAAGTGCAGTAGAAACAATATTGTCTTTACTCGGATGATAATGCATACTCATGTCATAGTCCTTGAATAGTTCAAGCCACCTCATTTGCCTGAGATTGAGGTCATTTTTAGTGAACACATATTGGAGACTTTTGTGTTTGGTAAACACATTCACATGTACCCCATAGAGATAATACCTTTAAATCTTTAAAGCAAACACAACGGCCACTAACTCAAGATCATGGGTAGGGTAGTTACGCTTGTGTACCTTCAATTGCCTAGAAGCATAGGCTATAACCTTCTCGTTTTGCATTAAGACACAACCCAAACCAATCTTTAAAGCATCGCACTACACCACAAACCCTTCTAATCCTTTCGGTAGAGTTAAAATAGGAGCAGAGGTAATTAATCTTTCCATATTTGGAAACTCCTCTCACACTCATCTGTCCATAGGAATTTTTCCTTCTTTTGGATCATTTTCGTCATAGAAGATGATATAGAAGAGAACCCTTCGACGAACCTATGACTAGACCCAAAAAGCTCCTAATATCTGAAGGAGGTAATGGTCTATGCCAATTCCTCAATGCCTCCGTTTTCTTAGGATCAACCTTCATCACATCACCAGACACTATGTGACCAAGAAACTCCACCTCTTTTAACCAAAATTCACACTTACTAAATTTGCCAAATAATTGCTTATCCCTCAAGGTTTGAAGCATAACTCTCAAATGATCCTTATGTTCTTCCTCATCCCAAGAGTAAATCAAGATGTAATCAATGAAGACCACTATAAATGTATTAAGGTAGGGTTTGAACACCCTATTCATTAGATCCATAAACACCACCGATGAATTTGTCAGTCCAAACAACATTACCAAAAACTCAAAGTGACTACACCTTGTTCGAAATACATCTTGAGAATGTCACACTCCCTTACCCTTAGTTGATGATAGCTAGATCGGAGATCAATCCTTGAGAAATGACTTGCCCCTTACAATTGGTAAAATAGGTCATCAATCCTAGTTATTGGATACTTGTTCTTAATGGTCACCTTGTTCCATTAATGGTAATCTATGCACATCCGAAGTGACCCATCCTTCTTCCTCACAAACAACAGGGGAACACCCCATGATGAAATACTTGGCCTTATAAATCCCTTTTCCAATAAGTCATTTAATTGTTCCTTTAACTCCTTTAATTCTGCTAGGCTATTCTATAGGGAGGAATAAAAATTGGTCGGGTATCAGGGAAAAGATAGATACCAAAATCAACTTCCCTTTTGGAAGAGACACCGGGGAGGTCATCAAAAAAAAATTGGAAAACTCATTAACCACGGGAACCGAATCAATAGAAGGACTTTCAGAGTCATCATCCCTAACCCCACAATGTGGTAGATGCAACCCTTCCCCCTCTCTCCCCCCAATATTTGGAGGATTTATAGTATTTTCACACTTCTCCTCCAATGTGACTCGAACCCAGGACCTACCGGTGTGGGTCGAGGTGCTTAACCAACTGAGCAACCCTCACTTGTCAGATGCAACCCTTAGAAATCAACTTTCAGGCTTTAAGACAAGAAATGAATCTACCCTTAACCGCTGAATCATGACTCTTCCATTCAAGAATAGGCTTACTTGGGAATTCAAACTTGACTCTATGAGTTCTACAATCTATAGAAACATAAGATGCATGCAACCAATCCATTAGAAGAATGACATCAAAATCTACCATGTCAAGAGCAATGAGATCACAATGAACAACTTTGCGTACAATAGACACGGGATAACCCTTATAGACCTTTTTATCAACAACCGGCTCACCAACAAGTGTAGACACCAAATAAGGTTCTAATACTATTTCAGGTAAAACATCAAACCTATTAGCAAGGAATAAAGAAACAAATGACAAATTGGCACTCGGATCTAATAATGCATACATATCAAAAGCAAAGACCTTTAACATACCGGTAATAACATTGGGTGCTTCCTCAACCTCTTGTTTCCCATGTAAGGCATATAATCAGTTGGTGCGTTGACCACTCCCTTAAGTTTGTTCACCATGACCAATTTGTCCTTGAGACCTACTACCACCGACCTCTACAATCTCTAGCTTGGTGACCCGGTTTACCACACTTGAAACATGCATTGTGTTATGCCCCATACTTTTGTACTTTGGAATGCTTTATTAAACTTCTTAAAAGTTACCACGTGACCCAGAGTATCTATAACGTTATCAAATAACTCTAAGTAAGGGAGGGTGTGATTTCCCATAAGAGTGAAGGTTGGGAATGGAGTTATAAGGATTTGAAAGGAGTTGGAGGCCAAATAACGAGTCGTGGGACTCGACTTACTTGCGTAAATTACAAACTTGGATGTCTTACATACTTAAGCTATTCGAGTACACATTGAGAATAAGTAGCAAGGAATACATGAGCTCTTAAAGTGAGACGAAATTACGAACCCATGGAAGAAAAATAAGGAGATGACACACCTACTCGAAGTAAGTAGGTGACTCACCTGCTTGGTGTGGACCCCATATGTCACGTGGCAGCACATGAGTGGTCGCATGGTGTGAGATGGCTGCTTAAAGACTTGACACGTGTCACCCTTAGGGGTTGACATGTGTCACTCTTAAAGGTGATATATAAATGTCTAACTATGACTAATGACTTCATTTTCATCTTTTAACTTGGAAGAATTTAGAGAAAATGTGAGAGAGAAAAGAAAAGGAGCTACGGGTAGGGTTCCTTCAAGGTAAGGCTCTGATTTTTGCTTTGTAAATTTATTATCTAAGGTATCCCTCATTTATATGAAGGTTTTTAACAACGTAAAATTTCTATTTGGGGCAGCAAAGAAGTGACGCGAATAGCCCGCAAACTTTTAACATGTTGAGGAGCTTCCGAAATTGATTTTTGGCAAGGTAAAGTTCCTCCTTTTTAGTTGGAGTTAATGATGTTGTTATGGAGTATTTTACATGTGTTAAATGAAGCTGAGAGTAGGAAAATTGCACAAGTATACTTGACGTGAGAAACAAACTAAATTGGAGCCGTTCTAGTTAAATTGAAATTGAGTAGTGTTGTTGCGATTGTGGTGTTGTGGTTGGAGACGGTTTAATTGTGTGTTGCAGGGATGGAATGTGGTTTAAAAGGGGTGTGGGTTCTTCTGGTTTCATCCACATAACCCTACGGTGCATGTGGTTAAAGGTTTTACGAAATAGAGATAGAAAACCTTATTTTGATATCGTGATTTTGGGCGAGTCATTTGGAACTTGTGTTGCATCATATTGTAGTAATTCATTGTTGTATAGCTGCTGGTTGTTGTTGTTAATATGTCTGCTAAGGTTTGGAGGTTAAAATGGAATTTTGTATAGGGCAAGTTATAGGGGAGGTGTTGCCCAATTTTTGTTAACTTCTTAACTAACTTATAAACTAGTTGAGAAAGGCGAACAAGGAAATGGTTCCTATGGATACTTGAATGCAAATGTAGGAGCTAGAGAGTCGAAGGTTATTAATATGAGTATTATTTTCGTGTTAAATAGGTTCAGAGGATGATGACGCGAACGTGGTTACGAGTAACCCATAAGAGGTATGTAAAGCTATCTTTCTCTTTTTTTGCATGTCTTCAAGTTAAGTAATGAATGATATGAGCTTGAGGGTAAATCTACTCATAAATTCCAGGCGTAATCCACGGTCCTTACTTACTTCTTGATGAAAGCACTTTTACAGTAATTGAACTAGGGCTTCTCAAGCCTTTCATACGTTAGGAGGTGATGAGTATGTGAAGCTATCCTTCTTTTCTCTTGGTATGTCTTAGCCATAAATGGTGTGTATATGAAATATGGGGATAATTCCATTCATAAAACTCCAGGCATGACTCTTAATTCTTACCCACTTCTTGGTATTAGAACTCCTATAATAGTTTAGTTATTGCCTTTTAAGGCTTTTATATGATAAAAGGTAGTATACGTAAAGCCTATCTCTCCTTTCTTTTGGAATGTCTTAAATGTAAGTGAATTGATATAGTATATGAGTTTGGAGGGAGTTCCATTCATAAGTTTCGGACATAACTCATGACTCTGTTCACTCCTGAATGTTAGAAGTCCTAAAGTAGTTGAACTACTACCCTCGAGCCTTCTATATGTTGAGTAGTGACTGAGTACGTAAGCTCCTATTTCTAAAGACTCTGTGATGATAAATGTCTCTGATTACATAAGCTGTGTAGCATTATCTTGATGCAAGTCTATGATTCCTGAGACTCCGTTTGATATGGCCCCTAATGGCATTTAGAGGATACTTGAGATGATGATCATTTTGATCCTCAAATGATAGTTCATGACGATTGTTATATCGAGTCTCAGATGATGAGTTAATTGCATATGGTTAATCACTACTCTACTCGTGCATGTTGTTAATACATCTTTCACCGAGTCCCATAAAGGGTCGGGTATGATCGAGTCCCATAAAGGGTCGGGTATAATCGAGTCCCATAAAGGGCCGGGTACGATATATGATGATATGAGCATTCATCGAGTCTCATAAAGGGTCAGGTACAATCGAGTCCCATAAAGGTCCGAGTACGATATATGATGATATGATTATTTACCGAGTTCCTCACTAGAGGGCCAGGTATGACACATGTATGCATATGATGACCTAATAAAATATTTGTGGCACCGAGTCCCGTGATGGGCTGGATACAGCATATAGGCATGCATATGAAAGCATAATGATGTATTTGTAACATATGAGATAATGTCGTATACGATGGTATGATGCCGTATACGATGATATGATAACACCGAGTCCCACAGCTAGCCGGGTACGATATGAGAGGATGATATACAAGCCCTCATTTTATAAGATGCAGGTGCAGTGATTTATTAAATATTATACTTATTTCCTGTACCCCTAATTTTGTTATAATCTTACTTATACTGTGTTATGTTTTATATACTCAGTACATGTATCATACTGACCCCTTTCTTCGAAGGGGGCTGTATTTCATGCCCCAGGTACAGATGTTCATTTTGGGGATCCGCCAGCTTAGATTTTTCACTCAGTTATGTTGGAAGTGTTCCACGATCCCAGAGCCTAGCTTTTGATGCTGGTCATTTAATGTATAGGGGTACGGCGGGGACCCTGTCCCGCCATGTGATACAATTAATACTCTTAGAGGTCTGTAGACATGTGTAGGTGGGTTATTTGTAATTTGTTCAATTACCCCTATGCGATGCATTGTAAATATTTTTATGTTATGGCAGCCTTGTCGGCTTGCATGCCCTTTCATGATATGATGCGAATGAAAGAGGCTACATGTACATAAAAAAGCTTTGACCCATTAGGGTTTTTGGTGTTTAGTATCATATTATACGTAGTTCAACTTGACTATAGCTAATAGATACGTATACGGGGGTCTAGGTCGGAATCTAGTTGCGGCCTACGGAGTTGGGTCGTGAAACATTGGAGCCGGCTAAACATTCTCCTTTGTGAGTTTGCCCACATTTCCTGCAAACGGGGAAAACTTGAGCACCCAAATTATCCTTTGAAACCATCGGATTAGCACCCTTATCCTTGTTGAATATTGGAGGAGGAGTATTGATGGTACCTTACCCCACAAATCATTACCCATTTTGGCCCTTTCCATCACCACTATAATCGGACTTTTGGTGATTGAACCCTTCACCATCAACTTTAGCCTTCTTGAATCCTCTTGACCTCACCCTCAACTTCTCTACCTTGATTTGTTCCACATATGTCATGAGGCAGGATATGTCCATCTCTTTGACCAACATGGTTGTCTTGCATTCCTGAGACACCAAACTAGAAACACCAGAGATGAATTTGTTCATCCTTTCCCTTAGATCGGAAACTATGAAAGGAGCATACTTAGAAAATTTAGTGAATTTTAGGGCATATTCCCTCACACTCATGCCCCCTTGGTGAAGATTGATAAACTCTTGAATGTTTGCCTCTCTTAGCTCCAAAGGAAAGAAGCGATCTATGAAGGAACCCTTGAACTCTTCCCATTCTATGGGCTTCATATCTTCACCCCTCTCAACCACCCATTGCTCATAACAAACCCTTGCTACTCCCTTAAGTTGATAGGCCACTAGCTCGACCTTTTCATTTGGAGGCACTCTCATGATAGCCACAATTCGATAAACTTCCTTAATGAACTCTATTGGATCCTCATCTACCTTGGAGCCATTAAATTCAGATGGATTCATCCTTTTGAAATCTCAGATCCTAGAAGTCAGAGTAGGCACTTGAAGCGGAGGAGGAGCAATGCCTTGATTAGCTTGATTGGCCACGACATGAGCCAATAAGGTGATGATGTATCGGAACTCCACATGGGTAACTCCTTCCTCATAATGTGGAGCCTCGAGAACTGGAGGAACTTGGTCCTCATTAGCATCCATTGATCTCGGTGGAGGTACCCTTCTTGCAGGCATTATCTAGAAAACACAAATGATCCATTAGTTAGAGAAAGTCGTAGGAAAACTCTAGGGCACGACATGAATAATGAAAGAAGGGAAATCTTTCCTAAATGTCCCATAGTCTCCTATTCATAGAGTTTGCGTGCTTCACAACCATGAACAAGAATCTATTCGATGCGGTATGTTGGACTTTGAGGACAATTCAAAACATATAGCTTTGATACCAAGTTTTTCACGACCCAAGCCTAGTGTTTAAATGTGATAGGCGAATGAGTAACCCGGAGTTACCTCACCCAAGCCTCTTAGCATTCGTTTAGCCTTTCATAGGTAATGAAAATGAATCAACAAGCGGGAAAAAAGGGGGAAAATGGACTAAGGGAAACATCATAGCAAGAACCATAATAGTCAAGCTTCAACTTACATATGTCTACAATACCTCTAAATCATAGACTTGGCGGGGGCTAAGACATGTACTTAGCTCACCCACACCAAAATAAAATAAAAAGTCATAATAAATGTCTAAAGTTCTCGACATATCATAAGCTAGAAAGATAAAGGGGTATTATTTTACTTGAAACATGGGAACTCACAAAAGTATCCTTTAACGATCCCAACTAGCCACGTGGAGGAGGATGAGAAGGAACGTCAGTCCCTACATGGCGATAACATGTAGGCAAAAGTATGTGTTAGTACTTTGAATGTACTAAGTATGTAGGCATGAAACATGATGGAAACATTAAGACATTTATAAGGTAAATACATAAGTGAATGCAGGCATGAATAATCAAGTAAAAAATATTTGAAACATTCATTTGTGAGAAGATGACTATAACCGACATTAAGACAATGTGAGCTATAACATGGGATCCAACGTAACCCCCTACATTGAAAGGGGAGACTACTTGCCAAGTAGAACTCCTTCAACATTCATTTCTTTAACATTTAATGGCTATTTTTGAATCCATTAGCCTAGCCTACAAGGGCTCCTATGTTGGCACATAGTTAATAAAACAAAAGGTTGCTACTAGAATTCCCTTACCTCACCTCACCTCAATTCTCATTTGGTGCTAAGTCAAATCCCACGAAATAGTATATCACAATAATATAAACATACATATAGTTTGAGAATTCAAATCATCATTCAGTAAAATAGCTCCTTAAAACCTTTAGTGCTTCAAGTATGAAAGAATTTTCCTTTCGTATAAAGAATCCATTAATTTGGGTGAGAAGGCCTCACACCAACATTCATTCTTTTCGTTCAAAGACTTCCATAATAATTGCCATTAGCTTTCATAAACATTCAATTGGAGTCTATCACTTTAAAATCATACTTCCATGAAATTAGAGTAAAACTAGGTGGGTTCAAGTCAATGCAACTTTGTAACATATATGCAATTGAAATCATGCATAAACACCATGGAATTCATCAATTTAGATCATATTTTAAACAATCCACCATGAATTACAAGAATCTTTAAGAAACTAAGTAAAGAAAATAATTGCAAACCTTCAATACATGCATTTGAAATTATATTGCTTCAAAATAGACTAATGACCATTAACTTAATCATGATTCATGCTTTAGAATAAAAATTAGGGTAACCTATTAAGAGATTCTTACTAGAAATAAAGACTTAGTTTGAAAGGGGTTTTGGGATCCATGGGTGGAAGAACCCATGGATAAAGACCCACATACCTTGATAATTTTTGACTTTGAAAGTGGAAGAAGAGACTTGTTCTTGAGGAACCCTAGAATTTTCTTGATGAAGAAAACCTTAAAGAGGAGATTTTGGGAGACGAGGTTTTTGTGAACCGGAGTAAATGTGGGAATGATGGCGTTTGGGAAAGCTTAGGTTCATTCGATAGGGAAAACTTAGTCTCAAAATGACCCAACTTCACTAATAAAACATGGGAAAGGACCAAAATACCCCTATTTAAACTGAGCCGGACAGACCCTACAATTGGTCCTTACGAGTTCTAAATGCCTCGATGAGTCATAGAAATAACTCCTCCAGCAGAATGAATAATACCTGAGAACCCTGAGCCTTTCATCTTTCTCTGCGTCTTATTTATACGAGTCGTCATTTTGTCTATGGGTCATAAAACCATTCGTCCTACAGGATCTGAAAACCCTACAAATTTAGGCCTCTAAAGTTTCTCTACGAGTCACTTCTATGACTCGTCAACCCCTCTTCGAGTCATAACTTGGCTCGTAGACTCTTTTCCTTAGTCAACTTCCAAGCCTCAACATCACTTCTATCAGTCAGTCCTACGACTCGTAAAAGTGCCTACGACTCATAGGTTGAGTCATAGAAGCTGATAAAGTCCATTTTCTTAAAGATTTTAGCCTTTGTTTTGACTTTTCGACTTACAAGGTCTTACAACCAATGAAGAAATGACCCTGCAATAATATGTTCTTGAGTGAAATCAGAAATATAAAAGTGTTTATTTTGGTACATTTGTAGTAATGTGTTGTACCTTCATAAAGAATCTATCGATTTAGGAAATAGTTAGCCATGGAAGTATTTTATGAAATCCCAAAATCAAACAATGTTGTGCTTAATTTGTATAACTTTAGAAAATACAAAGTGGAAAAATGAACTCTTTTACAAATACATGACTTAGAATGATGCTTGAATAGTACAAACCTCTAAATATAATGTTTTGTTTTAGAATCAATTTTGATGAAGTAATGGAGAACGTGATGCAGTAATGGAGAACGTGTTGGAGAACATGAAGGATGAGAGAGAATGTGGTGGAGAACATGAGGAAGGGGGAAGAGTTTGATTAAGGGGGGGGATTTTATGAGAGAACCAAATTGATTAGAATTGGAATTAATTGAGATGTTTAAATGTAAAGATAATAAATCAATCCTAGTTTTAAAGGAGGTGAGTATATATTGCATCTTTATTAATATATGGTATAAAATTATTAACTAGTGGTAATATATATAATTGTTAAAAAAATAGATGCATGGTTAATATATATCAGTAGTGGTGTATGTCTAATAATGTAGTTATGCCCTTTTATGCCCACCCCTACTTTGGAGTTTGGGGTTGATCAAGGGAAAGCCCAACTTCACCAATAGTTGTCCCTCTTCCAAGGTTGACTGAAACCTTGGAGCAAGTTGTAGTAATACAACAATCAATAAGAGCCATTATTTCATCAGCACCCTTTTTCTGTAAAATTCCTTTTAGGCCTCAGATACAAAGTGTAGCCAAAATAAACTTGGTTGTGCAACAGAGAGCAAATAGAAAGGAAAATGACCCACAGATGGGTAGAAGAAATAATTGGCAGAAACAATAGGTATAAATACGTATTTGCCCTTCGAAAAGAGTGAGCTGGGTTGAAAATGATCAGCTCTGAATATAAGATGTGCAACAACCGTTGTGCTTTACTGCAAAGAAGGACAAGCAGAAAAATGTATGCTCTCCAACACAAAGCTTCATCGCATCCGATAACACTGAGTTCTTGAGACAGAACAACGCCGACCATTTACTTAGTACTTGAGCATTATATCAAGATCTCGAGGATTCTTCTTGTTAGAAGCCATAATCATGTCCCAAATACCCCTTGGCATACGGTAAGCACATATTCCAAGTAGAGAACTGTTTGCTTTCAGTGTATGCCACGATATCTTGGTTCTACATATACTCTCATGGTCAGAAATACCAATACCTTGTTTCCTCCTTTTCCACTCCTTTTTATTCGGACAAGGGGAAGTTGACTGGACTTTAAGTGAGTTAATAAGTTTTCTATCTCCGGTCTCAAGAGGAGATATACATGTCCATACTATTCATACAAAACTAGATAAATTTATCTTCGGACAAAATAATTAGAACACACTCCCTAGTCCATATTAAGTGGATTGTTGGGATATGACACACCACTTAAGAATAATATTTAAGAACATAAATAAAAGACTACTTTTCACTATTACTCTTTTGATTATTCTCAAATTATTCTCTTAGAAAATATAAAGTAGTTAAGAACCTTATAAATGAAGAGTAAACATAAAAAAACAAAGTCCCAACAACTCTCTTGAACTTTGAACAATTCACTTATTTTGGACTATGAAAAAAGTTTCAACAATTCACTTGTATGAACTAGAGGAAGTACTACATAAAGCCAAAAAGTCGTCATCAAAAAAACAAAGTACATAAGCAAGTCAAGGAGTTACACAGGTGGTTCATTGGTGTCACCTTAATCCCCTCCCTTTTTCCCTTGCCTAGCAAATCTCCTCCCTCCCCACGCAACACAAACAACATGAAACAAAAATAAAAGATATTTACACAAAAGTTTAACAAAAGCAAGCACAAAAATTATCAACCAGTAGAGAAGTCTGTCAATTTGTGAGACTTTGTGAAAGAGACATCAAAGTAACCTACAAGGGCATGGATTTAATCATCACGTTCTGCGACTAACTTAAATAGAACTGTGAAGGAAGCATCACCAGAAGCCATCTTAGATATATTCATTGTCTGTAAAAATAAGGACCCTGTTGTAAGTAAAGTAAAAAAGACAACTCCAGAGAACAATCTAGGGCTACTCAACATAGCAAAGTTTGAAGACATTTTTTTGAAATGGAGTTTGAAGACAACCATATTTGATCTAATTACCTTGAGTAATTGGCAATTTGTAACAATCTGCTTCTGATCTACATTATCAACAAGTGGTTCCATTATAGTTTGGTTCTGGATGCAGCTCATATCAAAACCATACACACTATTCTAAACTGCAATAGCATGTAAAAAGTTTGGAATCATGGTGACAATTTATCCCAATAATGAAAAGGACTAGAGCAATTGAAAAAGACCCATGGGAAGTGCATACAAAATGCAGAAGTCAATATCTATCAAGTAGAAGATGTGAAAAAAATCAATCTCACATTCGATTTTTCATCCTTATAGTCAGCATCTTCAATTGTTGTTAAATACAAAGAAGCTTTATCTGGCAGCACGAGACCATCTTTTACCTGTACAAGCAGGAGAAAGGGTATATAGTTATATAGTTAAAAAGAGCCCTTTTTAGTAGAGCTCGCCAACCAAAAAGTCGCTCAAGAGAATTGAAGCAAATAGGAAAATGCTAGAAAATTGATTTGAAAATTAAGGGGATGTTTGAAGGATTTTTTAAAGTGGCTTATAAGCTAAAAACCAAAATCCAAAAGTTGGGGACATCCAACTTTTGACTTTTGGCAGATTTTTTACAGTCAACCTAAAAGTGCTTAAAAACACTTTTTGTGTTTTTCAAACACTTTCAAAACTAAAAAAGAACATAAAATCCAACATCCACTTAAAATAAGTCACAATCCAAACACCCACTAAATCAGCTAACTGGGGAACTCTACTTAAAGCAATAATGAGAAAGTTCATTCGAAGAGGATAAAGCACATTATCCAGTCACTAATTTTCAGTGACCCCAGGTCTTTAGCACAATACATCCCAGTACTAATTCTCAGTCTTAAGAAAAAGAAAATTTTTCAATTTTGAATTACAGGTACCCATTTTCATAATATTAAGCAAAAATTCCCAATTTTACAATTATTATGTGGGTAAAACGATTAGTCCATTTACATTTCAACTTTCTTTACAATTTTCAAACCTCAATAGAGGAAATAATTGTCATACCAGCACTCTAATAATTTTTTCAAATATTTTTTCTTGAATAATGTGTACCTTAAAAATAATTCCTTTTTTGGGTGGCTGTGGGGGTCCAACTTGGTACTGGGTGGAAAGGAGAAGAATCAGCATGAAGATTTGATCAATGCAGAAAGTGTGATGATAGTAGAAATATGTTCGACTGGTGGGGATGCCATGTCAGGCAAAGTCTAGATTAGCACTCAATGGTAGAATATAACCCACGCCTTTTTATTTGAACCTGTTGCCAAGCTCAATCAATAAGCTTGGTCTAATTAATATAGAAGAGGTTGTGCATGTCACAGTGTCATGGATTGGAAAAGTACAAAGGCCCTCTTCATTATTCCCCACTTATATTTCATCGCTATCAACACTTCTTCCTGCTCATACCTTTTACTTTTCCATCATTTTCGTTCTTCCTTAAAAACACATCCTGAGCTGCATGTCTCCAGGTTCCCATTCAGTATGTCAAAATCTTTTTATTTGAACTATAGATTTTATTAAATAGAAGTAATGTCTTTCACTATAGTATATATTGACATAATAACTCAAGAAAAAGCTGCTTATGTAAGTGATTCCAGCCAAAATCTAAGGAGTTGAATTTGCCAATAGGCATCTTATTAATACCTCTAGTTGTAATTAGGTCATGGCATTTACTGTAATAAGCAGAGAAAGGATTACAAATTCCACGAGGAAATTCTATTGTGGTTAAAATAATAAATAAATACAAAAAGTATCTATATAAAACATAAAATCATATCAAAAGAGAGCCTAAATTTCAAGAATAGAATGTTGCATTAAGCAAAGACAACAAGTACTAAACCATCACGAGTAAAAGCAACTTTTTGAAGTTCACAACTAAAACAGCTTATCATCCACTTGTCATGAGCATACAAGACTGTATTTAACAAGTTCTCATAAAGTAGAAAGTATCTCATCCACTCAGAAATAATTATATCCACTTGTGGAACCGGAAGGTCAATCTCTTCTACCTTTTCCTTGATAACAGTTATAACTAAGAAAGCAAACAGACTCGGTAAATTACATAGTACAAAAGCAAATAAAAAATGAGCCCCACAATTTATGACTTGGTGATAAGATCAGCTCACTGTCTGAGAACCCATTGAGTTTTACAATTTCTTGGGCCATATCAACCCTGTTAGAGCACTCAATCTGAAAATATCAAAATGGCAAAGATAAGTCTGATTGCATTTAGATAGTTCAGCCTTAGCTTATTTAGGCTTACAACTTTGTTCAACATTAACTTACTAAGTCAGACTGCAACATCTCAACAATGAAGAGCATAATAGATAACATTTGAATATGTAGTGTGTGGTGACCAAGACAGCCACCATGTTACAATCAAGAAAAGACAAGAATATACATTATATAGATGTAACATTATGGCCCAAGAACAAGAGATGGACTCCATATCGCGTAAACATGTTTGGCACCAACTTTTGCACAAAAGAGTGACAGGATTCCCGTTCCAGCACCCACATCAAGGACCACTTTATCATTGATTAAAAAAGAGTTTTTGTAAATAACATTTTGGTAAGTCTTAGTTCTCACCACATCCTTTAACATCTCCTGTTACAGAGTAAGAATTATAATTAGAACCATGAATGAAGATTATTTGAGCAAAACCTGAGGTAGCATGAACAACAGACCACCACACTCTATGATGAAATATGAGTACTTACTTCATGAATACCTGCAAAAGAATCAATAAAAGGAAGGAGAAATTAGCTTTTATAAATGATTAACAATTAAAAGACATCACGGTTATGAATTCAATGGTCAAGTTGCTACAACTGACCATTGACAAGACAACTAAATGGGAACTTATTTTTAGTTTTTAATATGAACTTTTCCATATATATATATATATATATTGTCTCTATTTATTTTGGACTTTTTTCTTTAAATTGAAGCGTGATGCATGACCTTGTAGCTTTTTCCTGAGGACAGAGGTACATGTGACATTGCCATAGACGGAGGAGTTTGGAGAACAGTCTACCAAAGGGCATTAGCACAACAGCAAGAGGAATACCAAGCAAGGCACTGAACCTAGGTGCATAGGTCCAATTTTTATTAACCTCCTCAGCTCCATCATAAAGATTAGTAGGGAGGCCAAGAAATTCAATTTGTGTCGCAGCTTCTAACCAATTATTATTTTTTAAAAATTCTATTACAAGGTCATATTTCTATACTCTTCAAGGGGAGAGGGGGAGGATTTTTCTTGTCTAAAAATCAATATATACTTTTTGCTACACAAGAGAGAAGGGTCAGGTGCTAGGAAGTTTATACAATATAGTCTCCAAGTTAAGTAATAAATTGACTCTTTCAAGGAGAACATTACTCAACCAAGATACATCCCAGCACATTCGAGGAAAAATCAAATGTCATAATGTGTACACAGATGGGTTACTAAGGCGACGCAAATAATCCAACAAACACATATATGACTGTATCAAGAAGCCATATTTACATCATAAAATATCTCGTTTACATTATAATAAAGGAGATGAAATCATAGAAGAGAAATGTGAAAGCTTAAGAGATAAGTTACCAAAGTGAGAATATGAGTCGAAGTAATAATCAACGCTAGTCTTGTGGCTTCTGAGAATAGATTCATCAGTAGGGTCACACATGGCGGTATCTTCCTCAACCTCAATGTTGGAGATTTCATCTTGTTCTTGCTATTCATCCTCTTACTCAAGTTTCATCTTTGATGATGTGCTTTTCAAGTTTTGATTTTCGTAGTTTCTTCGACAATCCATTTTCTAAAGAATGCTCTCCAATTTTAGGGTTTTAGCTTCTATTTAGGGTTTACGAAAAGAGCGCTCAGTTGTGTGGGGATTTCATTGAGGCTTTATAGTAAACCATTTAATGAAACTTGACCTACTGCTCGGATGTACACGGTAATCAATCAGCTTCAAAGGGAGAAACAAAGAAGATTTTTACATGATAGGTCAAGTTTTAAAATTTATTTCAAAAGTATCAATTTATTTACCTGAATATACTTTTACAGTACTTTTAAAATGTAAAATGCTTTTCAAAATAAATACTAAAGTGTTGTAAAATCAAGGCGGAATGAGAAATTCTTCTATTTATTATGAGTTGTCATTTTGATTCTTATACTTCACGAAGTTTTAGTTTGACACCTTAACTGAATTAAAACAAGCATTTTAAGCACTTCTAATCCTTGACTGAGTTTATATGGTAACTTAATAGCCGAGTTGGACAAAATATGTGAGTTTCACTCGAATTAGGAGGGTGAATATCAAAATTTGACCAATTAAGACTAAAATAAAATTTAAAAATTTAAAGCAAAGTAAAAAAAAGGTCCCTTTTTCATGTCGTCCCCTTTCTCTTCTTTATCTTCTAGCAAAATATGCATGGCCATGATTTGGGGTGTATTTACGCATTCAAACTACATATGTTATTTATATTTTAGCTAAATTTTGATTACAATATTATGAATATCTATGTGTTTGTTGATTATATATTGTGATGAGCTAATGAACATGATTAGGATGATTTCAGGTCAAAAACAGTTCGAAAGAAAGCTCATATGATAGATTGAAATGCAAAGCAAAGTAATTCAGACTAAGACAAAGCAAAAATAGTTGCAAGAAGGACCCTGAGATAGGTCTTGCACCGCACCTGCATGATAACTAAATATTAGTGACTCAACAAAGAAGGCAGGAGTTCAAGAAGGACCCCACGTTGTGCACCCATGTCGTGTGCGATAGGATCCTCACTTTGGCCCTCGTCTAACGAAATAGGGTTTACCTAGCCAAAGCAGAATCCAACCGAGATTAGAATTTTGAATATATTATTTTATATATATCTTTTGACAATGTTTTTTGGGTTATGAATTATTTTGAAGTGTTATGAATCACTCCTAGGAATTACTAATAACATAGAAAAATTCCCTGTTCTTAGTTTTAAGGTTTCTTTTATTGTTTAGTAGATAATTGTGAAATGAACAAGATTCTCTTGCAAGAGCTGCATTAGTCAAAGATTCTTATTGCTATGTTCTACGTAGTTTAAATTATAATAGTTGTTGGTTACAACTAGTTATGAGTAGCTTAACTCATAACTAGGGTTATGGAACTTAGAGTTGGGATGGTGATAATAGATTCTCTATAATAAATATCTTCTCATGAAGGGTGATTATTGTGCATTATGGTTCATTCGTATAGATTGTGTTTTCAATCCATCATATGAGCAAAAAGAGCTATCGGAAGGATCCTGAGATGGGCCTCGTGTCGAACCTGGAGAAGACCTAAACTTCAGGAAATCAACAAAAGAAGGCAAGGTACAAGATGGATCCGGTGCAGCGAGGCAGTGCCTCTTGCGATGGGCCCCATGTTGCAGTTACTCTGTTCGTTAGACTAATTTTGACCCAGTCAAAGCAGATTTCAATTGAGATTAGAATTTTGACCCTATTATATATATATATATATATATATATAATATATAATATATATATATATATATATATCCTTTGACGAGGTTTTTAGGATTACAAATCATTAGTAGAGATTGGAATTTATTATTCTTAGTTTTAGAATTTATTTTACAGTTCTAATGGATTATTCTGGAACGAACAAGATTCTCTTGCAAGAAATGCATTAATCAAAGGTTCTTATTACTTTCTTTTACATACATGTTTTCTAGTAGTTTAATTTATTATAGTTATTAATTAACGCTAGTTATGAGTAGTTGGTACAAAACTTAAATTAGGAATGGTGATAATGAATTCTTTATAATAAATTTCTTCTTATGACGGGGTGATCGTTGTGCCGCTGCGAGGCGAGGGAGCAACTTGTCTAGTCTTGTATTAAGCTTCTTTCGCAATTAATGTTTTCTTTAATGGTTGACAATATTAAAAGAACTCACCTGTATTTTGATTTGCTTGACAAAAGAAGTTAAGACTAGAAAAAAAGATCATTAACAGGGATTTGGTGTTACCAACCACCATCTAATAACTTGAGCTCGAGAGAGGAGAGTTTACTTGATCCTTTTGATGAATGAATAAATTAATTTGACACTAAAGTGCCGACAATGACTTAGGGAGATATTCTCTTAATTGGACCGAGAGGCTTTAGAAGACTTATAGATTCGTCAGTTTTGCACAATAAACACACCCAAATGACTTGATAGTAAAGTATTTGTTTAAATTCCGATATCTAAAAACTATAATCCTAATTCACATTTATTATTGATAATAATCAAAATAGTTAAAATAGTTTGTAGTTTATCAGTACAAAAAACTCAAGTTTCCAATAATAGTTAGTGATTTGAATCTAAACATCAAATTATAAAAGAACTCTAGTACGCTCTCTATGGGATTTGACCTCAACCTAGTTGTGTTACTGTATTTTATAATTGACCGCTTTAATCCTTGAAAGGGTGTTGTTTGAAAGATGGAAAAAATCAACAAAATAAGGGTTCATGAAGCTAGATGTTGATAAACGCTCATCTACACTCCCTTAATGAAATGTAGATGATCGTATGCAAAATATTACCCAACGTATGAGGTTGGGGTCGAATCCCACAAGGACCGGCGATGAGGATTACACTCCAATTAATTTACCAATCCAATATAAATTAGCACTATGTATTTTCAAACAAGTGCATATAAAAATGAGGATTTAGGAAACACTAAAATAGATCAATAGCAAGTATCAATCATAAGAAGTTAACACAAATGAGTTTTGATCAAGGTAGGAAAGTACTAGGGGTGTGTGCATTGTGATGGTATTTTAACACAACATGCAGAGATTAATCAAATTCAAATCGATTAATACATGGATAGCATTTGATCTAGGCTATATTTGATATTCCCTCAAACTATCAAACAATATCCCTTGAATTCCTTCAAACTCCAAGATCATAACTATAAGACTCTGGAAGTTTGAAAGTCCTAAAATGAGGATCAAAAGGTGAAATCCCAGAAAAATGTAAATTTTGGCACCGGGTATGACCATGAAGGCCATCACGGGCCGTAGTACGCACCATGACCGGTGGCGAGCCACCATGGCGATGGTTTTGAAACTTAGTCCTGCATGGAAGGGATCACGATGAAGGACCATGGGTTGTAGTGAGTACCACAAGCCGTGGTGCCTTCCGTGGTGACCCCTCCCCTAAGGTCCTTAGAAAATTCCCAAAGGCCATGACCACGCCGCACTATCATGGGCCGTATAGCCTTTCACGGACCTGGTGGGTCTTGTGGTGATCACCCTTACAGATTCTATACCACATCTATGGTTCACAGACCTTGATGACCTCCACAGGCCGTGAAGGTCTCCATGGAGAAAGCACTGAAACTCTTCTTCTACAATCCCAGATTTCTAGATCAAGTCAATCACCACGGAAACCACCATAGGCTATGGTGATGATCACGGACCGTGATGGGTCCTCTGTGGTGAGTCCCAATTCCAGTTAAATAAAGGGTAATTCGGTCATTTCCCTATCCTTTCATTAATGTATGTGGACGTTTTTGGGACTAGATTCATTATGTAATTGTCCTAAATACTCCTAAGTCTATTTTATTCTCTCATTATCTCCCAAACAACTTTAAGACTTCTCTCTCAAGATTGATTCAAGAGTTCATCTTCTTCATCAAATTGGCTAGGGTTTTTTCAAGAACAAGTCTTCTTTCCCAATTTCAATTTCAAATTCATTCAAGGTATGTGAGGATTGATTATGGGTTCCATTCACCCATGGAGTCCCAATGTTTTTATTCAAAATCTCATCAATTTCAATTGGGTTTGTAACCCTAGTTTGATAAATTACATTGGGCTCTTTTAATTACGTTTTCAATTGTTATCAATGATCATTATAAGCATGATTATACATTAATTTCATGATTTTAAGTTGAATTATGAATGTCCATTTATGAAGCTACTTTCAATTATGATTATGAGGATAAATGATGATTTACATGGGTTTTGATTATGAGATCAATGATTTATAAAAGTAAAGCCTTTATAAATAATGTTGGGATGATGATCAGTTATGATCCAAGAAAGTTATTACGGTGTGATAAGGACAATTCTCACACAATCATATTTAGATTGTGATAAGGATAATGCTCACCAAAGTTTAGGATTTCTATGAATCACTAAAGTTAATGAGCTACTCTTATGATTATTTTCATGATGAAGTTAATGATGGTGTTTTGATGTTTCTAATAAATTCTTTTGGGATATTGACTAAGCATCGAGAGGACTTCTAGGTGGGGTTCGGTCCGATAACATAGTTAGTTACCTAAAGGAATCCTAGTAGCAACCTAAAGTCCCAAACTACATTGCCCCCATGGGTTGCCTTCATGGCTTAGCTAGTAGATCCACATATAGCTCACAAAGTTAAAGTTGTTCTCATGGAGTCTACCTTGGAAAGTAGCCTCTCTTCTCGATATGGGAGTTACATCGGATTCCATGTTATAGCTCGCATGGTCTTAAGATGTTAGTTAAAGGTCTTATCCCACATAGTTTAAGTTGAGTTATGAGTTCTTATGATGATTACGAGATTTTGATGCATTGATGAATGAGATGAATGTTTCAAATGTTTCCATAATGTTATACATGTTTTTAAAAAATATTAGTCTTGCATCTCATAATATATATTGATATGTCCTATGTTTATTGTTCATGCATATCTCACATACTTAGTACCTTCTATATACTAAAGCATATTTTGCCTAGATTATTTCATAATGTAGGGGAGGACGACGTTCATCCTATTCATGGCTAGAGTTGACTTAGCATTCTCAAGTGTCATTGATGAGTCCTAATTTATTGAGATGGTACTTTCTTTAGTGTTGATTACTTTGAATTTATTCTATGTCGGGTGAGCTAGGAGCTTGTCCTAAGCCCACACCAAGTATAGACCTAGAGGCATATTTAGACGGTTTAAGAGATGTAATATGCTTTGGACATTGAGTTGAGTTACTTTCTCAGTGACTTCTATATTAAGTTGTTCTTCCACCTATTTCATTATGTCTAATTATCTTATGTATGGAAAGATGGCTTGGTTGGGATCCTTCGAGTTTCTGATAGCCACTGTTACGGCTAGACCCTAGGTAGGGTTGTGATAAATTTGATATTAGAGCACAAGGTTCTAGTATCCTAGGGAGTCTAACATGCTGCATCGAGTAGAGTCTTTTTTATCGGTGTGAAGCGTCATATCTATGAATAGGATGCTATAAGGCATTTTAGAAAACACTTCACTTCTTTCATGATCTCATTGTGGTATAGAGTTGAACTCTAAGGTTTTCTCTTCTAACGTTTTCCCTTTGAAATTACGAACTCATGCCTTCACAAAAAGCTCCCATTCTAAGAAATGTTGAAAAAAGAGCCACTAGCTCCAAATGACCCATTGAATGACCATGTGACTAAAGTTGAATTTTGAGCAGTCTTTTAAGTACTAGCTCAAGCCATGAAAACCTAAGTAAATCATGAGGTGGTAGATCCTATGAACCCTAATATGGTTATGGTGGCTATAAGGGTTTGTGACTTCATAAGGATGAATCCTCCAGAGTTTTGGGGTTCTAAGGTGGATAAAGATCCACAAGAGTTTGTTGATAGCATTACAAGATTATGGAGATTATAGGGATTAGCCTAGTTGAGAGGGCGGAGTTGGATACTTATCAATTGAAAGGTGTTTTTTGAATTTGGTTTGACCAATGGAAGAGTAAGAGGCCTAGAGAGGTGGATCCTGTAACTTGGGAAGAGTTCAAAGGAGTGTTTCTTGATTGCTTCTTTCCATTGGAGTTGAGGGAGGCCAAGATATAAGAATTCATCAATCTTAAGTAAGGAGGTATGAGTGTGAGAGAGTATGTACTCAAGTTCACCCAATTGTCAAAATATGCGTCATTCATGGCTGCCGACCCAAGAGCTCGTATGAGCAAGTTTGTGTTGGGTGTGTCGAATTTTATTTCTAAGGAATGCAAAACGGCCATGTTGTTTTAGTAAATGCATATCTCTAGACTTATGACCTATGCGGAGCAAATAAAGGATGAGAAGTTGAGGGCGAAAACTAGGGAGTCCAAAAGGACAAGGACCGATGATGGTGATTCCTCTCATGCTAGGTCCAAAAGTGGCTGGCGTCCTCATTTTTGTCAAAGGTATTCTGGTCAAGGTTCTTCAAATGCTACTACTCCAAGATTTGACAAAGATAAGGTGCCCAACCCTAAGTCTTAAAGAGGTGCCTTAATTAATTAAGTTAACCTCGCATGCAAGAAGTGTGGGAAGAACCACAAGGGAGAATGTCTAGCGGGTTTGAATGTGTGCTATCGATGTGGCAAGATGGGTCATCATGCTAAGGAGTGTAGATTTAAGGATGGTCGTCCTCAAGGTTTAGTTTCTCATGAAGGCCAAGTTCCACAAGGTGCCCAAACTCAACCAAAGGGTGGTCAACGCAACAACCGTTTCTATGCTCTTCATGGTAGGCAAGAGGTGGAAGAGGCTCTCAATGTTGTTACGGTATGTTACGGGTCTTTCACTATGATGTTTATCCCTTTCTTGATTCGGGTGCAAATTTATCTTTTGTTACTCCTTATGTGGCTATGAGATTTAATGTTAGCCCAAAATATTATTGGAACCTTTTTTCGTTTATACTCTGTAGGTGAGTCGGTTATAGGTGAAAGAGTCTATAGACACTGTCTAGTTTCATTTTTTCATAAAGTCACCTTCGTCGATCTAGTAGAGCTTTATATGATCGATTTTGATATTATTACCAATATGGATTGGATTCATAGATGTTATACTTCTATATGTTGTAGAACCCATGTGGTTAAGTTTTAGTTTTCCAATGAGCCAGCTCTAAAATGGAAAGGTAGTAATTCCGTATTTTATGGTCAATTTATTTCATGCCTTAAAGCTCAGAAAATGATTTCAAAAAGGTTGCATCTACCATCTAGTTCAGGTTAGAGATACTAACTCTGAGACTTTTACTTTTGAGTCAATTTCAGTTGTAAATGAATTTTTGGAAGTTTTCCCAAAAGATCTCCCGGGTATTCCTCCCGAAAGAGAAATAGACTTCGATATTGATCTCCAACCCGATACTCAGCCTATCTCTATTCCTCCTTATCGAATGGCTTTGGTAGAAATAAAAGAGTTACAGGATCAGTTAAGGGATTTACTAGATAAGGGTTTCATTAGACCAAGTATCTCTCCATAGGGTGCTCTGGTTCTCTTTGTCAGAAAGAAGGATAGTTCTCTTCAAATGTGTATTGATTATCGATAATTGAACAAGGTAACAATTAAGAATAAGTATCCCATTCCAAGGATTGGTGACTTGTTCGATCAACTTCAAGGAGCAAGCTATTTTTCAAAGATTGATCTTCGATCGGATCATCATCAACTCTGAGTGAGGGAGTGTGCCATTCTGAAGATGACTTTTAGAACTCGGTATGGTCACTTTGAATTTTTGGTTATGTCTTTTGGATTAACGAATTCCCTTGCATCTTTTATGGATTTGATGAACAGAGTGTTTAAGTAATACTTGGATATATTTGATGACATTTTGATATATTTCAGAAATAAGGAAGAGCATGCCGATCATTTAAGGATTGTGTTGCAAATTCTCAAGGATTGTCATTTGTATGCCAAGTTTAGTTAATGTGATTTTTTGTTAAGGTCAGTTGTGTTCCTTGGTCACATTATTTTTGGGGAAGGAATTATGATTGATCCAAAAAAAGATCGAGGCAGTTAAGAATTGGCCTAGATCATGACTCCTTCTGATGTTCAGAGTTTCTTAGGCTTAGCTGATCATTATAGACGGTTTGTGAAAGATTTCTCTTCCATTACATCGTCCTTGACTACTTTAACTCAAATGAAGGTGAAATTCTAATGGTAAGATGCATATGACAAAAGCTTCCAAGAATTGAAGGATACACTTACCTCTACTCCGATGTTGCCTTTATTAGAAGGTTCTGATGGGTTCGTTGGAGGTAAATGTTTGGTTGGAACAGGTGAATTCATTGGATGCGTTAAGATGGGGAATAAGATTTCTAAGTGTCCTAACAAAGGAAAAGAAGGAAAATCTTAAGGTCAAACTACTCAATGTGGACAAAATCGACAAGGTGTCGGCCCAAGCCAAAATAGGTTGTATGACCTTCAAGCTAGGAAAGAAATTGAGGAGTCTTCTAATATGGTCACAGGTATGTTGAAAGTCTTTGAATTTGATATTTATGCATTATTAGACCCGAGTGCTACTCTATCATTTCCTACTCCTTATCATTCTATGAGATTCATTGTTAGTACCGAGATCTTGCTAGAGTCTTTTTCAGTCTATACTCTAGTTGGTGATTCAGTTGTGGCTAAAAGAGTCTATAAAAAATTTTCAGTTTCAATTTTTCATAAAGTCACCTTTGTTGATCTTGTAGAGCTTGATATGATCAATTTTAATGTTATTCTTGGTGTGGATTGGCTTCATGCATGTTATGCCTTTGTATGTTGTAGAACCCATGTGGTTAAGTTTCAATTTCCTAATGAACCAATCCTAGAATTGAAAGGTTGTAATTCCGTGTTTAAGGGAAAATTCATCTTATGCCTTAAAGCTCAAAAAATTATTTTCAAAGGTTGCATCTATCATCTAGTTCGGGTTAGATATACTAACTCTGAAACTCCTACTCTTGAGTCACTTCTAATCGTTAATGAGTTTCCAAAAGTTTTTCCCAATGACCTTACAGGTATTCCTCCCTAAAGGGAAATAGACTTCGGTGTTGATCTCCTTCCCGATACTCAGCCTATCTCTATTCCTCCTTACCAAATGGCTCTAGCAGAATTGAAAGAGTTGAAGGATCAGTTAAAGGATTTGCTAGATAAAAGTTTCAGTAGACCGAGTATCTCTCCATGGGGTGCTCCGGTTTTCTTTATCAGAAAGAAGGATGGTTCTCTTCGTATATGTATTGATTATCGGCAATTGAACAAGGTCACAATTAAGAATAAGTATCCCATCCCAAGGATTGATGACTTGTTCGATCAACTTCAAGAAGCGAGTTACTTTTCAAAAATGATCTTAGATAGGGATATCATCAATTCCAAGTGAGGGATTGTGACATTCCGAAGACGGCTTTTAAAACTCGGTATGGTCACTTTGAATTTTTGGTTATGTCTTTTGAACTAACGAATGCCCCTGCAACTTTTATGGATTTGATAGACAGGGTGTTTAAGAAATATTTCAATATGTTGTGATTGTCTTCATTGATGATATTTTGATCTACTCATGGAGTGAGGAAGAGCATGCCGATCATTTGAGTATTGTGTTGTAAATTCTCATGGACCGTCAGTTGTACGAAAAGTTTAGTAAATGTGAACTATGGCTAAGATCAGTTGCGTTCCTTGGTCACATTGTCTTCGGTGAAGGAATTATAATGATCCAAAAAAACCGAGGCGGTTAAGAATTTTCCTAGACCATTGACTCCTTCCAATATTTAGAGTTTCTTGGGCTTACTTGGTTACTACATACGGTTTGTGGAAGGTTTCTCTTCCATTGCATCGCCCTTGATTACTTTGAATCAAAAAAAGATGAAATTCCAATGGTTCGAGGCATGTGAGAAAAGCTTCCAAGAGTTGAACGATAGGCTTACCTCTGCTCCGGTGTTGACCTTATCAGATGGTTCTGATGGGTTCGTTATGTATTGTGATGCTTCACAAGTTGGTCTTGGTTGTGTTCTAATGCAAAATGATAAAGTGATAGCTTATGCTTCAAGTCAACTCAAGGCACATGAGTAGAATTACCCCATTCATGATTTGATGCTGGAGGTGGTGTATTGCTTTAAACTTGTGGAGACACTATCTCTATGGTGTCTGTGGATGTTTTCACCTATCATAAGAGTTTGTAATATTTGTAAGTATGTATATTATATATATATATATATATATATATATATATATATATATATATATATATATAACAGAAGTATATAATTATAATAGATAGTATATTGTGAGTTTATGTTTGATATAAATTGTAAGTATATATAGTATCATGTGACTTATATTTGATATATATTGTAAATGAATATAGTATAATATAACTATATCACTATAATAGATAGTATATTGTGAGTATATATTTGATATACATTGTAAGTATATAGTATAATATAACTATATAATTATAATAGATAGTATATAGTGAATATACTTGATATACATTGTAATTATATATAGTATAATGTAACTATATCACTATAATAAATAGTATATTGTGAGTATATTTGGTATACATTTTAAGTATATATAGTATAATGTAACGATATCACTATAATAGATAATATATTATGAGTATATTTGATATACGTTGTTAGTATATATAGTATAATGTAACTATATCATTATAATATATTTGGTATATGTTGTAAGTATATATAGTATAATGTAACTATATCACTATAATAAATAGTATATTGTGAGTATATTGGTATGCATTGTATGTATATATATAGTATAATGTAACTATGTCACTATAATAGATAGTATATTGTGAGTATATTTGGTATACATTATTCATATATATAATTTAATGTACGTATATCATTATAATAAATAGTATATTGTGAGTATATTTGATATACATTGTAAGTATATATAGTATAATGTAACTACATCGCTATAATAGATAGTATATATTCGGTAGACATTATGTGTATATATATTATAATGTAACTATATCACTATAATAAATAGTATATTAGATATACATTATAAGTATATATATAGTATAATGTAACTATATCACTATAATAGATAGTATATTGTGAGTATATTTGGTATACGTTGTAAGTATGTATAGTATAATGTAACTATATCACTATAATAGATAATTTATTGTGAGTATATTAGATATACATTATAAGTATATAGTGTTAGTATATATTTGGTAGACATTGTAAGTATATATATTATAATGTAATAGATAGTATATTGTGAGTGTATTAGATATACATTATAAGTACATATAGTATAATTTAACTATATCACTATAATAGATAGTATATTGTGAGTATATTTGGTATACATTATAAGTATATATAGTATAATGTAACTATATCACTATAATAGATCGTATATTGTGTGTGTGTGTGTGTGTATATATATATATATATATATATATTATAATGTAATAAATAGTATATTGTGAGTGTATTAGATATACATTATAAGTATATATAGTATAATTTAACTATATCACTATAATAGATAGTATATTTTGAGTATATTTGGTATACGTTGTAAGTATATATAGTATAATGTAACTATATCACTATAATAAATAGTATATTTGGTATACGTTGTAAGTGTATATAGTATAATGTAACTATATCACTATAATAGATAGTATATTGTGGGTATATTTGGTATACATTGTAAGTATATATACATGTATATCATTATAATAGATAGTATATTGTGAGTATATTTGATATACATTGTAAGTATATATAATATAATGTAAGTATATCACTACAATAGATAATATATTGTAAATATATTTGGTATGCATTGTACGTATATATAACTTAATGTAAGTATATCATTATAATAGATAATATATTGTGAGTATATTTGATATACATTGTACATATATATAATTTAATCCAAGTACATCAATATAATAGATAGTATATTGTGAGTATATATTTGGTATACATTATAAGTACATATAGTATAACGTAACTATATCACTATAATAGATAGTATATTGTGAGAATATTTGATACACAATGTAAGTACATATACTATAATGTAACTATATCACTATAGAGGGGATGCAACTCCAAACAAGAAAACAATAAACTAATATCTAAAATGTTTATGTTCGAAGAGATAGACAAAGAAACTAAGAAGAATCCACGGCCGCCTGAATGAAATAGCTCACCCTTAGATTCAGATTATGGAAGTCTCACAATTGAGGTCTCTCAGCAACTACTTAAATATTCTCCGTACTCCAGAAAAAAAGAGCACGTGCAGTATCAGTACATAAAATACAGTGTACTAATAGGATAACACGGTCAGTCCAAGATAAGAATGTAAACAACCACAATACAGTAACACAAGTCAACACATATATCAACAAGTCACAATAGATATAAACTCTTATTCATAAATCTTGACTTAGCAAATGTATGAAACATGTACCACATAATCACAAAACACATACTCGGTCCTCTCATGGAACCCACACCCAAATTGTTTGTCTACCGGTGTAGTACCCGAGCCAACCATTGTTAGTAAATTATACGGCATAGTACCTGAGCCAACCATATAGATATATGTACCAGACGTGGTACCCGAGCAAACCAACAATCACAAACAACATGCACAATCACAATCACAATTACAATCATAATGAACAACCACACTTGAAGCCGCAAGTAAAATAACAAGTTTATTTTATGAGATTATTAACATGATGTCATTTTATATTCATCCTTTATGTTTTTCCCACATGCATTATACAAGTAATAATATAAAGTAGTTAACATGCAAACATTACATACATTGGAATATAACAACCATCACCTACCTTGAATCAAACATTGAAAATTCTAAAGAACTTGAGCCTTCCCCTTTTGTAATGCCTTGGCTTGTTCTTGGTCTAAAACAACAACAAAAATACAACAATCAATGAATATTGGCCTCAAATATACGGATTATACCAAAATTCTTGACCAATTTCATAATCATCCCACTCAAACAAGGGTTTTCCACCATTTAATTTCAAGTTAAAAGCCCTCTCTAAGGTTACCCTCATGGATTCTAAGGCTTAAGAATTAAATTTACAAGTTAGGGGATATTAACTTACCTTTATCGATGAAAATAATGGAAAACTTGTGGTTTTCACCCTAAGTCGCCCTTGCAGTTTTCCAAAATGAGATAGTCAAATAGTGACCGATTTTGAGACTTTTCTCTACCAAAACCCGACTTACCCCGCTATAACGGTCCCGCATTGCTATAGCCGCTCTGCCATAGCTGGACCACCCGCTATATCAAGAATTAATTTTCATGTTATATCAGCGTGACACCTGCTATAGCAGGTTGCACTGGATAGAAATTAAGAATTCTACTCAAAAGTCTTTATTTTACAACACACCTTCAAACCTTGACGTTCCAAAATAATCTATTCACGCCAATCGATATCAGTAGTTTTATTTATCCAAATTTAATTTTGAAAAGTCCTACAGACTCCTTAGTATCTTATTTATTAGAAAACATGATCCATGCTTAGACATATCACCCCATTCATTCCAGGATTGTCCTAGAATTTTAAATATTAATTTTATCTTGTGTTTGTTAGAAAAATTGTATGGATGGAAACTACGTTAAAATTTATAAAAAGGGTTAAAGATAAGCGAATTAATTTCGATCACATTTTCTTTCTTTTTTGACTAGAAATAGAGCTTTCAAAATGGATCAACCCAGCCCAAGCCTTGCAGGCCAAGAAATTTGATGGGCTTGGGTAGGTTGGCCTTTCATTTGAAAGGGCCTTGAAATGGACAATCCAGCCCAACCCTAGAAGGGTTGCGGGCTACCCATTCTTATTTTTTTTTATTTCATTTTATATAATTTTTTTCTTTCAATCTAAATTCAAACTTAAAACTTTGTCAATATATTAATTTTTTAACATGTCTAACAAAATTATATGAAAGTATAGATTAATTTCAATCATAACATACTTTATATATATGATTAGTGGTGATTCAAATTACAATCCCATATCTGCAATATATAACATCAAGAAAATGAGAAGATTTTAAAATCAAATGTACCAAATTATTTCAATAATTTTAGATAAAAATCTACAAAAAAAAGAAATTAAAAAAATATAATAATCATTTTTAACAAATAAATAAGTAAAGAAAATTTGAAAAAAATTAATTTGTAAACTAAAGAACAATTACGCCTTAAAACTTTAGTTATTTTAATTCAAATAAAATGATACTTTTGATCCATGAGTCAACTCCGACCCAACCTCAGTAACACCTCAAGGGCCAAGGGATTAATTGGGTCGGGCCTATAAGCCCTAATTTTAAATGGAGTAGAAAAATTTTATCCCAAGCCTACCTCAATAGCGGATTGAATTTGGTCGGCCCCATGGGCTAAGCCCATTTTGATGGCTCTAACTAGAAGCTAATGAAAAGGCAAACAAAGTACAAGTAATGACTAAAAGTAAAATTATTCATTAATATCATGATATGAAGATCAAAGACGAGAGAACAATTATGTGTTTAGAACCAAGATAACTTGTTACAAAAGAGAAAGATTAGATGTCTTCTACTCCCATTCAAGTATATATTTATAAGACAAAATCTTTTGGATAATCCTATAAAATGGCTAGTCTAGATCCTATACAAAATCTACCCTAAATTGCACTTGAGTATTATCATGTGGTGGTTGGTCACACTCTTGTTTCAAGATTGATTTAGGTCCGACTAGTGGCCGTTGCATGCTATCTTTTGATATGATAGAGGACTTTTCTTCGGGCAGAGGTCTCAACAAATACTTTTAAAGATCGAACTAATTCTAGGATAATCACTTACATAGTTATTACTTTTGACCCAATATTTCCATCAGGACATTAGGGTCACCCTTGATATTTATATCGGGCTTGTTACTAGTACGATCACTCTGTGATGAAGTCTTTCACATGTTTTCTTCAGGATATGATTGTGGTATTTGCAAAAATCAAATCGATCGATAAATTAAATCAAAAAAAGTGTTATTGATTTGTTATTATTGGATTATTGAATTAACGGTTATTTCATGATTTTATAAAAAAAATATTGGAATGTTTTCTGGAAAATATCTAATGCACATGGTACTTGCCGATATGCATTTAGAAAAAGATTGCTACCATAAAACTAGTGTCTTATTCCTGGGCCAAATTCATCGGTGGCCCCCTAAAGTTGGCACCAACTTTCACTTAGACATTTTAACTAGACTTTGTTCATTTTAGACACCTCAAGTAAGACCCGAATATGTCATTTTGACACTTTTTTGACAATCACCAAAATATATTAAGTGTGTGTAATGCACTCGCCTGACGTGTCAAAAGCAACGAATTAAATAAAGACACGTGGTATATATATATATATATATATATATATATATATATATATATATATATATATATATATCATAATTATGATAATTATTTTTGAATAGAAACAATGACCAATAATTTGATGACATGTGGCATTTTAAAAATCCAAATAATAATTTTTTTAAAAATAAAAATTAACAACTATTAACCCCTACCCCCACACCCTATCTTCCAACACCACCCACCCCGTCGTCGTCTTTTCCAACCCCACCCACCCCACCATCGTCTTCTCCAACCCCACCCACCCCAATCCCTACCCCTACCCCACTCCACCAGATCTTCTTCTCCTCCAACACCCACCCAACGCTATCCATATCATCTAAAGATGGAAAAACTTACAGAAGATCCCCATCAGCAAGCAAATCAGAAATATTTAAGTGTTCATTCAATCTCATTTTCAGAACTTCCCCAAGCCATATTCTTGTTTGAGTCTGTAAAAACAATAAAATTAACCACAAATTTCAAAAAGAAACAAAAGGGGGCGTAGCAGATTCAGCTGAAGATTTTGAAGAATCACCACTGTAGCCGCCCATTTTTATTGGGTCTCACTTAACGATTTATTATGGAAAAAATCAACTCAAAATAAGCATTAGAATGATTTTAATATGAACAATTTGATAAGCATAACAAAATCAAAGCTTGATTTACGTATTTATATAGCCACGCTGAGTATTGACGCTAACAGGAAAAAATCACTAATAAGCCAGATTACCCCTTTTAATTCAACTGGTACCAAACAAGCTCTAAATGAAAGCTTATGTATTTCACATTAATGGTGAAATTTAATTGGCAGATAAATAGTGAGAGTCCTTGTGGACTGTGTTTTACTTTTTCAGATTAGAGGAAAACAAAAAGAAAATTCAGTCTTTTTTTTTGTTTTTCTCCCTTTTTCCTAATTTCCTAGTATGTTTGAAAGTAGACAAACATGGCAGAAATGAAGAAGAAGAACAAAAAAAAATTAAAGAAAAAAACGTTCTTCACGCGCTTAAAATGAGTGCAACACACGCAATGTGCCAAGTCAGTACAAAGTGTCAAAATGACACATTCGGGTCTTACTTGAGGTGTCTAAAATAAACAAAGCCTAGTTAAAGTGTCTAAATGAAAGTTGGTGCCAACTTTAGGGGGCCACCGATGAATTTGGCCCTTATTCCTGTATAATATCATGTCATCTTCAACATACATACGTCGATACATACGTCGAGTCAACAGAGGGCCCAAGAGCCTGATACCTTATCCAGATATGAACCTAGCATGTATACTAGATTAACTTTCTAAAATAAAATTTTGTTTATCTTGTATATGAACTTTCATATCAGTCTTGAAGTGCTTATAATTAGATACTTTCTCGTTTAGGGGGGGGGGGGGGGGGGGGATTCCTTTAGCAAAAAACAAGTTTCTTCTAACTAGCACAATTCAGTACCGCATCTTGATTTTATTATAGTTGCCAACTTAAAATTCCCTATAAGACTTGTCTAAAACAATCAAACTGATTGGAGATGCTTAAAGTGCTCAAGGATTCAGCTCTGTTATTATTGACTACTACTACGGGAATCCAATCTTTTGGTGTGGCTCTCACACCTTCTGAAAATTGTGTCATTAGAAGTACAACAACAATCATAGTGCAGATGTGGCTGCCCCAATTTCAATATCCGCTGTTGGAAGTACAAAAACAATTAGATTGCAACTAAAAAGCCTACACCTGACGCTGCACCAAGCAGTAGTCTTCTACCAGGTCCTCTGTAATATGACTAACATACATGATACAACCTATATGTAAAGGGAAAAACTATTGCTACCATAATACTATGCACTATTTCTATATAGTAACGTACAGTTATACAAGCATATCTCATAACTGGAGTGTCACCTTCAACAAGCCTACAGCTAAGTTTTGAGGCCCCTAAAACCAGATACTTCACCCAATCATGAACCAAGCATGTAAACAAGTAAATCTTACTTTAATAACTTGTGTTTACACTTGTAGTTGTACATTGAAGCTTAACCAACAAACCAAAAGGATTTAGCATTAAAGTTGTGCAACAATATCTGTTCCAACAATAAAAAAGGAATTCTGCAAAATATGTTTATGTTTCAGGTCAAGTTATACCCAGCACTATGGAAAAGAACAACTTACTATATCATGTGCACATGAAGAACATTATCACTGGTGTTCTAGCCATACCCTAAGTCCACTTGAAAATCCAAGAGAAAATTATTTCTTTGGATAGGGAAAAAGGACGGAGAACAATAAATCTAAGATAATGCCAAGAAAAAACAATATAAAGGATACATGGAAGGATACAGAAGTGGATAAACTGCAGACACCTGCATGACTCCCTACTGCAAGGTTTTAAGGGGGGAAAACCAGCAAAAAGATTTCAGTCTTTCCTGAAAAAGCAAAATAAATCAAGTATCCAGGTTAGTCAAACCCGTAGCTGCTTACCTAGCCAATTTGACTGGTAGATCACAAAAAGCACCAGTCACAGGAAATTCTTACTGATAAGACCAGTCACAACAAATCTGATGGTGATGCCGTTCCAATATCAACACATTGCCAGATTAACCTGACAAACAGGGAACTAGCTACAATAGTGGGACATTTTGTCACAGTTTTTCTAAGGTCCTGACGGATCATATCAGTCTTCAAAATCATCAGAAGCATCCCTTGCCTTCCGTTTCTTGAAGTCAAAATGACGATCACCTCTCTCCCTATGTGGACTACTTTTGTCAATTGATTTGTGGTACCTCCTGCTGGAGCTTCTGGAAAAATTATATCTAGAATCATTTGAATAGTTTCTCTTCTCTTGGCTGATCGATGTTTCACGCAAATAGGCACCACTGCTTCGCTGATTTGGGCTTCTAGAGTAATCTTTTCTGTCCTGTCTGGACCTCCCATTACTTCTCTCGGCTACTAAATGTCGATGATGCCACTGAGATGCTTTTTCCATATTTTCAGGATAATCATATTTGAAATCTGTTGAATTGACTTCTCCATCAGTATGAAACTCTTCCCTATAATCACTCTCCCTTCCTTTGCTAAAAGAAGATGAATCCAGCTGCCTCTTTCCAGACTCAGCTTTATCCTTATAATAATTATCCAGTGTGTAGGATGCGGACGGCAGAACTTTGGTCTCTTCAGCTCCTTTTGTTGAGCAATTGATGGGATCTGCTTGCCTGAGTTCCTCCATGTATTCCTCAATTATGTCCCTCATAACCTAAAGGTAGAAGAGGACATCAATAAAGATGTCAAAGAAAAAGATGTATAAGGAACAGAAAGAAGTCACAGCTGAATACACAAAATGAGTAGACATGAAGATCGAGATCTGTAACGAGTGCAAATAATTGAAGTCCGCAAAGCTTTCTGCATTACCAGATGGGCATCAATAGAATTCTTCTTGGCAAATTGATTTTTGATTGGATTCAGGTCAATGATATACAAGACTTGATAGAAAAATAACAGAGAAAAACATACGGCCAAATCTTAAGAAGCAAAATGTACCTATGTTGTTGACCGCTTCAACTTTTTTCCACGATATGACATTCTTCTACGTTTATAATCCCTTTCCTCAGCTAATAATTCCTCCCTCGTTTTTGTTCTATTTGTGTCCTGAAAATGCCACGCAATATATTAAGAAAGGAGTTGGGATCTAATTGATAAAGTTAAAGTAACTGAAGCTTTGAAGTTTCATTACTACAACAACAACATACCCAGTGAAATCCCACTAAGTGGGGTCTGGAGAGGGTAGAGTGTACGCAGACCTTATCACTACCTTGAGGAGGTAGAGAGGTTGTTTCCGAAACACCCTCGGCTCAAGTGCCTCAAACCCAAGCAACAAAGACGGAGAAACAATGAAGAAAGCATGGCAGTTAATAAACAAAGCAAATGTAAAGTCTATAAGGAAGAAACAGTAACAACCACAAAATAGTGTGATAATAGAAGCACGATATACAACATAACATGCTAAACTTCCACTAACCTTCACCCCTACTAGCCTTCTACCCTAATACGCATCCACTCCTTCCTATTTTAATTACATATCACTAAATAATATTTTAATTCACCAATTTTAAGTGAATTTCGCATACTGAAGAATTTAAGTCACCGAATTTTAAGGAATCAAGGTCTGAAGTTTTATCATCTGAGTGTTTGACGCTAAGAGGGTATTTACTAGCTGCTTATAAGCCAAAATCGACCAAAAGCCATGAGTTTGGACACCCCTAACTTACGATTTTACAACTTATATGCACTTTTAGTTTGACAAAACCTTTTACGATGTCCTAATATGTTTTTTTTTAACTCTCTGAAGTACTCCACATAAAACATAACTTCTAATTATCTCTATATTTTTTCTCCATCATTTATCTGTTTTATGTAGAAATACTTTTAGATTTATAATTTTTGGCAAATAGCTTTAAGGATAATTCAGTCATTTTAACAGAAAAGTGTTTATCAATACCTTTTTACAAAACAAACTAATATCAAATTCAGCACTTCTATCCAAGCACGTACTTTTTTTAGAAGGTTATCCAAATATGTACTTGCTTATATATAAAATTTGTTTCAGCATCTAAAAGTGATTTTCATCACTTTATGCTTATCAACTAACCCAAAAGGGTAAGCTTGTGTTTGGACATGTGATATGAAATCATGATATCAAATCAACGCTTGGACATGCGATTTGGGATCACGATTTAAAATCCCAAATTCTCCACACAAAAAAAATGATTTGGGATTCCAAATTGTTATTTCAAAAAATATATATGTAAAATTAGACCCATAAGTTTATATTTTGTTAACCAAAAAAAGATCAATCATTTTAAATTTTACAAAAGAAAACTCATGCTTGGCGTGAAGAGATTGTCCATAATGTGAAAGGATTATTTTAAAGAATAACTAGTTAATACAATTGTTGGCTAGTAGATTTTTATAAAATTATGTGTATTTGCCTATTTGAATGTTTGCAATCACAAACATTTATTTATAAAAGAAACACGAAGATATGCGATCTATCAATACAGCGCCTTAGATATTTTGATATCTTGTTTATGAGCTACGGTTTGCTCATTTGGTAAAAATTGTATAAGAATAGGAGAAATTTTGATAGTTTCCACAAATTGTGGGGGGGTTTAGGTTTATTTATGAAAAAAATAATACAATTTAGAAAATTCAAATTGCATATCCAAACAAAAATTAAACTTCAAATCAATCTGATTTAAAATCATAATTCTATGTCGCATATCAAATGGGCCCCAAGTATAAAATATTTCATTCATTATGTAGATGGAAGCCAAAAATATTATTTAGTTTCTAACATCTAGTAAACCCACTTAGTGGAATTTCACTGGGTATGTTGTTGTTGTAACATCTAGTAAATTTCAAAATTTCTTACTCCCATAGTTTCAATTTGCTTGTTTGATCTTCACTTGGATGCTATTTTTAGAAGGCAAAAATGCTCGACGAATGGAGGTGGAGAACAATGGTTTCATTGTATAAGAACAAGGGTGATATCCAAAACTATAATAATTACAGGAATATCAAATTGTTAAGCCACACTATGAAGGTTTAGGAGATAGTGGTGGAGATGAGGGTGAGGAAAGGAGTGTCCATTTCTAAGAATCAATTTGGATTCATGTCTGAAGTCATCCATCTTATGCGGAGACTGATGAAGTATAGGGAAGGAAGAGGGACCTTCATATTATGGTGTTCATTGATCTTGAAAAAATATATAACAAAGTCTCGAGGGATGTTCTCTGTAGGTGTTTGGAGGCTAAAGGTGTCCCAATGAGGTATATTAGGGCGATAAAGGACATGTCCGATGGAGCTAAAAATCGAGTTAGAATGGTGGGAGGAGACTCGAAGCACTTTCCTACCAGGGATAAGTTCTTAGCCCTTTCCTATTTGCATTGGTGATGGATGAGTTGATGGGGTCTAGTGAGGAGTAGGGGTGGGCGTTCGGTATTCGGTTCGGTATTTTCAAAATTTAGATTCGATAATTCGGTAATCGGTAATTCAAAGTATATATCAAATACCGAACTTTCAAACTTCGGTTCGGTAATTCGGTAATCGGTAAATAAAAATTCGGTTCGGTACGGTATTCGGTAATACCCAAATTTCTGCATCTTATAAGATCAACACAAATGCAAGCACTTTTTTTTACAAGATAAGTAGCCACAAACCATCTTAAAATAAAACCTAAAACTAAAAGGCAACAACAGGCAGCAACAACAAAGTGCTTCAGCCTTCAGCTGCAACACACAACAACTAACAACAATACAACATAAGCTGCAAGCCTGCAACAATACACCAAGCAGCAGCAGCTCCCTACAGCACCTGCAACAGCATACAACATGCAACAACAACTAACAACATAAGCTGCAATAAGCTGCAAGCCTGCAACACTACACCCAGCACTGCCAGCAGCATCACACTACACACTACACACAACACCTCCTGCAGCAGGTACCTACAACAGCCACCAAAATAAGCAACAATCAGCAACAACACCACTTGCAGTACACCTGCAGCAGCAATAAGCCAATAATTGGCAGGAGCAACACAACAACAGTCAACACTACCTGCAGCAGCAGCACACTACACACAACACCACCACCATCTGTCTTGATGTTGCTTTATGTTCTAGTGAGTGGTTGTATGCTGAAGTACTTGTTCTTGGGGATTGTAGTTGTGTATTGTACCTGCACAAGTAAAAGAACAAGAAGAAAAGTACCTCCAATACTTCTGCACAGCAAACACTGTGCTGTGGTTCTGCAGGTCCATTGTGGACTTGTAGTTTGTCCTTGTATGCTGCATGTTGTTGGAGTTTTTGTGTGTTGTGGCTTGTAAACATGTCCCCAACTGTAACATGCTTTAATGTATCTCCAGATACCTGCAAATGCATAGAGACAAGCCAACAAGACCAAAAACAAATAGACACCAACCTCCTCATTATGCTTACGTCGGCTAACTTTTTCAAGGTCGCTCGACTAACGTTTCCAATTATCCATTTGAGGTGGAACTTCTTGGGCCTTGTAGTTACTGTATTTTCTGTGTTCTTGCAACATTTGGAGGCCTTTTGGACAAGCTGGAAGCTCCAAGTAGTGAATTGCTCCATTTGAAGACTTAAGTCGGCTAACTTTTTCAAGGTCGCTCGACTAACGTCTCCAATTATCCGTTTGGGATGAAATTTCTTGGGCTTTGCAACTACTGTATTTTCTGTATTCCTGCCCAGTTTGGAGTCAATTTGATGTTGCATGATGCTTTTGTTGGGGGCTGCAGCTGTGGCCTGTGCTGGAATTTTGATGGCTGTTGCTTGCTGCTGGCCTCTGCTGCTGCTGTTGGACTGCTTGTTTGTCCCAACTATAAGTTCAACATTGGAACAGCTGTGGCAAACTTCCAGTGTACCTGCAAACTTGAAACCAACAAGGAGGGTATTCCTAGTGCTGAGTGATCCTTCACCTGCTGTTGCTGTAATGTTGCTGCACCATGTGTTATTATTTGCTGTAGTGTGGTTGTACCAAGACTTACACCTGAATGTCCCTCCAGTTGTTGGGTGGTATGTTGCATATCTATAGGAACCTACACTTCCAAGAAAAGGAAGTAAAAGCAAGAAAAGATCTACTCTAGTCCTAAGCTGAAGGATTATAGTTGTTATTCTAAGGAAGTAATAAACAGGGGAGAGTTCCCTTTTTGTACACCAGTTTGCCATTCTAATAATGAATTTTTTGTGGACTTATCAAAAGAATAAGAATTGTGTGTATTTGAATATTTTTTTCCAGTTTTACCCGCCAGTAGACTGGTTGGTTGGGTCATGTTTGCCTTCAAGGTTCAGTCCAGACATTATTGAAGCAGTTCTAAATGATCTCAGAAATAAGAGAAAGACAGAGAGAACATGCTGCTTATGATTTTTCCGAAAAGATCAAAACTTTAGATTTTTTTCATTTTCTTCATACAAAGAGCAATGTTCAACAGATATACAAATAACGCTGGTGGAAGAAAACTTGTCTGAGCTTCAAAAAAATTCAGCTCGTCTAAATCAGCCACTAACTCCAAAGCCACTAATTTCTTATACCAATTTTGTTTCGCCTTCAGAGCCTCTTCCCGATAAACTCCAAAGCCACTAATTTCTTATACCAATTTTGTTGAAGAAGATTCAGCCATAACCAAAAAAGCTTTTGCTTTCCTGTGAAGCTACTTTTTCTTTTTTTTTTTACTTTCCCATGAGACGATGACTGTCGACTGATGAGTGATGACTGATGACGAGTTGACGACGAGAACTGAGAAGTGAGAAACTGAGAAGAAGTGAAGAAGAACTGAAGAAGTGAAGAACTGAAGAAGAAGAAGAAGAAGTGAAGAACAGAGAACTGAGAAGAAGAGAAAGTGAGAAACAGAAATAAAGAATAACATTTAACCCTAGCTAAATGGATTTTTGTTGTAATCTTGTAATGTTGTTGGACTGGGCTGTTGTTATTGGGTTAGCGATTTGGGCTGAATTAAAATATTTCATAAAGGGCTTAGGCCCAACACATATAATAGACTATTAATAGTGGACTAGTCATATTAATTACGGTATTCGGTATTTACCGAAATACCGAATGGAAAAAAATTAAATATCGAAACCGAATACCAAAATTGTGGACTTTTGGTACCGATTACCGAACCGAATTACCGAATACCGAATACCGAAATACCAAAATAGTCGGTTCGGTTCGGTAATTCGGTTTTCGGTATTTTATGCCCAGCCCTAGTGAGGAGGAGGTTCCTTGGTGTATGTTATTTGTAGACGACATAGTATTGGTTGATGAGACACGAGACAGAGTTAATGTTAGGTCGGAGGTTTGAAAACAAACTCTAAAGTCCAAAGGATCAAGTTGAACAGGACTAAAACAGAGTATTTGGAGTGCAAATTCAGTGTTGAGTAGATGAAGCGGACGTGGAAGCACGGCTTGCCACATAGACTAAATCCAAGAGAGAGAATTTAAGTATCTTGGGTCCATAATCCTGGGTAGTGAGGACATCGAAAATGATGTCACACATTGCATTAAGTAACATGGATGAAATGGAGGCTTGCCTCTGGAGTCTGGTGTGATAAGAAGGTACCACCTAAACTTAAAAATAAGTTTTACAAAATGGTGGTTAGACCGTCCTTGTTGTATGGGATAGAGTGTTGGTCAATCAAGAACTCACATGTTTAGAAAATGCATATTGCAGAAATGAGAATGTTGAGATGGGTGTGCGAGCAAACTAGTAGCGACAAGATTAGGAGTAAGGTTATCCAGGAGAAGATAGGAGTTGCTTCTGTGGGGGACAAGATGTTGAAAGCGAGACTGAGATAATTTGGGCATGTGCAAAGGAGCTGCAAGAGGCTGGTTGTAGGGGGTACCCAAAGGGGGTAGAGGTGATTAGACAGGACTTGGTGCAGCTTCATATTACTGAGGACACGATTCTAGATAGGAATGAGTAGAGGTCGCGTATTAGGGTAGAAGGTTAGTAGGGGTGAAGTGTCATCTTGCCGTGCGTAGGTTTAGGCTTGTTAGTGCTTGTCGTGATACTAGTCGTACCTTTGTAATTCTTGTCATATTTTGTGTATTGTGTTTCTATTATCACACTATTTTGTTGTTATTATTTCTTGTAGACTTTACACTGTATTTCTTATTAACAACTATGCTTTCTTCATTTTTTTCTTCTTCTTCGACTTGGGTTTGATGCACTTGACCGAGGGTCTTTTGGAAATAGTTTTTCTACCTTCTCAAGGTAGTGAAGTAAGGTCTGCATAGACTACCTCCCTAGACCCCACTTAGTGGGATTTCAGTGGGTATGTTGTTGATTTTAACAGACTTAAGAAAGTAAATAAAACTTTTGAATTTGTGGTCCTAGCCTAAACTGACTTGCAATACTCACAGGAAAAGAGATGTCAGGTCTAGTCACTATGAGATAATTCAACTTTCCAACCAGCCGTTTATACCTTTCAGGATTACTGAGTGGCTCCCCCTGTCCTGGAAGGAGTTTAACATTCAAATCCATAGGAGTGTCAATGGGTCTACATCCCGTCATTTCTGTCTCCTCAAGAATGTCTAAGGCATACTTGCGTTGAGAAATAACAATACCTGATCTAGACTGAGCAACCTCAATACCTAGAAAATACTTCACTCAGTTGTCTTTAGTCTGGAAATGTTGAAAGAGATGCTTCAAATTAGTGAGATACCATTTTGATCATTGCCGGTGATAACGACATCATCAACGTAAACAACTATATAAATACACAGATTTGGTGCAGAATGCCGATTAAAGACTAAGTGTCAGCTCCACTACGAGTCATGCCAAACTGTTGAATTACTATGTTGAACCTCCCAAACCAGGTTCGAGGAGACTATTTCAAACCATAGAGTGACCTACGCAATCGATGTACAAGGGTACTAGACTCCCCGAGCAACAAAACCAGGTGGTTGCTCCATATAGACTTCTTTCTCAAGATCACCATGCAAAAAAGCATTATTAATGTCCAACTAATGAAGAGGCCAATGACGAACAGCAGCCATAGATAGAAAAAGACGGACAGATGCTATTTAGACACGGAAGCGAAAGTGTCACTATAATCTAGCCCAAAAATCTGAGTATACCCTTTGACAATAAGGCGAGCCTTCAGTCGATCCACCCGACCGTCTAGGCCAATTTTGACTGCTTAAACCCAACGGCAACCAACAGTTGATTTACCTATAGGAAGGGAAACAAGCTCCCAAGCACCACTCGTATGTAAAGCAGACATCTCATCAATCATAGCCTGCCTCCATCCAAAATGAGAAAGTGCTTCACCTCTAGTCTTAGGATTGGAAATAAAAGACAAAGATGATACAAAGGCATAATGTGGTGAGGATAGACGATGATAACTCAAGAAAGCATAATGTGGGTTCGCATTTCGAGTGGATCGTATACCTTTTTAAAGTACAATCGGTTGGCTAGGAGGAGGCAAGTCCACAGTAGGAGCAGGGTCTTGCACATAACATAAATCATCTAAGACTACAACTGGACGCGGACAACGATGATAAGTCAGGAGTGGTGGCACTACAACTGGAGATGTAGGATAGACCATAGATTCCTCAAAAGTTGCTACAGGTAAGACCTAAGGTATGGGTAAAACCTCAGATACATTAGGATGATCAGAAGATGTATAGTAAGGTTGAGACTCAAAGAATGTGATATCGACAGACATAAGGTATCGATGAAGTTCAGGTGAATAACAACGATACCCTTTTTGAACTCGAGAGTAAAAAAGGAAGACACATTTAAGGGCATGAGGTGCTAATTTATCTTTCCCTAGGGCTAAGTTATGAACAAAGCATGTGCTTCCAAAGACACGAGGGGGGATAGAGTAAAGACATGACTGAGGAAACAAAATGAAATGTGGAACCTGATTCTGAATAGATGATAAGGGCATTCTATTAATTAAATAACAAGACACAAGGACTGCATCTCCAGAAAAGCGCAACAGAACATGAGATTCAATGAGAAGAGTGCGAGCGGCCTCAATGAGATGCCCATTCTTCCTCTCTGCTACACCATTTTGTTGAGGGGTGTATGGACAAGATGTTTGGTGAATAATTCCATGGTGAGTCATAAACTCCTGAAATTGGGAGGATAAGTATTCTAAGACAGTATCACTCCAAAAAGTACAAATAGAAACTCCAAATTGATTTTGTATTTCAGCAAAGAAACTTTTGAATATAGAAAATAACTCAGAGCAATCTTTCATTAAGAAAACCCAAGTGCATCTTGAATAATCATTAATGAAACTAACAAAATAACGAAATCCTAAGGGTGAACTAACTCTACTAGGACCCCAAATATTAGAATGAACTCATGAAAAAATAGACTTGGAATGACCCTCAGTACTACGTGAAAATGTAGCACGAGTGTGTTTCCCAAGTTGACACAACTCACAGTCTAAACTAGACAAACTAGACAAACTAGGCACCATCTTTTGCAGCTTGGATAGACTCGGATGTCCCAAACATTTGTGAATTAGGTCTGGAGGATCTGTAACGGAGCATGTTGTAAAGGTATTTAAAGAGGTAAGATAGTAAAGGCCTTGTGATTCATGCCCTGTGCCAATCGTCTGTTCCGTACTGCGGTCCTGCATGAGAAAAAAATCATCAAAAAGAATATGCCACAATATAAGACACGTGTCAAACGACTAACAGATGCCAGATTAAAAGGAGAGCCAGGGACATAAAGAACAGAATTTAGAGTGACAGAAGATAAGGGTTTGGCTTTGCCAACCCCTTTTGGTTTTGTTTGGATCCCATTCGCTAAAGTAATAGCTGGATGAGATTGTGAATAAACAATATCAGACAAAAGTGATTTATTACCAGAGATATGCTCGGAAGCGCCTGAGTCCATGACCCGAACCAAGAGTACTAGATTGTGAAACACAAGCGAAAGAATTACCCGCAACAGAAACATCGGTTGTGCAACTGAAGCTACTTGTGGTGACATTTGCTTACTTGCTCAATACTGAAGGAACTCATCATATTTTGTATGAGCAATATGAGCATTATTGGATGATTGATTAGGCTAAGCCATAGATGCTACTTGTGGAGATGTCTGCTTACTTGCACGATTTCGAAGGAACTCATTATATTCCATTAGAGCAATAGAATCATAACTTGGTGGTGGACCATGCAAAATATAACATATGTCACGAGTGTGCCTAAGTTTATGACAATTACACTTGGATCGAGGTTTTCCAAAACACCCTCCTCCTCACCGATTCTCCATAGATTGATATGTTCGTTTTTCTTTGGTTTGAGATACAAAAACAAAGGAGTCAATGGTGGGTGATGAGGCTACTTTGTGATTGGGAGGCCCAACAAGACGAAGTAGACAAGAGAATAATTCATCTATTATAGGAACTACAGGACTAGCTCGAATCTGATCATTCACTGAATCATGGTCAGTAGGAAGTCCAGCAAGAGTAAGAATTAGAAACGTTTTTCTGTGCGCTTGTTGTTTTTCCACATTCGTAGTAACTGGCATCAACATTTCAAATTCCTCTATAACTGCTTGTAACTGTCCCAAATAAGTAGACATATCGGAATCTTGTTTTTTTAAGTTAGTCATTCGAGATATCACATCATAGAATCGAGATATGTCATTAGTGTATAAAGCACGGGCCTTTTCCCAAACTGAATAACATGTCTGGGATGGGCGAAACAAGGGCATCAACTTGGAATCGATAAATCGCCATAGAGACTACATAATTAAGCATCAACCTTCACCCATTGTGCTTTGACTTTTGCATCTTCCTCACTAGCCTTGGCCTTTTCATCTACCACACAAACATTATTGGTTAAGTGATCTTGGACGCCTTGACCCTTACACCACAGCTCAACCGAGGAAGCCCATGCTAAATAATTTGAGCTTCCCATTAATGATTTCGAAGTAATCATAGGGCTTGAACTTCCTATATTTTTAGAGCCAAAAATATCAATCCCAAAAGACATTATGAAATATATAGAGAGAGAGGAATCTAGAAAAAAAAAAGTTCAGTCGCCGGAAATCGAAAAGACAGATCTGACTGTCGAAATCTGGTTTGAAAACCCTGATTTCGATGAAAACTGGCTAAAAATTATTGGAACCCTAATTTGGGGGCTCGAATCTGGACAAAATTGGCTGGGGTTTGGTCGGAAAAACTGGACGACCCCAACCGAGAAAAAAAAACTCAAAAATAACTGATCGAAGAAGCCTCACGCGTCGGCGTGTAAACCAGATCTCGCCGAAAAATTTCACCTTCGAACAGCGCGTGAAGTATTGTTTTCCGGTGGTGCTGGCTGGGTTTTGGTCGCCTGAGCTTTTTGAGCTTTGTAATGGTGTTGGTTTTCTCACAACACCCACTGAACAAAAAACTAACAGCCCCCAAAAGTCGCCGGAAAAATAATTGACACACGGTGACTTGAAGTTTCTCACCAACGCTCTGAACCATGTGAGAAATATAGAAAAAAATATTATTGAATTGTGTAAGGACAATACTACATAAAGACCCTATTTATAGACACTATAAACCAATTCTTTTCCAAGTAGGATACTATAAACTATTCTTATTTCTATTCCTATTCTAAGTAGGATTGTGTACACCTATTCCTATTCTAACATAGCATTTTAGCTTAAAATTAAGTGCTTATAAGCATTTTTTTTAACTTACCCAAACACTCCAAAAGTGCTTAAAAGTTATTTTAACTTAAAAATACTTAAAATAAGTCAATCCAAACGGGCTCTAAAATGAAACGTTAGGCAAACAAATTGAAACAGAGTGGGTATATTTTTTTATGACAAGAAAAACCCGCAGCCGCTACCCTTTGGGTGCGCACAGGGTAAAACCGTCGCTCCTATGCAATAGCTCACAAACGACACAGGAGACGTAAGCCGCACTAGGCAAGTCCGGTGCGACGAGCTCGGCCCAAAAGGCAAACCCCATGCTTTCACTGGCAACGGGTTTCGAACTTGAGACCTCCAACATGGAAGTCCCAAGCCCAAACCATTGGGCCACCCCGAAGGGTAAACAGAGGGGGTATATATTAATATTCCTTTGTTTGAAAATTTTATTTATATTACTTAGAGCCCGTTTGGATAGGCTTAAAAAAAGTAACTTTTATGTATAAAGTGCTTTTAGAACTTTAAAGTGCTGAAAGTTATTTTTATAAATAAGCAGTTGAGTGTTTGGATAAAAGTGCTTATGATGTGAATTTTAGGGTTAAAAGAATAAAAAAAGATAGTTTGAGAATTTAGTTAAAATATAAAGGATATAAAAGTAATTTTCATGGTCAAAGAAAATGACTTTAAGCACTTTGGAAAAAAAAGTTAGAAATCCTAACTTTTCATTTCTGACTGACTTTAAGAACTTTATGGCTTAAAGTCAGCATTAGGCAAACACGTCCAAAAGCTAAAAAGGGGCTTTAAGTTGGTTTTGACCAACTTAAAGCCAATCCAAACGGGCTCTTAATCTATACAAATCCAAATAATTATCAAAAATAGCTTTTAATATGAGCTTTTAGTTTGTAAGAGATGCATTTATATGATATTTTGTGATTGCTCATCCTCCATTATGTGATAACCCAAATTTGTCTCAGCTATAAAAAATTTAAGAAATTGTAAATGCCACTTGGGGGTTATTTGGTTCATGGACTAGTTGAGATTCTGGTGCGGGTATAGTTCTACGGAGGTTAATAATACTTGTACACCTGAGGAGGATATAAGTTCTTCTGTGTTGCAACCAATATGAGATAAAAGCTCAATTACCGTATAAGTTATCTGGAAACGAAAATGTCATCAAACACGAGATAAATAATACTACCATGACTATTTTTTCTAACCACTCCAACCAAAGGACCTTATATGTAATAAGTGATCTTAAATTTCACATCAAATTTCTATTGTGCAGCAAGCATAAATTGGTCCTTTGCAACCTTCACTACTAGCAGAAGTGAACTGCTGTCACACCATAACTTCCGCAAACAGATTGACTAACAAGCGCAATGAATTCAAAACTTCGAGCCAGACATATACAACTTGAAACGCATTCCAGTTTTGTATTATTTTTCCAATTAGCACATTAAACTTTCAAAAATAACAGTCTTTTTGGTAGCACGTTGATATTCATTACTAGAAGAGACCACGAAGAAAGGATAAAACAGAAAGCATATATTCATTTGTTATATTCTGTTAGGTCGAATTTTCTCAAGAAGATCTGAAGGGCTGAAAAAACAGAAATATAAGCAAACAATGTTCTTTTATGTTTAACCTCGCAAAAGCAGAAACCACTTCTGTCCCAAATGTTGATTCTACACTGGTTATCGCCGTAGGGTTATATATAGTTATTGCTTCAAGATCAGTAACGACTCAAAGTACCATTTGACAAGCAAACACACCTGATTATTTCGCGAACGCTGCCACAGAAGTCCATCATGTTCAAGCAGAGCTTTGTAATTAGGGCGTTTTTGTCGTTCCTCATCTGCTTTATTCGAAATATAAGTGTGCTCCATCAACCTGCAAAGGAAACTGCTTAGCAATATACTATAGGAAAAAATTTTAGTATATTTTTATTTCATGCTTGAAGAAAAAAGTGAGATCAGAAAAACCAGCAATAAAATACTCCTGTTCTTGACGCCTTTGCACAAATTGTCCACGATTTATCTTTGCACATCACTATTTTAATACGCATGTTTGGTCAATCTTCTAAACTAGCTTATTTTGAAAAGGCTTTTTCTACAAAAAGTGTTTTTCAAAAAAGTACTCTTAGTGTGGAGCAGTTAGTGTTTAACTAATCAATTTGAAAAGAACTTTGGAGAAGCAACTAGTTTGGCCAAGATTTTAGAAAGTGCTTCTAAGTGTATTTTCTCAAAAATAACTTTAAAAAAGGTACTTCTAAAAACAACTTCTGCTACTTCCCAAAATCACTTATTTTCTCCTAAAAGCTTGGCCTAGCACCTCACTTTTTAAAAATAAGCACTTAGCTTCGCAAAAGCTTGGCCAAAAAGACTTAAGTATTTTGTCGCAGATCAGAGGCCTGGCAAGAACTTTTTTATTCATCTTCATATAAATCATTTGTGAGACAGATACAACTTCTTAAGTATTTTATCGCAGACCAGAGAACTGGCAAGAACTTTTTTATTCGTCTTCATATAAATCATTTGTGAGACAGATACAACTTTCTACATAGTTCAAGATATGCTCTTCACCCCTTCAACTTTATCTTTTTTTTATATGCCTCTAGAGGATGGTCATTATAAATCCAGTCAAAACTCTGGGTTAGTAGAAAAATCATTAATGAATCATAACTTCAAATTGAACCAAGTTAATTTATCAACTTTTGACATCAATGCATAGATTATTCTTCTCAATAGAAAGTATGCACCTGTCCCAAAAAAAGCTCAAGTGTTGAAGAAAATGGTCAGTAATATGAAAACAAAAACCAATAAACACTTAACAGTAACTGATTTTTTGTGTTTTTCCTTTTCCTTTTTTTGGGAAAATAGGCAGAGGCTAATGTCTGTAGGAGTCCCAAGGTACTCGTCGAACAAATGTTGTGATACACATCTAGACATGTGGACATATTCGGAATACTATTCTAAGAAGAGCAAAGGTAATATACCGTTGGTAAGCTGGAAGTGATGGTAAACTCATTAATGCTTTGAGGTTTTCTTCAAGCATAGATCGTTCATGCAATGCTGCAACAGCTGCTGCTACTTGGGATACAGAAATCGAGCTTTTAGAGAGTGTTTCATCCGATACATTTATTCCCTCATTCCCCATTCTACTTTTAAGTGGTTCACCACTTTCCTGTGGGTCTTGAAGGTTTTCATCCCCACTTTTCATATCAGTAGATTCATTGAACATAGAAGAACTAAATGCACAATCACAGATACATTGTTTTAGCATATTGATAGCAAACAATTTCCCATTCATTTCGCCATATAACATGGAAAGTTGGGTTCCCAACCACACCAAGACTTGAACTAAGACAGGACACTTAAAACTCTGGTTACTCAAAATTGATTCCTCAGCTTCTCCATTGCAAAATGTACTAGCTAAATCAATAGCTTCCCTAACTATATCCTTCAAACAAAGCTTAAACAGTACAAGTATATGATCCCTCATTGCTAAATCAAGTACAACACTATAATACCTAGTTGAATTAGCAACTACCCATGTAGATAAACACTCCACACTAGTCATCCCTAATTCTAAAATTGCACGAAGAACACGATATGAATACATAAAAGGAAACTCATCCCAACGATCCGTTTCATTCCTAATTGCATAAACCTCCGAAGGAAGAAGCTGAATAACAATTTCTTTCGAAAATATCATCAAATTTTCACCAAAATTAGCAAATTCTGAAGATAAAACTGTGGGCAAAGTCAGCATTGGAGGAGTGGCATTTTCTCCCCTAATAGGAAAATAAACAACCCCAGGACAATTAGAATAGAAAAAAGTGGGATTTTCAAAATCGAGGTAGGTTTCAAGAGAGAAGCAAAGATCAGATTGAGATTCGCATAAGGGTAAGGTAAAGGAATTGGATGAGTGAAGGGTTTGGGGGTATTTGAGGTTTTGGATTAGGGTTTGAATGTACTCGACGGATGAAGAGGAAATGGGTGGGCAATGAAGGGAGTGAGAGAAGAGGGAAGAAAGGGGAAGACGATGGTTGCGATTGAAAGGACATGGGATTAGAGTTGGAGAGGGGGAGGGAGAGGGAACAAGAAGGGTTATAGGAAGAAGAGAGGAGAGAGAGTGGAGAGTAGTTGAAGAGAGATTGAGGAGAGATGTAAGGGATGAGAGAGCACTAGGAAGATCATTTGTCGGAGCACTGGTTGCAGTGTGGTGGTGAAAGTAAGGTGGTGGTGGCGGAAAGGTGCACGATGGTTGCAGTGGTAGTGGCGGCGGAAAGGTGGAGGACGATGGCAGTGGTAATGGTGGCATCGGACGAAATGGATTCATTTCGTCCTTAATGCTCGGCCGAGATTTTGACGAGTTTTGTATAGTGTATACTGTATAGTAAGGGGTCGTTTAGTACAGCGAATTAGAAGATGTTCTTTTTTTGGTAATAAAGGATTTATTTAATAAATATACGTAGGAGTCATTATAAAATAGTGTTCGTCTTGTTTCTATCAAATACAGAAATAATAAAAGCAGGGGGAATGAGGTACATCATTAAGCTTCCAAAAATATCTAATTCACATCCTTTCTTTGCTAGTTGATCCGCTACTCTATTAGCTTCTCTGAAAACATGCTTGATTGATACCCTTTTTGCCTTAGTTAGTAGGTACCTGCAATCTTCAATCAAATTTTGGTGGGAGCAACATTTGTTAAATAGCATGTTAATAAGATCTTTGCAATCAGTTTCGATGATTAGAAGTATTAAGTTTCCCGTAGTGCAATTTTTAGCACGTAATATAGTGCTAGTGCTTCCATATATATGTTCATAGCAATGTAGACACCCATGTTGAAGTCTGTTATCCATTCTTTGTTCTTGTCTCTGAATACCCCCCCAATTCCTCCTACCTGGGTTGGAGGTACATGCACCATCAATATTAAGTTTTAAAAAGTCGCTATCTGGTGGTTCCCATTTCACATAGATGAGTCTACTTTCTTTGTTGAGAATAGTTTTGTTCGTCATAAGCTTGTGACCCAATCAAAAAATCATACTGGGACTAAATTGTCATTACTTAGTCTTGAACAATTAACTCTTTAGCTAGGATAAGCTCAATTGGCATAATGAAAAGCATTATAACAATATAAAAATTTAATCATGCACTTTTTGCAAGAAGCTGTAGCATAATAACCAATGTATTTATTCAAAGCTTGCATCTATTAAAACAAGAAAAAGGAAGTTATCAAGTTAAGGAAAATTCTGAGCAAATCTATTAACTTGAAAATCAACAGATACACATCTAGCCAGTTATGTTCTAATTTCAAAAGTTGGTACGCAATTTTATGTGCATTTAAATTTTGGAACCAGTGAATACATCTTCTGAGCAAATGGCATGATGAAAAACTTGTGTAGATCCAAATTGTATATAGCGACATAATAATGAAAAGATGCCATGATTGGCACATAAGGAGACCTGTTAACTCAATTATCGAGAGAAATATCTAGTGGGTACCGCTAAGTGCCATTTTTCATGAGCTCTTTAGTGCAAAATGTAATTAAGACGACTATAATCTGAAAAAACAGAACAATATCTATTTAATGAACCTAAAACCACTATAATCTTAAAAAAACAGACTTTAACAGGAACAAAATCACGTCATACGAGAGTAATTTAATCAGTAAAGCAGCAGAACAGTAGCTAAAGTCAACATTGAAATCAATTCGATACTCATAGGTTAAAATCAGTCAGCTTAGCAACTCATTTTAATTCAAGCTCAACCAAAAAAATCTCCAATACAGGTTCTGAAAAAAATGTAAATACTGAATCAATTTCAACATTTAATGTAGCACAGTGATAGGTAACAAGAACTCGAGCATTGATACTACAATAACTCTAATAGAACTAGATGGTATAGCCTTATTATTGAGCAGTGATGGCACTTTGAAGTGAGAAAAGCACAAATCAACTCAATGCTGAACGCAATCACATAGCCTCATACGATGAACTGAAGGGATGTTTAAATCGATAAACTGACCATATCACAAATTCATAATCAACAGTCAATGAAAAACACTCCTAAAAATCCGAACACTTAATCATTTCCATACCATCAGGAATCAAGTAGCCATCAACATGTAAGCTAGGCAACAATTACTTCACGATGAAGGAAATAAAATGAGAAAAGAAAGAAATATTACCTTTTCAAGAGCAGCGACCTGGGTCTCGATCTGAATAAAAATGCTTTCCACCGACACTAAGTCTTGATTCGAGAAGCAGAAACAAAACGAGATTTCGATTGTGGTCTTCTCCAAATATAGGATTAGGGAATTTTATGTTTTTCTTTGGTAAAAGGGAAATGTGTTCTTCAGTGTCTTTTATTTTCAGAAAAATAACCCAACCCTCTCAATTGTGTAGGAACCCCAAATTATATAGGGCGAGATTAAGGCTATAAAGGGGGGGGGGGATTAATTTTTTTGGAAAAATTACCTAAATACATAATTTATTTTACCATATTTTCTAAAATTTCTTACCATTTGAAAAAATTATAAAAATCCCTACTTTCTCCTATTTTCTGATACATTACTGTATGCGATGTATCAGTCGGATACATCACTTTATGTGATGTATTAGGACGTTAGATACATCACTTTACGTGATGTATCGGTCGGATAAATCACTTCACGCAATGTATCAGGACGTACGTGATGTATCTGGATGTGATCAAAAAGAAGGAATTTCGGGTAATTTTTAAAAGAGTAGGTATAGAGTGTAATTGGGAAGAATCACTATGGGATTTAGGTAAAATGCCCTAAATATTTTGGGGTTTTTGGATTAGGATGAGTTTGAAATTCGAAAGTTCCTCCAAAATGAGGAATATGCTGAATTGATACCAAAATATCCCTAAATTCTCAACAAAAATAGATGAATTTGAAGCAACGTGGACGTCTTGATCGATTCAAGCATCCTTGACACTCGACGTGGCACAAATAAAGCGAGCCAAGGGCGAGACAATGCAGATGTATGTGAGGTGTGCATATGGGGAATAAGCGTATACGCCTAGAGTATTGTACACGTTTGGGTTTCTATACGCGCTTGGTAATAAAGTTGGGGAATTGGGCATACTGTAGATGGGTTTTGGGGGATTTTGGGCCATTGGTATTGAGGAAAATTTATCTAACTAGGCAAAATTTTGCAATTTATTCATTGAAAATAACTACACTTTCAAAAAAATAATTAAAAAGAATAATATTTTTGTCAAATAGCAAATTAATGGTATCCTAAATCAATTCCTAAATTAACTTATTGTTATCCCACATTTTATGCCCAATTTGATTTTTTACACTTTCTTTCTATTCTCTCAAACTTTCTCTCTCCAATTTCAAATTAATTCAAAGCTGAAATATTTTCTCTCTCTATTTCCCCCTTTCCTCTGTTCTTCCTGCTCCTCTCTCATCCTTTCCCTCTTATTTATTTTTCAGAAATTGAAAGAATATCCCAAAAGATTTATTCAACAGTCCATTGATTCAGGTATCCTATTTTTAATATGTATCTTTTTTTGATTTTTTCATGTTTTTATGATTTTATTTTGTATATTGGGGTTTATATAATTTAGATTACTTTCTAAAGACATATAAGGTAGTTTGTTTTTGTTAGTAGTTAAGTCTGCTAAATAGCTATTTAAAGAATTGAGTGTCTCTATTTCCTTTTCAGTTCTTCTAATTTATATTTTTAATCGAATTTTTTATTGTTAAGCAAATCTGTATCCATGTATTTTTTTCGTAGTGTAGATATAATTTTCAGATTTTTTCCCTGTACATCTATTTTGTATTCATTCGAATAATTATGCTTTTTATATTTTGAACCAATTCTAATTTTGTTTGATGAATATTTTATTTTCTCTTTAATTTGTATTCATTCCAAAGTTATCTAAATAGTTGTATTTTTTCTTTAAATGGTTGAATTGCGGATTTAGTTTGTTGCTTTTTCCAGAAATTTTATCATTTTTCTATAACTGTATTCATTCCAATACATATGACTTTTGTATATGTATCCATTTTAATTTAAACTATGCATTTTTCATGAATCTTGTATTTCTTTTTTGTTTGTATTCATTCCAAAGTTATGGCAAAAAGATTTCATATTTTTCCAAAAAAATGTTTGAAAAATGTGTAACTACTATTGTCTGTCAGAATATTGTATTCGTTCTCAAATTCCATACATTCAGATTTATATGCTTTTTAAATTTGTATCTTTCAAATTTTAATGAGGCGTCTTTCAATTACAATGTATTTATTTTATTTTTGTATTCATTCCAAATATATGCAAGCTAGAATAGTTCTTTTTAGTTTTATTTGTTCCAAATTTATGCAAGATAGACTAGTTCTTTTTAGTATATATTCATTCCAAAGTTATGCAAGTTAGACTAAGTCTTTTTAATTTGTATTCGTTCCAAAGTTATGCAAGTTAGAATACAATTCTTTCAAAAACAATCAAAATAGAAAATAATGACATAAAAATACATAAAATAATTAGAATCATAAGCATCATATATAAAAGGAAAGACTTAAGTGTTATCAAGAATAACTATGTGATATACGGAAAACTAAACATTGTAGCCAAACTCATCATTATAGATGTTCAAACAAGGAACTAATATTGAAGGAATTCAAATTACCCAACAAGAATTCAAAGATCAATTTCTATTTCTAAAAGAATATAAAGATCAATAACTAAGCGAGGTGTGGTCCATTCCTATATGACCGCCTATTATGACCTTTATAACTACATGTACTACACGAATTCTTCATCTTCTTCACATATAGCTCACTGTATAATTTGTCACAAACGTTTTTGGTGGCCTACCAGAAAATTGTTTGAATTTTGGTGGTCATAATATATCATCTTCAATGTAAAGAGATACATTCCACTCGCTTCGATCAGGTAAGGGAAATATTGGAGTGTTGTATATAACCAGCAATCTATGTGGCTTGCACAGGTCCGAACAATATTGATCAGGAAAAAATATTTCTTCTCTAACTCAGCCCAAGCATGCGAACATAGTATTTCATCCATTTGAAATCTCTCACATATACAAGTTTTATTTTCGAGGCATACTATAAATGTTGTACCTTCATCATTTACAATGTGCACATAATTACTTGTTGCTACAACCCGTTAAACAAAAAAATACAACATGTTGTTTGTTACAGGTTATCCAAATAAAATATGTATTTCAATAATCTAAAAAATACCAAATTACAACCAAATTAAGATTGAAAAAATGGAATTACAATAACATTGTATTTTATGACCAGTAATGCTCTCATGCATTTATTTTATTGTAATGACCCTCCAGGTCATTTTCGTATTTTTTGATCTTTTCAGCATTTAGAGCTTTCCTATAGTGAGCCCAAGTCATTTATAACTTGCTAGCACTGATAGTTCGGTCGCCTAGTCGTTCATTTGGGTTTTATGCCCGTTTTCCTAATTTGGAGCTCTTAGAGTTTGAATGATTGACTTCGGTCAAAATTCTAAGAAGACGACCTCAAAATGGAATTTCGATGGTTTCATCAGCTCCAGAATGGTTATTTTAGGCTAGTAGCATGCTTAGCTCGAGTTTCAAGCTTTTTGGTGCGAGTTTAAGCCATTAGGCGTTTTAGCCTTTAAGTTTTAGCCTAAGGTTGACTTTGGTCAACATTCTTGGTAAACATGCTCGAATTAAAATTCCATCAGCTTGATTAACTTTAAAATATCAAGTTTGTTCTAGAACAATCTTTTATGCAGTTCCCGAGGCATCTAATCTCATTTCAAGCCTTCTTGTAGAATTGGCAAATATGGTGCATGGGTGTAGGACCCACTTTTTATTGAGATGATCATAGATTGAAATTTGGACTGCGCCGTTGAGTTTGGAATGTCGAATTTGGTGTGGTAGCATAGTCTGTTTGGTCGCATGGGATTCCGAATGAATCTCGAGCACCTGTCAGAGATTTGGCCATCTCCAAAACTCCGCTGACGTAGTTGAGTCTGGTGCCGTCTCTAAAGAGACCCCTGGTCGCTAAAGCAACAAAAGTGTCTCTAAAATGACCATGACCTTTTGGGTGGGTGTCGCTTAAGCGACTTGGAGGTCGCTAAAGTGACTAGTCGCTAAAGCAATAAAGCAATAAGATAACGCTAAAGCGAGCCCCGCCTCCTTGAGGTGGTCGCTTAAGCTACCTTCAAGGTCACTTTTGCAATACCTAAGTTTCATATTAAGACCCATTTTTAGCCTTTTCCCCAAAACTTCAAACCTCCATAACTTGAGTTCTAGAGCTTCAAATTAGGCGATTCCAAGTCCGAGAGCTTCGTTTTGATTGTGGATACGTGGTGGAATTTGGGGGAGCATGAAGATTGTTGATTTGAGGTAATTTCATTCCCAAAGAGTCTGCCCTAGCTTAGTTTAAGCTTTAATTGTGATTTAATTTTTTGGGATGACTTCTCTTGTTTTGAGCATTAATTTGTGGCTCATTTTAGGGTACAAGTTCAATAACGCGTTTAGAACCTTTTTACGGAGTTGATTCCAGGGTTTCCATCGTAGGTCCCATAATCCCCTTTTTGAATGGGTCTATCTCCAGAAAAATATAATTTTAGTGTCAAAACGTTTGTATTGACGAGGTGATATTTTGATAGCGTGGAGTCAATTGGAGTTTTTTTTGGACCGAAAAGCTACCGGGAAGTGGACTTGGAGCGCGCGTGTTCTGCTTCAAGGTAGGCTATCGCCTTCATTCCTTTGACTGAGCTTCATGAGGTATTGTTTAGTATAAATTGCTTGTGGATTGGATCGTATGTGATGGGTTAGGCTCAGGTTCTTGCTTCCTTATCTTGGTATGAGCCTTAGGCTAGGTTGCCTTTTTGAGACTTTCAATTTAATTGGTAAAATTATTGATTATGCCTTAGTTTGGCCTTGATTAGCCTATTTTAGATGGCTTATTCGATGTTTATGGTGGTTGGCAGAATTGTGCCTTAGAATTGAGTTTGGGGTTGACCCTTAGTTGTTGTAGCTGTTGTCGGCAGGAATTCCTGAGTTTTAGTGCCCTTCTCTATTGCAGTACCTATTTTGTAGCCTTGTGTAGTGGATTTCACCCGGTTAGGCTTGTGAGTTACTATTGGGCCCCATTTCTAGATTTAGAGTTAGAATTCTCTACGCTTTCTTATTACCATTTGGCGAGGCTAGTTGTGTTTATACTCTCGAGGTTGTACTTTGGTTGGATCTAGAGCTATTGATTAACTAGCTGAACACCTGTTTCCTCATATCCTCCTCCTTGTTACCAGTTATGGTTGAGCTCCCTTTTGGGTCTTGTTGTTGAGTTAGAGGAGTAGACTTGAGCCCTAGGCCTTGGTTCAGTTTTATGTGTTAGTCCTATTTCTATGCTCTAGAGAGTAAGGTACTTATGGCGTCATTATTGTATGTGATTGTACTTGTTGTTTGGGTGCTCGTCATGGCATGCATTGCATTAGACCCTTGGTTTCTCACAGATGTAGTCGACTCCAGTGCATGTATTGGTTCTTGGCATTAATTTAAGAAAGCTGGGTTGTAACCCAAACTATTTTATACAAATTTTCTAAATGTGGGTCGTACTACCTTTATTACTACTATTTACAGTGGACTGAAGGCATCGAGGATGCACTTATTTTCTTATATTAGTTTGATCGGAGAGAGTTCTCGATCTTTTCTATACTAATTTTACTAGTTTTCTCCGGTCACCGCGATGGAGTGGATTCTAGATGATTGGGTATACAAATTGAGATCTATATTGATATGAGACCTAGATCGGGACCAGGTAGGTATATAGGAGAGTTTCTGATCCCCCCATGGTGATCCTAGAGAGGTGCATGGATCCTACTTCTTGGCCGAAACTAGAAGTAGGTGTATATATTTTGGAATAAGACACTTAGCACTGATGTACTACTGGTTTTATTGCATAACTCTAATTCATATATGCATTGCCTATCACCATCATAGTTGTTTATACCTATTGGTAGTATGGTATGCCGCGCGGGTTTAATTATTTATGAGTGAACCTCCTACGCACACAGGGGATCGGGAGGTATTATCTGATTATTTACGAACTTGTGGTTGTATAAAGGGTGGTCTCTTGTTTGGAGGTAGTTACTGCCCTTGTTCTTATTTATCTAACCTCTTTGTGCAGGGATTTAGTTGATACGGTCCCTTAGGCCTTTATGTGATACCTTTGTTCACTTTTGTTAGTAGGTTGTCACTTAGTTGTCCTCCTTTATAGTGTTTTGTTGTGTTTAGGTTCTGGGTTGGCGCCACTAGGTACGTCCTTTGTTTCCATACTTGTTCCCTATCTTCTCCCTTCATTGTATCAGATGCTTCTTATTGCAGGCTTCCGTATTATTCTTGTTAGTTGTTTGTGATATATATTCCTTGCTTACTTGTTTTATACTTGCTTTACCTTTGGAGCTCTGTTGGTCGATGCCTGCTAAGTGCTACTTGTTGGTACTCATACTACACTTCTGCACCCTTAGATCATAGTACGGGTTTCCTTTGTTTATTTAGACATCGTGCGGAGCATCTCTTGGATTTTGGAGACTTGGGTGAGCTCTTGGTGTTCAGAGTTGTCTAACTCCCTCTGTTTTGGCTTGGACTAGTCTTTATTTTGTATTCAGAGAAAGTTGCACTATTATTATATCTATATCAACCTTGTACTTTCTTATTTGGTTTAGTAGCTCGACTACTGACTGATATCAAGTCTTGGGGGTTATCTTGTTTTATTGTTCTCATTCTTCTTTCCTTCTTATTATTGTTATTATTAATATTATTATTATTTATTTATTTCCTTTCGCTTGTGATAGTCTGTTGCCTATGGTTTCGGACTGTGGGGTTAGGCTTACCTACTGGTGGGTTGATAGTAGGTGCCATTAGGACCTGAGAAATCGGGTAGTGATGGAGTGGTATCAGAGTTTATGTTCGTCTGTATCGTTGGTATAAGATCAACTGCCTAGTAAAGTTCTACGGATCGGTACAAAGACGTATGTATCCTATCTTTGGGAGGCTATAGGGAGTTTTAGGGAAACTTCATTCTTGACTCCTTATCGAGTGAAAATTTCTTTGATTAACCTCTAAATACTTTCTTGGAATTCTTTCCTCCTTAGATGGATAGTACGAGCTTTCCGATGGGCATGGCTAAAGAATCAACACATACTACCAAGGCTTCGACAGTATCTATGACCACTTCGGTCCCTTTGGGTCCAAAGTTGGAGATTTTGCATCTCGTTGAGCATACACCACATGCAGGAGTAGTTTTGGGTGCATTGAGTGGCTCGCAGCCTAGGGTTGGACTTATAGGTCCTCAGTAAGGTCCTTCGTCGGTCTTTGAGTATGTGATGGAGTTTCTAGAGTGGACAGGGCATGCTATTATATTGTTCGTTAGGGAGTAAGACACGACTCAATAATTTATTGAGGGATTGATTTTTCCATTCCCCCTAGCATCACAACACTTGGTAGCACTTGGGTCTACTTTTCCCCAAGTGGTCATTTATGTGAGGTCTATGGAGCATGCATGTATGGAGACTTACAGAGGTAAAGATAGGAGATCTCGTCGTCAGCGCAGTAGAGGTAGCACGTTGCTCTGAGGTAGGCATCATCCTTGGGAGGGTTACTCTCACCCTCGACCTATCGACCCATGGCGGGAGCACCTCAGGTTCCAGGTGGTCCTGTGATAGGTTATGGTACCCACGGTGGACAGAGTTCACAACAAAATTCTCAAGGTGTGCCTTTTGAGCATCCAGGTTCTGGGGTTCATTCTATGCCAGCCAGACCATCTCACCAGGCTGCATTTGGTGGGAAGTTCTATACGTACGGTGAGTTTGGACATCCAAATAGGGAGTGTCCTACAGTCACACATCGCAGGTGACATGCTTGGCAAGATCGAGTTCGTATGGCTCAGGTACAGTCAGTTAGAGGTGGTACCCTGAGTGTCATAGTTATAGATATAGATGTTCAGTTTGGGGTCAGACACATTCCATCCTATGCTCCTATAGACCAGACAGAGGACGATATTCCATGTATTGATTGTATTTGTGCAAATTTGTTTCTAGGACATTCCTTGCTTGTAGTGTATGGTTGTAGGGATCTTCATGCCCATCGTTTCTTACTTGACTCGCTATATTCATCTTGTGAGTCTGATGATTTCTTTACTTGGACTTATGTGGGCATGCTTACTTAGCGTGATTACATACCTATTTTTGCCATGACAACTTTACTTGAATTTATGTGTATGTGTTTATCTTCCGTAGGTGATTTCTTTTAGTAGTGGATCATATCAGTTTTACTGTTATGTTGCAGTAGTGGTAGAGTTATACCTTGTGTATGTTGAGCTTAGTTGATTGCTCCGGTGGGTTTTGTTTAGCTATTCAAGAGTTTTCTTGGTTTAGTCCTCCCCTCTTCCTAGTTTACCCTCCGAGTGTACTTAGCTAGTGTGTGGTTGCTGCCGATAGAAGAGTGTGATAGTAGCTTTGGGCCCTCGTGGTTTACTGTAGATTCACCTTTAAACAATATGATAGTTTATAAATTTAATCGTTATAAAAGTTTGACGATTAAAACACAACTAGAAAAGCAAAGCCGCTTGTACTGAGCACAATCCCAATACTAAAATAGTCCAAAGTTAAGGTCAAGACGAATTAAAAATTGATTAATTTGTAGCATGTGGGACTTCAGTAACTTTGTAAGGAAATAATTCTTTTATTCATGTTTTGATCAAATTTTGATGCAATTTGAAAGTCTTAAAAATGTTTATGTTTTGTCAAATTACAAATGCTTTTGACTAATTCATAATACAATTCTCATGTAGCTTGCAATTACATATTAGGTCATTTGGTATGTGAAATAGGTGTATATTTCAGGATCAAGCAACAATAATAATAAAAATATACGTGTAATTTTACAAGTGAGATCTGAAGAGGATAGAGTGAACACAGACATTGCCTCAACCTCATAATGATAGAAAGATTATTTTCAATATACCCTTAGATTAAATAAAGCCTGCCAAACAATTTGTAAATGGAAATACATATATGAGAATAATAGCAACAACAAAACAATGCAAAATAATTTGAAATGAAGAGTATCACACAATAAATCGGGGAACTATACCTAACTAAAATTTTCAATTATGAACTATAGATTTATGATCAATTACTTATGAAGGTTTATGAATGATAACCTTTTACACTAATAGGCAATCTCCAAGTTCATCAAGGTCATGTATAATCACTTTCCCCAAATACTTCTTCAATTTGCTTCTACCTTATGACACATGATGCCTTTTAAATGAATTTCTATCCTATCCATGTCTTTGGTCACTTGGCTGTCCAATCACCATTATCAAATATACTAGTTTAGAAACCAAATTTATTAGTTACTTGTCAGTTCATAATGATCTAGACAATTACTATGCAATTCATACGTAAGCAGACGGCATACAAGTGTACGGCAAACATAAATGCGGAAATGTAGAAAATGCAATCTGCGGCGAATATTTCATGGATACTCATAAAATTAACACAACACCAATTAGTTCATCTAATAAGACTAGTCCATAGTAGGAGGCCATAGCAACATAATCCATAATATTCCCTTCATTTACAAATGCATGTTTCAAACTTAGACGCTACATACTTATCTGCTAGGTATTCAAGAACAAGTACAGAGTTGCCTCTCAGAAGAGACTAGAAGATTATGTCTAGTTGTTCAGAGGCCCACACACCGAGGATAAGATGTGTAGAGTGCCAATTATTCTTGTTTCTTGATGTAATGCAGTATTTGGGAGAATTACACTAGTCCAATTTCAGAAGGAAAGGTAGTCTTTTTTAATCGGCCAAGGAACCCCTGCCATCACTGCCTCAATCTCTGCAATCTTCCGCGGACATTTGCTCATGTTACCAGGAAGTCAGTGAACACACCACATCACTTTCAATTCTGACTCCACCAAAAGCTCTACACTTGTTGATCTCAACACGATTCAAAAACTGTGACACCGCTGGATTCTCCAAGGCAGGAAGTAGCAAGGCATCAATGAAGTAACAACCAGGCTCCACAGTGATCACCTAAAAGCAATCCGCACGATTATAGCATAACCAAATTTGCATTATGCCAATCATTCAAAACAGCAGGGGAACAATGTAAAGAGCTTGAATAGATTTAACTCTGTTAACTGAGCGAGACTCCATCCATATCCCTACTAGTGGTCTTTCTTTCATTATTTCTAGGAATAGTGAGGATTAAGAAACTTTATCTGGGTGGAGGTTTTGCAGACAGACACAAAAAATGGCCCATTGATGTCTAGATTCCATGAATTACTTTGAACCCAATGGACTATTTCAGCTACCATACGGCCATACCCACTATGTTATTTTTAATATTCTTTCGTGTTATTTTAACCAAAAAACATAGAAGTTCACTAGGTCAATAATCAACCTTGAATTTATCTTTTTTAATTGTGGCAATAAGCTGTGACTTATCAAGTAAATTTTAAGACAAACATGCAGGTGGTATTGAAGAAGTCATTTCAGATCTATTAACAAAAGTGTCATTGAAAAGACATGAGCATGTTGTTTGTACTCGTTATCATTCATCGATTGCATGGCTAACACGTCCATGTTGGGTGAATTTTCAAGAACCACATTAGTGCTTATTCAGTGACAATTCACGAAATAGTAGTTTAGACCTAGTTTAAATCGAATATGTAATGTCGCCAAAACTTAGACTACTGACCATTCCCTTTAAGAGCTTTCTGCTCGTATGTAGAGAGCTCAATCCAGGTTCTTTTGGTCTTTCAGCTCCCTGAAATTGTAAGTCAGTTATTCACCTCTTAATTGTATCCAGATAATATATGAAGAACTGCAGGCTACTTATCGAAGGAAGACATTAATTGAAGAAAATATTAAACCTTCAAGTAACCCCCAGGATCATGAGTATCAATTCCAAGAAGGTGCCCCAATCCATGAGGCATGAAAACAGCACCAAGTTGCTCGGCCATCATTTTATCAACATCCCTTTGACCAAAGTAAAGAAATCCCTATTCCATATCAGCTATTCCAGACTCTATAGGAAAGGCTCATGAGAGAGTAATTCAACAAGGGAATAGAAGATACCCAACAAGTAGGTGCCCTTTCTTCAGTGATTCCAAAATGACCCTTTCAGCTAATCTGCAATTCATGGTGAAATACAAGTGAGAAACAAGAGACAATGATTTGTGTAAAGGCAGCTATTCATGCCATGTGGTAGCCGACAGTTAGACCCTATTTCACCTGATTTTTGGCAGTCATAAACACCTATAGATGCAGATAAAGCTTCATGTTTCTATTATAGCATAAACTACAACATGTTTGAACTTGTCATAGCATCTCATTATTTCCAAAAAAGAAGGGTAACGTCAATTAATTGTTCAGGGACAGTTTTGTCAGAATCTTTGTGAATATTCTAAAATATATGTAAATACAGTAGGTAGCTTAATTTACTCCTATAGAAATTTAGGTATTGATTTCCTTTCTTTTTTAGGACATCTAAACATAGCTATTTTAACCCTAATAGCTTGAGGGAATATCAAGCCGAGTTCCTCTTATTTTCTCTTCCAATTCACAAGTTTCACTAATTTCATGGTAAAATAAGACAGACAAATTCATCTTCCGAGAATAGAACTTCAGCAAATTCAAACGTCAGAAACTTTTAATTTTTTGCTTCATGATATTCCTGATACTTGCACTATAACCTTATTGATGGACCTTGATTCTAAAAGCTCTCCATGGAGCTTTTGTCCTTAGAGGTTTCATGTGCGTCCAATCAAGTTTGCTCAATCTGTTCAATTGACACCAAACAGACCTAGTGGATAAATCAGAAAAAAAAAATTAGACCAGAGAATGCAATTGGGAGAGGGGTATATAGAGTTTACACTCATTTCAAAGCTCCAAACTTCCACAGTCATTCTTCTGTCCATGTCCGAAGAGAGAGAACTAACTTTCTGAGGTTTGTGGTTAGGGATGTAGATTATTACACCCTCCGTTATGATTTTGATGTCTAGCAAATTTTACATGACTCTAAAAGATTATTAAAACAATGACATAACAACTTATCAAGTCAGAATGTTTACTCTAGAGAACTTCATGATAAGGGACTCCAGATGTGTGTCTGTAGTTACTCTTCTCGTTTATCTAGATTTTTCTTTTTTGTTGACAATCCTTTTGTTTATGGAACTATTGGAAGTGGGGCAAATGATATTCTGATTGCATATAATAAGTAATGAGATATTCCACTTTCGAAAAGTGAACATCATCTTAACATCCTCAAAAAGAAATGTTCAATTTGAAATTGAGGGGACAAGCTACAATTCGTTATTTGTATGACCTAAACAAAATATAGAATCAACTGATTTTGCGAAGACATTAGGCAAAGCATATCATCATTAAGTGATCCAAGTTCTGTCATAAGTTTTCTAGCGATTCTACCTGTTGATTTGTGAATCAGAAAAAGAAAAAATGAAGATGATCTCAACAACTTATACCAAACTCAAAATTTGGACAGCAAAGTCGTACTTATGCATATCGACCCAACTCACTCCAGGCCTCATGGCAGAAATAACAGCATCATGAACATCAAGGACAGCCTGCAAATAAGAGTGATAACATAATAATGAAACGTTTTGATATATTCCAAGGTGAAGTCAAAGCACATGAACATTGAAAATCACATTCAAAGGTCCTATAAGCTTCATATTCTGTCTTAATACAGGCCTTACATGGAAAAAAGTTGAAGGTGGAAGGCTCAAAGACGTACATAGTTTGCTGCATAAGTTCATGAGTGCGCTTCCTAACGAGTGGTTTCAGTCAGGTTAAGGGATCACTAGAGACTAAAGTCTGTATTTTGATCCTAAGCCAAGTAATGCACTTTTTAATAAAAAACAATCTTGTCAGCTCACAACCATAGCTTGTGCACCAATGAAATGCACATCATATTTCCCCATTTTAAAGGAAAATCATCAACAAGAGAACATCATGCATACTCCATTGGAACCCTACATGGGCATGTTTGCTTTCCTACAGGCCTGACAGCAAAAGCATTATCCTATTACGCGCAGGAGAGAATGCTCACAGTATATAAAAGTGACTGGTCACGAGTAAATTTCCCATTTACCTGCAAAATTCACAAGTGGAAATTTTAAGGAATATAAGCATTACAGGTTATAGCCAAAACACACCAGGAGCTGCATCATAGTATAGATGGTCAGTGCTAAGAAGTAAAATAATTGATACTTGTGCAATTTAAAGTAGTGAGCACAAGAAGAGGGGAAGCTATGCGGAGGAGGTATCCAAGCATACAGTACAATGCTGAGTAAGAACTTTCTATAGATCTGCTAGCAACAAGCACTACTGGCACCTAGACCTATGATTTAAGAGCCAATCATGCAGTGGTTACTCAAAAAAGAGCTAAATATGGGATAAATAACTTAGTGCTTGACATGGCAGATGCCTCACTATCGATGCTTTGGATAAGCAAATAAGCAAAAAGAAAATGAACAGACTGAAAGAGATCCAAACAAATGCATAAACAGAGTATTCAACAAGCAAATTATCACAATATAATTTATGTAGAATAATTAACAATGTTACAGTGTGCTAATGTGTTCGAGGAATACATGGTCCACATTTCCTCCAGATCACTGAAGAGCATATATATTCTTCATGTGAATGTTTATTGTTATATTTCTAGGTGAAACTCGCTACAAGAACTTTAACAAGCAAAATAAAAGTACAATGAGCCTACAAATGTGAAGGACACATGTACTCACTGGAAAGGAACAAGTTATGTCAGCCCCGTAAAAGTGGTATTCCGCTCCCATATCTAGAAGTGTCATATCTCCCTCTTGCAATGTCTGCACAATGTAAGACAAATAAGAGAGCATATTCGTGAGAAGTAAAAGCACGGGAAAATATTATTAAGATGCATAAACTAATTGTCTTTCATCGATTTACATGCAGATTTTACACAATCAATAGACCTATCAATGTGGGACAATTGATACATTATTATATACCCTAACTCCCCCTCAAGCCGGTGCATATAAGTCATATGTATTGAGCTTGTTACAGATGTATTTTATACAAGGACTTGTGAAAATATCTGCAAGTTGATCAACTTTACAAACTTTGTAATAATATCTCCTGAGAGCATCGTTTCTCTCTGACGAAGTGATAATCAATCTCAAGTTTAGTCCTATCATGTAACACCAAATTTGATGCAATATGAAGGGTGGCTTGATTATCACACAAAAGTTTCATCTGACTAATTTCGCCAAATTTCAACTCCCAGAGCAACTATTTGATCCAAACTAGCTCACATGTTGCCATAGTCATTGCTCAATATTCTGCCTCTGCACAAGATCGAGCAACCACACTCAATTTCTTGCTTGTTCAAGACACTAAATTATCTCCTACTAAAACACAATATCCACATATGTAGAATGTCTATCAAAAGGTGATCCTTCCCAATCAACATTTGTGTATCCAACCCTACGCTCATGGCCTTAATTCTCGACTGGTAGTTCTTTGCTTTGGGCTGATTTTATATACTGAAGAATGCAGACAACTACATCCCAATGATTACTACAGATAATTACTACAAGGAGAGTACATAAACTAACTTACAACACTCACTGTAAAGGAAATGTCAGGTTTATGTCACATGAAGTAATTCAACTTTCCAACCAACCGCTTGTATTTTGCAGGATCGCTAAGAGGCTCCTCATGTATGCTAGAAACTTAGCATTAAGGTAGGACTGTCAATAGGTTTACGACTTGTCATTCCTATCTACTCAAGAATGTCTAAATCATACTTTTGTTGTGAAATAACGATAATCTACATTGAGCAAACCTAAAAAAATGTCAATCTACCCAAATCCTTAGTTTGAAAGTGTTGAAAGAGATGTTGCTTCAAACTTGTGATACCATCTTGATCATTGCCAATAATGACGGTATCATCAACAAAAACCTAAACAAAAACATAGATTGGGAGACGACAAAACACAGAGAGAATAACTTGTCTACGAGTCATGCTAAACTCTTAAATAGACTATGTTAAACTTAGCAAATCAGGCTCAAGGAGACTATTTTAGACCATAGAGTGACTGGCGCATTCAACATACAAGGCAACTAGTCTCCGCTGAGCAACAAAACGAAGTGGTTGCTCCATATAAACTTCATCATTAAGGTCATCGTGAAGAAAAACATTTTTAATGTCCAAATGATAAATAGGTTAATGGCGAGCAACAACCAAAGATAGAAAGCGGTAGACTTTTTCTATTTTAGCCATGGGAGAGAAAGTATCACTGTAATCAAGTCCAAATATCTAAGTATATTCTTTAGTAACAAAGTAGGCTGAGAAAATTGCCAAATTGACCGAAACGTTGTTGGTTGATAGAGTTGGATGGAAAGTTCCTAAAAATAATCTGGAAGTAGTGAAGGGAGGTCTAAAGGCTCGGTCGAGTTCCAAGTGCAAATGGAAGTTTTGAATGGTTGTAGCGTAACACAAACTTGGCCAGAAAAATCAGACAAAAGGAGTTGCCATATTAGGGTTTTGGAGATCGGAAACTAACGAAAAACTAGATATTCTGGCTCGGAACAACTTTGTGATCTCCAAGATCCAGATTTGCTTCCAAAGGTGGCAAGAGATAACCTCACGCGTGAGTTGGGTGGGTCTTTTGGTTGAAATGGAATGGCTTTTCTTTTAATCTTTTTATTTGTTTTTATCGTGAATGAGGAAAACAACATAATGAAGGCAGTCACTCAACAAAGATTGATCTGAAATCTTATCCAAATCCAATATAGACCTTTGGGTACATGAGTTGCATACATCAGTGTACTTACACTTTCCATCTATTGTAATGATAAACGACACATCTCGTCAAAAAAAACTATATAGATCTGAGCTTCATGTGGCGCGTGAGCACACGTAGGGGTCGTCCTCTAAAGCGGTTGATGAGGTTTGGTTATTGGAGAGTGGGGAGACCCTATGGTTTCTCCCTTAGAAACCTTAGAAAATCATCGAAAATTGAAGCACGACAACCAGCTATCTAAGTTCTCTTTCTAAGATGTTTCTCACCACTGCTCTGATAACATGTGAGAAGTAAAGGCATGGGAAAATATTATTAAGATGTAAGATGCTGGGAATTCTTATGAAAGTGAGTTAGAAAGAAAGGAAATTACTAGTGGTAACAAACTTTAAGAATCTTAAACACAATTTATAGCCAATAAATTTGTATGTATGGAGTGGACAAAACTCCCAAAAATTGATATTCAAACATATATTCAATAATCTTTAAAAATAATCCTGACAGATATTTATAGGATGCACTTGTCTACAAAAAACAACTAGAAAACCGAAAAGCCTAAACTTATAGTAGTATTGGTAACTACTTGAGAGAATCAAGAAGGCAGTTACTTCATGTTTGGCTAACTGGTCCATGTACAGTTCCAGAATCTCTATTTCCCCTTTCACACTTTCTTTTTTCTAAATTATGTCTTCAAAGGTGGGGTCATACCAGTGCACCCGCCTTGAAAAGACGCCATGTCCTCGAGGAGAAAAAAAGGAAACTAACCAACAAATAAGTTATACTCTTCCCAACTAGCTGCTTTTTCAACAAGATGATGACACCATTGAATGAGTAATTCTAAAGTTGAAATCACAGGTCCTTTCACCCAACAGTGGGACGAAGCAAGGAACCATGAAAAATTGGATGTACATTCACCGTTGGAGGCAGCTGCAATTCGTAAGCAACATGACCCATTTTGCGAATAATTTATATGGACCAAAATAGTGATGAGACTTCTCATTAGGACATTTGGAAAGACTCTTCTGACGATAAGGCTGCATACGAAATAAAACAGCATCACCCACGTTAAAAGGCAATTCACGTCCCTTTGAATCAGCTTGGGATTTCATACGAGATTGAGCCTTCAAGAGATTGGAGTGCAGTAATAAGATCTGGTAACGCGCCAAAAGTTGCACTTTAAGATCAGCATGTTTAGTTTCACCGGGAACAAAAGGATGTCATGATGGTGGCTACCTCCCATACACAACTGGAAAAGGAGTCATATGAGTCGATGAATGGTAGCCCGTGTTGAAAGAACACTCGGCCCAAGCTAAATATTGATACCACAATTTAGGACTTGTTTGACCATAGATATCCCAAGAAGTTTTTGGGAAAAGTTTTCGAAAATTTGTCTGGCCATAAAATTTGTCAAGTTTTGGCAAAACAATTAGGGAAAAAAACCCCAAGATCCCAAAAACTAGAAAAAAGTGGTTTTGGGGCCAAAATCTAGTTTTTGGCTTCTTTTAAAAATTTAAAACTTACTCCTAACTTTTATATTTTACAAAAAGAACACATTAATTATTACTCCAACTATAATCTATCTATCCAACCAAGCCTTCATTAAACCAGTCCTATATATAAAGAACAAATGAATTTACGACCAATATGCAGAAGCAAGTTAAACCTAAAAAGTAGAAGAAACCCTAGTGAAAATTGTTCTACTAGACTATGTGGCAATCCACTGAGAAGACACAATAAAAGGTAAAGGGCAGCCCGATGCACTAAAGTTCCCGCTATGCGCAGGGTCCGGGGAAGGGCCCGACCACAAGGGTCTATTGTACGCAGCCTTACCTTGCATTTCTGCCAGAGGCTGTTTCCAAGGCTTGAACCCATGACCTCCTGGTCACATGACAACAACTTTACCAGTTACTCCAAGGCTCCCCTTCAAGACACAATAAAAGGTAATTTGCTAAAATTTACATATGATTTCTTGTTGTATGAATTTTCTTAGGTAATTGTTCTATTGGTAGTTTTTATTAAAACATCGTGTTATGATTTTGGATAATGTATTATCTAGTTCGTTAAAAAAAGGACCATTTTGTGTCAAACTTATGGTATTTTTAATAGTTTTTAGAACTTCTGGGTATAAATCATATTTGATGTTTTTTTTTTAAAAAAGTGAAATATGTTTCCCAAAAACTTTGGCCAAACACATGTTGAAACTTCACCCAACACCGACTTGCCAAAAATATTTGGGAACCCATAGCCAAACGCTAATTTAGGCTTTTCATGAACAATACAACGCAAATGGCTTCAAGGAAAGAAGTAACCATACGAAGAAGACGAGTACGACTATGAGGAAAAAGTTCTTGCTAGAAAGCACTCAAGAAAATAACATCATAATCTGAAACAGAACATGGTAATCCATGTAATTGAATAATTTCCCTACAAAACAAAGAGCCACTGTTTTGGCAGTGAACGGATGAGATAAAGCCAGAAAATAACTATATTTGCTGAACCTACCCACTACCACAAGAATAGTGTCATAACAATTTGAAGAAGGAAGACCCACAATAAAGCCCAGGGAAATGTCTTCCCAAACTCGGTTGGGAATCGACAAAGGAACCGAAGTTTCATATTTATTTTGCTGACAAATCAAATAATTCTGGACAAACAACTTAATATCCTGCTTCAAACATGGCCAGAAAAAAATTGCAGAAACTCTTTTGAGAGTTTTTCAAATATCCCCCATGTCCTCCTCTTGATAGAGAGAATCATGTGCCTCAGCTAAAATCTTGGCTTTAACCTTGGGATAATTAGGAATTACCAACCGCGATTTGTAGTAAAGATGGCTGGCAGACAATGAAAAATCTGAATGAGAAGAAGGGACAACAAAAAGTTTATCTAAAAGTTGCTTGGTATATGGATCAGCTTTAAGTGCTTCCCTTAAAGTGCTAAAATCCAATGAAACAGGCATTCCTATAGTCAAAAGATCAGCATGTTCAAGGCAGTGAGACAGCGCATCAGCTCCTTTATTTTCACTACCTTATAGACAATAGTGAAATCAAACGGCAATAGCTTCATCAACAAAGGGTGTTATTCAGCAGTAGTTATCCTCTGCTTCAGGAGATATTTTAGGCTGCAATGATAAGTTGTCACGCCAAAATGCTGACCCAATAGATAGTGCTTCCACTTTTATAATGCATGAACTAATGATCATATGTAGATTTAACTCTACTAGAAAAGGAATATCCCTTACTGAAATTACTGAAATAGGTTAGACGATGACTTTGTTGAAGTAGAATGGCACCAACACCATCAGTTGAAGCATCACATTCAACAGTAAATTGTTGAGTGAAATTGGGTAGATGAAGAACAAGTACTGATGTCAAGACTCGAGACACTTTTAAGTTGCTGAAAAGCCTCTTCTGTTTTTGGATTCCATATGAAAGCATCCTTTTTGGTCAAAGCTGTTGAGGGACGAGCAAGAATACCATAGTTCTTGACAACCCTCGGTAATAACCCGTAAGTCCCAAAAAACCTCAAACTTCCTTCACATTCTTTGGCAGAGGCCATCCAAGACTGCGGATATTTTTTCTGGATCCACAGCTACTTCTACTCCCTTTCTGGAAATCACATGACCTAAAAACCCAATCTGAGGTGGTGCAAACAGACACTTCTTGGAATTAGCAAAAATGATTGGTGGAAAGGAGGTGAAGAACTATCAAGAGATGGTTTTGGTGTTGCTGAAGGGTAGGATTATAGATTAAACAAAGTCAAAGAAAACCAAGATGAATTTTCTGAGATATGGTCTGAAAAGGTCATTCATAGCAGATTGGAAAGTGGCGGGAGCATTAGTGAGTCTGAAAGGCAGTACAAGAAATTCATAATGCCTAGAATGAGTGTGTGGAGATCAATTAGAAACTTATGGCATGCTTTCTATGCAAAACAAGATTTTAATGTGAATAATGGGAGGAAGATTAGTTTTTGGGAAAATAACTGGTTAGGGAATGGGAGTCTCAACCTCATGTTTCCAGATATTCATTATCTGAACCAAACAGCAAGGGGCTACTCTCCATGAAGTATGGTCTGAACATGGATGGAACCTCACTTTCAGAAGACTGATGCAAGATTGGAAGATAGAGAGATTAGCTGAATTTTACGGTGCACTTGATCAGTTCCCAGGTTTCAAGGAAGGAGAAGACACTCTTAAATGGAAATGCCAGACCAAAGGATTGTTCATTGTGAGTTCTGCATATAGAGAGATGAACCAGATGGGATCCCAAGTTAACTTTTTGCCTTGGAAGCTCATATGGAACGTCAAGATACCATATAAAGTGGCAGTTTTTACTTGGTTGGTGGTGAAAGAGGTTGTACTTACACAAGAGAATCTTATGAAGAGGAGAATACAGATGAGCCCAAGATGTTGTTTTTGTGAGCAGGTTGCAGAGACAATCAACCATCTGTTCTTACATTGCAAAGTGGTTGGTCAGTTGTGGAATTTGTTTACTAGCTTTAGAGGCATGAGCTGGACTGTTCCTAAGAGAACAGAACAGGCTTTAGAGAACTGGAATATGGAGAGCAGTGGCAGCACAGACAAGAACAGATGGAGAATTGTCCCAGCAGTTATTTGGTGGACCATATAGAAAGAAAGGAATTCTAGGAGTTTTGAAAACAAAAGCAGTCCCTTACACAAGATTAAAATGAATTGCATTATCACTTTTTGCTATTGGTGCAGTTCAGAGTTTATAGAAGATCCTGTGGCTATTGTAGACATTCTAGGATCCTTATAAAGATGGAGGAGGATCTAGGGGCAGTTTTTTTTCTTTCTTTTTTTCCTTTATCTATTGCTTCTAGGAAATGTTGTAAATTTTTGGATACCAGCTTTAAGCTGACGATTGATATACAAAATGTTACCTTTATCAAAAAAAATGTGCTTTTGACCCCATTGTCATCTCCTCCATACAGAAGTTTATTCTTTAATGAAGTTCCCTAAAGAAAGAGCAAGGCTCCCTACGAAATGAGGTGCTTTCCTTGGGTGGTTGTAGAAGGGGCATGTAGGATTTAACACAACCTTCAGAAAAACGGTTTCCAGAATTGTTACATGTGTTTGTTGCTTCGGGATATGTAGAGGTCAATCATTTATTTCTCCATTGCGAAGTCACTTCACAGTTCACAAAGCTGGCGATATGTTCCTCAACACTCTGAAGTCCAAATGGTCTATGCCTAGGTCATGAACTCATGATTGGAACTGCTTCAGTGCTGGTACAGGAAAGGCACCAACAAAACAAATTATCCCAGTATGGAACAGTTTATATAGCAAAAATAGGATACCATAAAGGATGATCTTGAACTTTTGTCCCTGCTTAACAAAAAAAAAAATGATCGCAACTTAGAAAATCCATAGACCAAAACTTTGTTGCCCATCAAACATAAGTCTAGTTGTAGTATACACATAAGTTAGTTTTACCTATTAGGCAGGATTTCGGGACATTTCAGTAAGTTACTGAGATTGAAGATAGTGCAATGTGTTGCCTATTGCGAAAGATTTTTCAGTTGCATTGAGCCATTGACTGACTTACATTTCAAAAAGTAATCATGATTAAATTCAATTGTATAGTGCAATGTGTTGCATATTGTGAAAGATTTTTCAGTTGCATTGAGCCATTGACTGACTTACATTTCAAAAAGTAATCATGATTAAATTCAATTGTATTTTTTCAATAATAAGTTAACAACATACAAAGGCGAAGAATATTATTTTGTGTATTATAAGAATGGCTCCTTAATAAATTGGTGGAAAAAGTTGTAAGCAATTGAACAATACAGGTAATATTTGTCAATATATCACGACTGTGACTAATTAACACAATAGGTAGAATGAATAGTATCAAGTGTTGCTCATCTGTTGTAAATTGTGAACAGTTGAGAAACACATGCAACTTTTTCTTTTAAGGCTAAACTTGTGGTCAGTTCAGTGGGTTCATGGTCTCTGACTTACTGAAAAGTCTCAACTCCTGCTTCATTGGCAAAACTAATTTATGCCAACAACTTAGGCCTTATAGGCAACAAAAGTTTTGTCAAACGGATTTTCTTAAGCAGGGGTCATGTTTTAAAAAGTTTTGTTAGTGGAGCCAAAAGTTCAAGACCACCCCTTATGGAAGTCATACTTGCAAATCACCCTATGGAACACCATAGCCACACACATTTGGTGGACAATTTAGAAGGAATATAACCGCGGGATCTTCGCGGGGAAAAATAAGAAGTCCCTAGTCTCAAGTATGTATTTTTTTCGCTAGCCATTAGGTGTGACATGTCTGTTGTAAATTACGATGTTAACGCCATGATAGATTTACATAGCTCGTTACACATCCTGTAAGGTGGAACTTTTTTGGCTATAATATGCCCCAGCACCGGGGTACTATCAACAAAATTACCTTTTGTAGAAGTTTCTCACAAGTAACGGAATTCTCAATAAGGATGACAAAAAAATGTCAGGTAGATATATTTATCCCAATGGTCCTGTATCTTCCTTCTGAGTTTCAGACCTTTACCTTCTATTAATTTCAATCGTTCGTAGGAGAAATAATGGGAAGCCTGCCCTCATCAGTTCACTAGATATGTCTCCATCACTAATTGCCACACAATCACTTCTTCAGCAAATGCTTAATCTTTTTCTTCTTTTTTCCCTTTTTTTATTCGTTTTCCAGCACACCAATTTATCTTTTTTAGTATATATAACAGTGTTTAGTTTATCCTGTGCAACGGGATGACAAGATCATACCTACAATAATTTAAATTAAGTAAGCAGACTGCAGTGAAGAGAAATGACTCCCTCCATCCCATTTTCTGTGAGGCAATTTGACCAGGCATGGTCAGCACAGAGATAAGTAGTGTCTTAAGTCTATTGCTAAAACTAGAGAATTACATTCAAGTAGTTGTCAAAAACTTAATTTGACCATGAAAACATCATAGCATTGTTTAAATTTAAATTCTTAAAACTTTTGAAAGTTGCATGAAACATTACCAACAGATGAAATGTGTCACACCCTTGGGATGCCCTAAAATAGGAAAATTGTCGTCATTGGGATAGAAGGAGTGACCATAAGCAAAAAATTTGACAAGGTACAATTTTTTGTATCTCGCATTTCACAGAATTCTTGGTAAGTCAGTGTGGCCTTCAGCCATTCCTAGAAAGTGTAGTAATTACTCTAGCACTACCATCTCCGGCTAAACTATGTGAACCAACTGGACAAAAACATGGTAAATTTTCTATAATTCTTTGCAATGACTTGGTAAACAATTTGATGAGACATAAACCTAAAATCTGCCGGTTTAGAGCACTTGTGATATCAGTATTAAGCCCATGCAAGAGGTATATTGGTATTCATTGGACAAAACATAAACCTGAAATTCTGCTGGTTTAGAATACTTGTTGCTATCAGTATTAAGCCCATGCAAGAGAAGGAGTAATGGTGCTCCCATCGCTTGGTACTGCTCGAGCAAAACTTCCTTAATCTCATCAGTATAGAAGACCTGGGTAACCTGGTACTTTTCCTGAAAAAGACCAATAAAGGGTAATCAAATCCTTGCATTGCCTTAAACACTTAACGAACAGGATCAGCAATGAAATACAAGTTTGAAAATGAATAGTTACCTGGAAGTGAGAAGGTGGTTTTATTTATCCCATCCAAACAGCATAGTCAGCCGGTAACCTAGGAATAAAGAGCATAGATTTCCCACTTGCTATATCCTTCATCAAGAAAGCAATATTCAAGGATGCTTCAAATTTGTAAGCATTAGAAAGTTAATTAGGTTCACCAGCCACTATCTATTAAATTTCCTTACATTAAAACATTAATAGACTTGATGAAAAAGGAAGAATCGCATATTCCCTATAGAAGCCTCAACTAGTAACACATCTTTCATATGGTTTAAAATATTACGACCCGTAGAAGGGGTCCGTAGACCCAACTTTGCAAATTCCAGTGAGCCCATATTTGAGCACCCAGTTTCCACGAGGGGTCTTCTACGGCCCGTAGGAGTTCCTACGGTCCTAGGATGACCTGTAGACGGACAGAGACAGTTTTTAATGAGGGTTAGCTTGGTCTTTTCCCACCCTTTTCAAACCAAAACCCTAACATTTTGGGACAAATTTAGGTCCCTTATCAGTACCCTACGTGCCTTTTCCCCTCATTAACACTTCAAACACTTAGAGCAAGAGACGAGAAAAGCTAGGGTTCAAGCATATTAATCAAGTTCTTCGATTTTCGCCAAATACAATAAAAGAATGCAAGGAAGGGTTCCCTTCCTTTTTGGTTACATACGTGATGTTCTTCCAGGTATGTAAGGCTATTCATAACATTGGATTGAGTTCGTCCCCGCACCCTACATCTACAATTCGTTCTTATGAGTTCAAGCTTGAGTTTTAGTCCCATTATATTGAGGTTTCGAGTGAGTTATGATGTCTTTCATTGAGTTCTCTGTACAATTATTCTGTTGTGATCATTCCCATAAATTCAAATTCTTGAATTTGTTGTTCATGCTTACATTCACATGAACCCTAGTTGAGTATTTGTAATTGCTTTTACTATGCAGTTTTTGAGTTAAAGAATGAGAAAAAGTTTTGAGCATAGTATATCCCTTGAGTTATAATACAAAAATTACCAAGTTTATACATGATTCCTATCAATTCTAAATGAGTTAGAGTAATTATACATTTATTTATCTTGAGACTGAGTAGAGAAACAAAAGCTATATTTTAATGCATTTACTGAGATTGAGAAGTATAACTATTTTAAATAGAGTGTAGTGAGTAGAGAAGAATTGAGTTAAACGGAGTAAAGTCCAATGAGACTAAATGAGGTAATATTTTGAGTATTTTCACTCACCTGAGTATATGAGCATCATTACATATTTTGGGAGTAGTATTGAGCACCAATTTGGGTAAGAGTTTAGATAACTCAAACCCCATAAACTATGTAGCCATCGTAGGATAGAATCATGTCGTTGGTTCGGGCGACTCCTCACTTCAGTCCTTGAGACGGACTTTTATATGGATCTATGAGTTGAGTTTGCGTCCCTTATCTTGACAAGGTAATGGACGGCTTTGGCAACATGAGCAATATGTTGTATCATCACGATGCTCATAGTAATGATTGTCAGTTAGAGAAACTACCCACTAAGAGAAAATACTATATTATTCTGAGTTGCATTATTATCTTATTATTGTAAAGTTGTGAAGTTTACATTACACTTACATACTTTACTTTAGTCATGTATTTTCAGTATTCATTCTAGTTTAGTATCCAGTGAGTATGCTTCTTTCATCTATTTTACCTATCGGGCATTCCATGTACTGACGTCTCTCGACGCTGTATCGTTTTATGATGCAGATAGAAGTGTTAGAGATTCTCAACAGGTGTATCGTTGAAGATCACCTCCATCCAGCTTTTGGTGAAACCTCCTTGCTTTCGGAGGAACTCTTTCTAGTTCATTTAATCTTTATTTTATTAGTTCATTTGAGGTAGCCGTGGACATGTCCCGATACCTATCTTAGTACTTAGAAGCTTTATAGACAGAGTACAGCGTTATTTTGGTTTTCAGAGTTTATGTGTTAAAACATTTATTTATAATATGTTCAGAGTATTTTTAGCCTATTGTTTAATAGTGATGTTATGCTTTGAATTGCCCATCTGAGGTAGCTTTTCTGTGAGTTAAGTCTTTCGCTTAGTAGTCAGTCAGGCCAAGGATTCGCTTGGAAACTAGCAATGATTTCGAGTATGGCCATGCCTAGAGTGTAGACTCGAAGAGTGACAAGGCACTTAAAGCTTAAAAAAAGACGGAGTATGATCCCTGGCTGCAAATGGCAAATTATCTGGAAGGAAAGAAATTTAAGGTGCGTTGAAGGCAAAAGTAACCCACTCCAAAAGATAAAGCTTATTGTATTCTGCTTTTTCATTTTTGGTGTAAACAAGAGTATATAGAAGACATTGAGGGTTCGTTTGGTAGGATGTACTATAGAATCTAATGTATTCGTTATGGTATTATTTAATCCTTTGTTTGTAGAAATTTTAGTCTATGTATAACTAATACATGTATTAGTTATAAACCTTAGTATCACAGGGTGTATAGCTAATACTTAGCAAACCATGGTAGGAAATACATGGGTTATTAATACATGGATAAGCATTAGTAAAGACAGAACTGCTCCTAATACACAAAGCCAAACAGTGGATAGGAAATACCCAGCATAAACTAATCTCAACATTACTAATACACTCTATTCAGTTTATTCTTATACACTCTATCAAACGACCCCTGAGTTTCTATGACAAGTTCTACAGAAGAATTTTCGTCTAGATTATAATTTGCCTCACTTTCACTGTAATTATGGCCTTCACAGCCTTTTGTGATTTTAATACAATTCTAATACCATTTCAACAAAAGAAAAATTGATTGCACAAAAGTATTTATTGAGGATGACTAGAATCAAACAATAAGTATAATGGATTAATTTAAGTTCCTTAAATCTCTTTGTAAGAGGAAATTTGATCCTAGAGAAGCCCAAATAATTGAATCTTTAAGTTCATTTCTTAGCCTATACTCCTATATTGACTTCAAGAATACAAACAAAAAGCTATCACCTTCACCAAAAAACAAAGAGGAAGTTTTAGCAATGTAATTACTGGAAAGGGAGAATTTGAGTCTCCCTATCAGTTCAAACAAACATGCAATTGAATCTAGACAACATCAGTCAGCACATCATAAGCTATTTCTCGAACAAGGGATTAGACATTTGAGAACTATCCGAGAATCTTTAGAAAGAAAAAAAAAACTCTTATTTATATCAAATCTTACAATAGTTCCATAAAATCCAGGCTCTTTCACTCCAAACAAGTAGGCGAAATAGCTCTCCTGTCTATAAGCAACAGAAGTTAGTAAATAGTTCGATTACTCTCCTCAGTGAACAGATAATTGTTAGGATACAGAACATTGAAGCTCAATTCTAAGCCTGCTGACAGAGATTCTATAATGAAATGTAATTGAGAAAATAAACAAGATGAGAGAAAAGTTGTAACAGGAATGCAAGGATAAATTAAATTATGGTCTGCAATCACTTATTGATATTTGACATCAATTGTTGCATCCATTTATACAAATCAAATCCGACCAATTTGTGAAGGGAACTCCAACTACTGTTATTTTCAGTGACACAGACAACAAGACGTAGAATGGTGAAAGGCCTAATTGTCATACGCTCTTCCAATCATTTGTTAGAAATTACGGTATAACAGAACATAAAATGTCAATTTGTCATGTAATAACTATAGATATATCCATCTGATAGAAACAAGCATAACCAAGTGCAGATAAACAGATATATGATTACTTATACCTGAACAGTTCTGGGTGATCGGTGCAATGTCGAGTTTGCTCCTCACCACCCTAATTCAATTTTTGAGTTCCGAGACGAAAGAAGTCGGAAAAGAAAGCTGAAATGAGTGAAGGTTAAGAAGAAGAAAAAATACTGAAAGAATAGAGAACCTGTAGGGAAACAAAGCCTTGGAGAGGACGAGCGCATGAAGTTAGGTGCTCACGCAGAGAGTTGAAGAGCTTCTCTCGATTGAGTGAGTGGAGTTCCATGGGGATCATCGGGGGAGACAGAGATGATGGAGAACAAAAAGCCATTGGAGAGGTTACCACCGATCAGGCCGTGGCACTAATCGAGGAGTTGGAAATAACATTCGATTATTGATGAAATTTACATAAATATACAATATTAAAAAAATATTTATAATTTATAATAATAATATTTTTTTATTGAACATTTATAATATATTTATAATACAATTTTAATACTCTATAACCTTTTCTCTCTGCATCAATACACAATCCAATCCAGCTCTAGACACATCACAATAAATCACAAACCCATATATTCCCACGGGTAGGGACAATACTGGAGTAGTAGTCAATCTAATTTTCAACTCCTAAAAACTCTTCTCACAAGAATTTGACAATTGAAACTTAGTCTTATTCTAATTCAACTTAGTCAACGGAGACGATATGGATGAAAATCCCTCAACAAATCTCTTATAGTAACCATCCAAATCCAAGAAACTTCTTAATCAGTCGGGGATGTGGGTCTGGGCCAATTCTTAACTGCCTCGATTTTCTGCGAATCAACTCGGATACCTTCACCAGAAATAATGTGGCCTAGGAATGCCATAGATGTAATTCGAAACTCACACTTCAAAAACTTAGCAAATAACTCTCGGTCCTTAAGAGTTTGGAGAACAATTTTGAGATGGTTGGCATGCTCCTCCTCGTTTTTAGAGTAGATCAGAATGTTGTCGATAAACGCGATAACAAACATGTTTATATACTGCTTGAACTCTCTATTCATAAGGTCCATGAATGTTGCAGAGGCATTAGTCAAACCGAAGGACATAACCAAAAACTCATAATAGCTATATCGGGTTCTGTAAGTTGTCTTTGGAATGTCACTTTCTCTCACTTTTCAATTGATAATAGCCTGATCTAAGGTCTATCTTAGAGAAATAAGTGACACCTTGTAGTTGGTCGAACAAGTCATCGATTCTTGGAAGAGGATACTTATTCTTTACGATGATCTCGTTCAACTGACGGTCTTAATGCACATTGTCAGGGAACCATCTTTCTTTCACCCGAATAGGATAGGAGCCCTCCAAGGCGAGACACTCAGCCTAATGAATCCCTTATCTAGAAGGACTCTCAATTGCTCTTTTAACTATTTTAACTTAGTTGGAGCCATTTCTATATGAGAATAGATATCAATTGAGTATCTGAAAGAATATCTGTTCTGAAGTCTATCTCCCTATCGGGAGGGACTCCAGGTAAATCCTTAGGAAAGACTTTAGAAACTCATTTACTACTGGAATTGACTGAAGGGATGGTGTCTCCACACTACCATTTCTAACTCGAACAATGTGGTAGATACACCCCTTAGAAACTAACTTTTTGGCCTTAAGGTATGAGATTAAACAACCCTTAGTCACTATTGGACTACCTTTCCACAATAGCTGGCATATTTGGACACTAAAATTTGACAAATCGAGTTCTACAATCAACTGAGGCATAACAAGCATGAAGCCAGTCCATACCTAGAACGACATCAAAATCTACCATATCTAACTCAATTAAGTTGGTTGGGTGTCTTTATGGTAGATGGAAATTGTGCAACCCTATAGATTCTTTTAACTAGAATGGACTCACTAACAGGAGTAAAAACACTGAGGGGTTCTAAAAGATGTTCGAGATGGATCCCAAACTCCAAAGCTATATATGGGGTCACAATTTTCTTTCTTTCCTGATGGGGACTAAGAAAAGGAGACGAATATAGCTAAACAGCTGCAGCAGAAAGAACGAAAAGCCAATATAGGAAGTTTGAGAAGTCAAGGAGGCACAAAGAGCTAACAAATAGTCTTTCTATTTGACTGTCTGAAATCAAGTGGGAGATTCAATTGAAAAGGCCCCTTACTATAGATAGGATGTTAGTGCTATTTTTTGAAACAAGGACGTTTAGGTTTAACTAATAAGATAAAAAGGGGTAAGCCAAAACCCACTCTGCTGAGTTCGGCTTTCGGGGCTACCTACTTTAGGGCTTATGTAATATATAAAGAAGAACCCTTTTAGGGCCGTTTTGTTTAAGGGTTGTTCGCCTTTTGAATAGAAGGAAGTGGGAGAGCAGAGGTTATTTCGATAAACCGATGCATGAGCTTAGGCTCCCATATCCCGTCGACCCTCCGAAAAAGTAAGGGCTCATAGAGAGTCAAAAGCAAGTAGAGTGAGTCAAAATAGGAGCGGAGGTAAGTCAATTTGTACCCTCATAGTCCTCAATCTTTGGCACATCTGGATCGACAAAAACTCACTCGGTCTACGCGTCTACCGGGACACCATACTGACTTTTCTATTTATGATATAAGGCTGCCCGAGCGGTTAATGGGGACGGACTGTAAATTCATTGGCAATATGTCTACGTTGGTTCAAATCCAGCTCGACCCAATAATTCGCCAATCCACTATGAGATGATATAACCCCTCTATTTCACTAAAGCAAGAAGGGAGAAATTTGACTTTGAGAAAGAAGGGCTTCATTTAGATTAGTTTCTCAGTAAAAGATAAGGCAAGAAGCAAGGACGTAGCAGCTGCACGAAAGCCCTTTCGCCTTAGCGCACTTTTTTTCTTGCTCGTTAGCGCCCCCTACCCCTATTATTTAGATTATAGTCATAAAGGAAATTTGACAACCTTACTAATAGAAAGGGGATGCGCTCAAGCATGCAAAGAAAGCTCAAAGAGCTTCTCTTATATTATAGAAAGGTTTGTAGAAAGGGGATTCTTCAAATATCCCATGTTGTAAGAATGCGTCTATGGCAGATGGAATACGAGATCTAGGCAAGCCTTTCTTCCTTTGTTAACTTAAAGGCTATGTAAAATCCTAGGTTTTGCTTTATAATACCAGTTATTAGTTCCGTCTATCGCTCCAAAGTGATAGCGCCATCGAAAGATAGAGTGTCAAAGAGTCAAACTTCGATACCTAAATTCATTCATCCAAAAACTTTTTTATTCCCTGATCTGTGCCTCATTGCATTAACTAAGACTTTTTGAATAGTGGTTTGGCTGGATTTCAAGTTGGGAAAGATAAAAAGAGCTTGACCGATCCACTAGATTAATTAAAGCATATACATCAAGATAAAATGACTTTAAGCATACCAGTAACGACATCTGACAAGTTCTCCTGATCTTAGCGGCTAGCCATGGCATACAGATAGTTTGAACCTCCGTTTGTCTCTAAAGTAGTACCCTTTTGGGCTACTCTACCTAATGGTGTTGTTGATGATGATTGGACCTTATTGCCCCAGCTACCCTGCTTTCCCATTGGGTAATCGTTTAAAAAGTGACATGTCTGCCCACATTTGTAGCAATCATTTGAACTAATAAGACACTCCCCCTGATGGGGCCTACCACACTTACCTCATTGCGGATGTTGGGAAGACCCTTGATCCACACTTCCTTATGATGAAGAATCTTGAGCTCTGAAATTTTGAGGTCTCTGACCATTTCTCTTTCTGGGTGTGGGCGTACTAGCCGATGATGGTGCAGGTACGATTCCTATTTTTGATCCTTTGCTTGCCTATATCATGGTTTGATGTCTTAGCTATTTTATTATGAAACTCCTCCCTATCCTTCAGCATATCCTCCTCAACCTGTTGCACATGAATCATCAATCTAGCTATGTCCATATCCCCAATCGGCATATCTGTCTTACCGTCCTTTCTCGACAGATGAGAGAGTCCCGACACAAACAAGCACATCTTGCTCCTTATATCAGCTACCATTTTCGAAGCATAACAGGACAATTGGATAAAGTTGAGGTTGTACTCCTGCACACTCATAGATCCTATTATAGGTTAAGGAATTCTCTTACCTTGGCTTTCTTTAGCTCTCAATGAAAAAAAAAGGTCCCAAGAAGGCATCTTCAAACATATCACAACTTAAGAGTGGTGCATTTTCTCCCCTTGTCTTATTCCGGTGATCGAATCCCACTTTTGCAATACCCTTGAGATGATATGTAGCCAATTCAACATGCTCTATATCAGTGATACGTATAACTTGAAACACTTTTTACAGCTAATACACAAAGTTCTCTGGATCCTCATTGAGTGCAGACCTAGTAAACTCTAGTGGTTCATCCTTAGAAATTCCCAAACTCTAGAAGTATATAGAGCATCCTATTGGCCTGCTCTCTGTCAGTCAACTTGGGCTGCCATAGCTTGAGCCAATATCTGAATAGCATTGCAAAATTAGGCATTAATGACTTCAGCCTGAGGTGGTTGTTCCATAGGTAGAGCTAGACCTTTTGGTCCCTCAGGAACTTGAGGCTATTGCTGGTTTCCATCATGTCTGGTGAGATGTCCTCTATTCCTAGTTTGCTTTGGGTGCTCGACTGCTCTTCTGGGAGGCATGATATGTAATACGTGAATGCACAAATTTAGAAGAAGCTTTTATAAATTTAAGCTCTATCGCACTAACTAGAGTGTGAAAGAAGTGAGACAATTCCTAAAGTACTGTAGCTTCCCTGTTATAGACGTGGCGCATTTCACATCGATATGGATGACTCTACTAGACTCGCCTTCATAGACATCTTAGGATTCTTGTAGTCTGAACTTTGATACCAAGTTTATCACATCCTGAGTCTATACCCTAGGCATGACCAGTACTTAAAAACCATCATTGCTTTCCAAGTGAACTCTTGGCCTAGCTGACTACTAAGACGAAGATTTTATATTGATAAGGACAGTTTAAAAGCAGTGAGCAACTTAAATACTTAAAGAAAACTCATGATATGTCTGAAAATTCTTGAAATAGCAATAAACAAATATTTAAAACATAATCTCTGAAAAACTGAAAGTAAACCTCTACTCAATCTAAGAAGCCTCTACCTGAATCTTAATCGGTATCGGGAAAGCCCCACGGCTACCTCAAAATAATAAGGAAATGACATAATTATAAAGGAGCCCCTCCGAAAGCAAGGAGATCTCACCAAATGTTGATGAAGGGTAATCCTCAACGATACGCCTATTGATGATCTCTAGCACCTGTGTCTGCACCATAAAAATATGCAGCGTTGAATGCCGTCAATACATGGAATGTATGGCATATAATATGGCAAAGTGAAACAATATAACTGAACTAAAGACCGAATATAACTCAATTGTGAAAACTATGATCATGTAGTAAAAAATCATCTAAAATTTATACAATTATGATATGCAATAAAAGCAAGATAAAATAACATAAGTTACTTTCTTGGGAGTTTCTCTAGCCGACAACCACCACTATGAGTTTCGTGATGATACAAGGTCTTACCTACATAGCCAGAGCCATCTCATACCTTGCCAAGATATGAGACGATCTTTAACTTATGGATTCATCTCATGAGCCTTCTTAGAGGCAATAAAGAGTCGCTCAACTTTCGGTGCGATTCTATTTACGCTGGCTAAGTAGTTTATGGGACTTGAGTGGTTTGAACTCTCGCCCAACTCAGTACTCACTACTACTCCCAAAGCATTCAATTAAATGCTCATACTAAAACTGTGAGTAGAAACTCAAAATGCTTCATTTAGCTTTCTTGTATCTTTAACTCATACTGTCAAACTTTTTCTCAAACTCATGCTCAAAAATACTATTTATGCTCAATACTCAAACTCATTTAGACTTGATAACAATATTCATGAAACTTGTAATGTATAGCTCTATGAACTCAAATAATATAAGGTTTTTAAACTCTTTTCTCAAATCAAGACACATAATATGTAGTTCTTTAAATGAAAACAATGTATGGTAAAAGCAATGTAAATACTCAACTAGGGTTCATATGATTACAATAGGAAGGACAATTTCAAGAACTTGAACTCATATGAATAATCTCAATTTCAATAAATATAGAAAACTGATCGAAAGATTTCATAATTAACTTAAAAACTCATTATAATGGGAACTAAATTGAAACTCAAACTCAAAGCGAATGAAGAAGATGTAGGGTATGAGGACGAACTTAGTCCAACATTGTGATTAGCCTTACATACTTGAAATGATGATTATCTAAGCGAAACTTGAATATCTTGGTTGAAAATTTTGAACCCTAGCTTTTCTCCTTCTCTCCAATATTTGCTCTCAAAAATATTTTAAATGTTAATGAGTGAAAAACCTCATAGGGTACTGATAAGGGACCTATGTTAGTCCCAAAATGTCATGGTTTTTTGTTTGGAAAAGGTGGAAAAAGTGCAAACTAATCATCATTAAAAACTGACTCTGGGCAGCTATGAGCCCTTTTATGGACCATAGAACTTTTTACGGACCATAGAAGGCCGGTCGTAGAAGATGGGGTCCAAAATTGTACTCTACTGGAAATGGCTCTATGGGTCTACGACCACCTTTATACAGGTTTTAGACCATAAAACGGGTCGTAAAGACCTCTCGTAGAAATCCATAGAAGAAATTGGTACTAGGGGTCTACGGTCCGTAGAACTTGTTATGGGGTCATAAATCCGTTCGTAGGACTTAAGTGCACATTCCAGTAGCTACTAGAATGTGTCGCTGGGTCTATGATGGGACCCTATGGGTCATAGAAAAGTTGACGGGTCGTAGAGTGGATCGTAGGAATGGGTCTATCAACTCAAATTTTGGGTAAGTGTTAAGGGACCCTACGACTCATTGAAACTTCTACAGGTCGTAGGTGACCTCATGGTCCATTAGGCAGCACTATTTCCCCATTTTCTCATCTTCTCAAGGCTTTTTGAGATCGATCTAAATTAGAATAGTGTGAGTTGTTACACCTGTACTTGGCCCTTTGTCATTTGGTCCCTTCTACTCACGACTTTGCCAAGTTAATATTTAAAGTTATTAAAACGTGTTATTTTAAACCTTTCTAACCATTAATCATGCTTATGTGGCGTTTATTTGCTGAATTGGATGAAATGCATGATTACATGTGTTTAAAAGCAAGTGACGACAAAAGTTTTATTTAAAAAAATATTAAAATAAAAAAGAGAAATATAATAATAAAAAGAAAAGCTAAAAGATCTTATCTTCCCCATTCTCATTTACTCTTTCTCTTCTTTTTCTTTCTAGTATGCGTTGCCGCCGCTGCTACTGTTGCTCCCCACCCTCCTCCTTCCCCTACTTCTTCTTCTTCTATCTTTCTCCATCCTCTTTCTATAATCTATTTGTTTCTCTATTTTCGTCTTCTAACACAAAAGATTTGCAAGAGAAAAAATAGAGGAAAAGAAACAAATAAGAGAAGACAAGATTTAAATAGCAAAGAGATGAAAAGGTTTAGAAGAGAGATAAAAATGGAAGTCTCGGAAAGATTAAGACTTATTATATTTAATTATAGAAATCAAGAAACAAAAGGAAGATAAATTTGTACTCCAATTTTAGTTTCAATGGATCTTCCGGCAAAAGTCAAAACAACTCGTCGGCGGTGACTATTTTTGAATAAAGTGATCGGAGAGACATTTTCCCCGGTGAATCAGTTTTAAAAGGCTAATTTTGAAGATGAATTTGAGATTTTAATTTTAGAAAATAGCATTTGTAATGATAAAAATGATGTGGCAATTTTTATCTAATGTGGATAGTGATATGGTATCCACATCAGCACGATTGAGAGACACTTATGGTCAGATGGGTTTAAAATTACGTGTTTTAATAACTTCAAATGTTTACTTGGCAAAGTTATGAATAGAAGGGTCCAAGGGACAAATGGAGCCAAGTACGAGGGTCTCTCAAGTCATTCCGCCAAAGTAATAAACCATTGACAATTAACGTAGTGATTAGGGGTGTACATGGACCGGATTGGTTCGGATTTTTTACAAACCAAACCAAACCATTTGTGTCGGGTTATTAAATCTATAAACCAAACCAAATCAATAAAAATCGGGTTTTTTGATATCAATTTTTCTCTTGTTTTTTGGGTTTTTTTGGATTTCTCGGGTTTTTCATAGTATCTAATAAAAAGCACAGAGCAGTGCTTCTTAAAAAGAGTTCTAGTACAAAATATTAAGGAAAAAATACTTGATTGAGTGCTTTTTAAAAATTAATTATTGATTTTAGTGATATTTTTTATTTATTACCATTTATAGCAATACTATGACAAATCTACACTTGTATTAAAAGTGAATTATGCACAATACTATGACAAATCTACACTTGTATTAGAAGTGAATTATGCATACAATATAAATGTATTATAAGTGTTTTAAAATATATATTATGTTTGTGTAGTAAGAAACTAATCATAAATCTATTAAAGTATGTGATAAATGTATTATCCATCTATAAAACTTATATTATATATGTTTTATAAATAGTTCTCTGCAATATGTATTAAAAATGTATTATAAGTGTTCAGTGAAATTTTTTTTTATTGCTATAGATGGTAAATATTTTCTTAATATTGTATATTTATGTAAGTTTCCCAAATATCAACATATAAGATGGAGGCAGAACACTGTTTGAAGTTTTAACTTTATAAGATGAGTTTTTTTTGTATATTATTTAGATGGCTTTTCAAGTCCAAATCTAAATGCAAGAAAGAAAACAAAAATTATGAAAAATTTTAAAAAAATATTTATAAATTACATTTTAATAAATATTTTTATGTATAACATAATTTAAAAGTAGTATATCTATAATCGGGTCGGTTTGGTTCGGTTTGTCGATTTGGTGCGGTTTATCGGCTTGTCCTGTACAGCCCTAGTAGTGATAAATATAACTAAAATGGTCTTAATTTCGTAGGAAACTTACATAAATATACTATATTAAGAAAATATTTACTATTTATAACAGTAATATTTTTTTTCACTGGACACTTATAATACATTTATAATATTATTTTAATATAATTTTAATACATATTAGCGAGAATAATTTATAAAACTCATATAATACAAGTTTTATTCATTGATAATATATTTATTACACACTTTAATAAACTTACAATACATTGTGTCAATTTTTTACCAAATAAGTATAATATAGTTTAAAACACTTATAATATATTTATATTGCATACATCATTCACTTTTAATAAATGACAGATATATCATAATATTGCTATGTATTGCTATAGATGGTAATAAATAAAAAATATCGCAAAAATTAGTAATTATTTTTTTTAAAAAAATGTTCTCTCCGGTAATTTTTTCTAATTTCTTTTATAAAATACTAATGTAATACTCTCTCCATTTTCAATTTGTTTGTTTTCTTTTTTCTTTTTTCTTTTTTCTTTTTTCTTTTTTTCTTGTATAATTCTTTAATTCAACTTTACAGATGACATGTTTAACATCACAAGATTAAAGGACATTTTGGTATATATTATGCTAGCGTTTGGTCATAGATTCCTAAATATTTTTGGAAAATCATATCCGAGTGAAGTTTGGATTCAATTTCAACATGTTTCACCATATCTTTTGGGGAAATATATTTCACATTTAAAAAAAATGTGAAACATGATTTATACCTATAAATTCTAAAAACTACAAAAAAAAGGATACTTGTAGGTTGGACATAAAATTACATTTTATAATGAACTAGATAATACATTATCCAAATATCATAACAAGATATTTTAATAAAAACTACTAATAACACAATTATCAGCTATTAAAATTTATCAAATTATAATTAGTTATGAAGATTCATCGATGCAAAAAAATAGTAAATTATAACAACAATAGTAACTATATATTCTTTAATATAATTTTTACGTTCTACGAACAATCTCTTCACAATGATAATGCATTTTCAGATCAAATAATCGAGAAGTCGAATCAACATTGCTACTTTGAGGGTTGGGAAGATAGAATTATAGTTGGAGTCATAATTGATGGAGGGTGTTATAAAATATAAAAGTTTGGGGTAAGCTGTAAAATTTTAAAAGAACTAGACAAATATATTTTGGCCCTAAAATCACTTTTTTGTAGATTTTAAAATTTTGGATCTCTTGCTAAAAAAATTTCTCAAAACTTTGACAAAATTCATGGCTAAATAATTTTTGCCAAAATTGTACGACACATGAAACAATATAAAGTAGAACATAATTATTTTATTATACTTATTCAACGAGATTTCATCTCTTGAAATATTTCTACAATAGCATATTAGAAACATTAATAAATACAAACTTTTCTACATAAGACACCAAACAACTACTCAAAAGTTCATCATTCATCCAATTCAGCAGGTCATTCTTACTAAAATTCATTGCTGAATCAGACAAATATGTTTTTCACACATGTTAACAACCTATTTTCAACCTTTCGGAGGAAAATTGGTGAAGCTCCGTGATTTTTATTTATAAAAAAATAAAGTAGAAATAAATCAACCAAAATTTTAAAAAAGAAATAAAGTGCGAGAAAGATACATCATTAAAAGATGTCAAATTTTACTGATTAAGAATGGAAAAAAATAGTACAAAAGAATTCCATTGAAAAAAATGAAGAAATTTGATGAGATTGGAAGAGAATTTTGGAAAATATTTTTATGAAGTCCATTGAAACGGACATCCATGACCTTTCAGAAATAGGAAGCGGCTGCAACTAGGGGTGGGCGTTCGGTATTCGGTTCGATATTTTCAAAGTTCGGGTTTGGTAATTTGGTAATCGGTAATTCAAAGTATATACCAAATACCGAACTTTCAAACTTCGGTTCGGTAATTCGGTAATCGGTAAATCAAACTTCGGTTCGGTACGGTATTTGGTAATACCATATTTTTTTAATAGTTAATATACAATAAAAATTTATCCGCATTTAATATTTACATTAACCTAAAGAATACATATCTTAACTTACATTTTTATTACTACACCATAATTAAGTAATATATGCATTTTAACTTGACGAATATCGAAATCGAAATTGCTCGTAAGCCACATTCTACGGAGGAGAAATGATACATCGTAAACAAAGAGAAAATAATTTATGAATCGATACAGAATAAAAAAAATATTACCATGTAATAAAAATAATGAAAAAGAGTGAAAACAAAAATCTCTAATATATCATACATAATTTTTATACATATGTTTTTCTTTGAATTATCCAAAAACTCTACATCACTGGACTAATTATTAATTAGTTCCTGCAAAGATATGAAAGAGTTGGAATCTTTCATTTTCAATGTAACTACCAAACAATTTATGTAGATAACTAACGTGGGAATCATGCAAAGTGAAATTATAATTCTTAATCAATTGCATAAATTTGAAATTAGAATTTATAATTTTTACATGTACATGAATTAAATTTTAGCAGTTATCGATAATGTACGTATAAGTGTGCATATAATATACGGTAAATGTGGGAAAGTTGAAATGAAAATGTTAAGGAAAATGAAAAAATGAGATAGTTTCCTCTTACTATACTCTTATTTTTTTGGTAATTTTTTTTCCAGTTTTTTTGTAAAAAAAAATAAATAAAAAAATTAAAAAGTTCGGTATTTGGGATTTCCCGAATACCGAAACCGAAATACCGAATACCGAAACCGAAATACCGAATACCAAAACCGAAATACCAAAATATCAATTTCGGTACCGAATACCGAACCAAAATACCGAATTACCGAATACCGAAATACTGAAATAGCCGGTTCGGTTCGGTAATTCGGTTTTCGGTATTTTATGCCCAGCCCTAGCTGCAACAATTCAGCTTCCTTCTTGCGTTCAGTCTTGTCTAATTGACAGAGTTTTTGAAAGAAAATCATTTTTCTTAAATTTAAGAAAAATAAATTAATTAAAAAAATATTTTCCAAACAGAAAAGGGGCTAAATATACCCTTATACTATCAAACGATGGTTAAATGTACCCTCTTTATACTTTGGCACCCTTTTGTCACTGACTTAGACTTCCACTAAGACTTCCGTGCGGCACTTGACAATTTACTCACGAATCTTTCACGATCTTGTAAGCTCAAGTAAGCCTTTAAGACTAGATCGCTAAGGGAATGCTAGATTGTAAGAAAGACAAGAGAGAGCTTTTATGAAGAAGGCTTTTGTATTGCTTGGAAGAATACTTGTTTTCTTGATGGTTTGCTACAAATAAATGCCCCCTCTATTTATACTACTCCTAAGGGGCCCAAGTGTAAATAAAAATTGTTATACAAGTCCCTCTATATTTACAAAGAAGTCCCTCTCTAGAATTCTCTACACACTCTAGAGAATTCTAAGTCTTTCAAGACTTCTCTACAAGTTTCTATAAGGATCTAGAGTCTTCCACTAACCTCTTCAAGACTCTAGATTCTTCTACCTTCTTCAAGATCAAGTGACGGGTCATAACACTCTCCCCCACCTGATGTGGCGACGACCGCGGCGCACTGCTGCTGCAAGAACTCCCGGATCTTTTCTTTGAACTGCCACAGGTCTTCATATCTCTCCCAGGTGGCCTCCTCCGGAGATTGTCCCTTCCAATGGACTAAGAACATAGCAGTGGCCTGTTGTCCCTGTTTTCGCTTGGCTTGGTAGTCCACAATGGCCTCGATGTCTCGATCATGGGAGGCGGTGATTGTGAGTGGCGCCCGACTTGATTCTCCTCGTCTAGGATCATCCTTGTCCTCATGGTACGGCTTGAGGACGCTGGCATGGAAGACTGGATGAACCTTAATATGCGGTGGTAGCTCCAACCTGTAAGAGATCTTGCCAACCTTGGCAACGATCCTGAACGGGCCCTCATACTTTCGCACCAAGTTTTGATGCATGCCTCGCAATGCCTTGAATTGCCTGGGGTTGAACTTGACCAAGACCATATCTCCAACTTGGTAATCCGTGGGACGACGCTTGCGGTCGACAAACTTCTTCATCTTCTTCGCTGCCTTGTCCAAATAAGACTTGGCAGTGTCGAGCTGCTCCTCAAAGCCCTTGGCCATGTGATAGGCCCCCAAACTCTTGCCCTCGAACGCGGCCGGTAGTGAATGTGAAGTTTGTGGCTGTTGGCCTGTGGCTAGCTCGAATGGTGTTCGCCCTGTGGCCTCACTCCGCTGTAGGTTGTAAGAGAATTGGGCTACGTCCAGTAGTCTCGCCCAATCTTTCTGATGGGAGCTCACAAAGTGCCTCAAGTAGCACTCCAGTAAGGCATTGACTCGCTCCGTCTGGCCGTCTGTCTGCGGGTGGAAACTAGTGGAGAAATGTAATTTTGCGCCAAGAATTTCGAACAATTCTCTCCAAAAGTTCCCGGTGAAGCGTGGGTCTCTGTCGCTAATGATATGTCTTGGCAATCCCCAATACTTCACCACATTCTTGAAAAATAGCCTGGCAGCTTCCTTAGCAGTGCAACCTGTCGTGGCTGGCATGAAGCTGGCATATTTGGAGAACCTATCCACCACGACCATAATCTTCCCGTACCCGTCGAACTTCGGTAAGCATGTGATGAAGTCCATGGTCACGCTCTCCCATGGACGCTCCGCTATGGGCAGGGGCTCCAAGAGTCCTCCTGGTTGGCACTGCTCTACTTTGTCTTGCTGGCACACAAGACAAGTCTGCACATAGCATTCAATATCGTCCCGCATGCGTGGCCAGTAGTAAATCGCCTCAATCAATGCCCTCGTGCGACGCTGCCCTGGATGTCCGGCCCATAATGTGTCATGACTTTCCTTCATGATTCGTCGCCTGATAGTCGCGAATTTCGGCACATAGATCCTTCGCCCGGCGGTAAGCAAGAGTCCATCTTCTACCCAGAAGCGTCTTGTCTTGCCCTGAACGGCTAACTCCATAAGCTTCTTTGCCTCTGGGTCATGCTGTAGACCATCCTTGATTGCATCTTGGATGTCGCAATGTGCTGTGGTGATGGCCGCCAGCTCGAACTTCCTGCTAAGGGCATCGGCCACAACATTGCCTTTGCCCGGCTTGTACTCCAGTTCATAGTCAAACTCGGCCAAGAAGTCTTGCCACCTAGCTTGCTTCGGGGTGAGTTTCTTCTGTGACTGGAAGTAGCTAGTGGCCACGTTGTCGGTCTTGACTAAGAACTTGGAGCCAAGTAAGTAGTGTCTCCACGTGCGTAGGCAATGGACGATGGCTGTCATCTCCTTCTCCTGCACGGTGTACCGTCGTTCTGTCTCGTTCAGCTTGCGGCTCTCGAAGGCGATAGGGTGCCTCTCTTGCATCAATACTCCTCCAATGGCATAGTCAGAGGCGTCCGTATGCACTTCGAATGTCTTGGAGAAGTTAGGCAATGCTAGGACCGGCTCCTCTGTCACGGCAGCCTTGAGGTCTTCAAAGGCCTCCTTGCACTCCTCGCTCCAAACCCACGGCTTATTCTTCTTCAATAGCTCAGTAAGTGGAGCGGCTTTAGCGGAGTAGGCGCTTATGAACCTGCGGTAATAGTTAGCAAGTCCAAGAAAAGATCTAAGTTCGGTTACCTTTGTGGGCGCCTCCCACTCTTTGATGGCCCGAACTTTTGCTTCGTCCATCCGTAGCTCTCCCTGGCTGATAACATGTCCCAAGAAGTGCACCTCATGTTGGGCGAACTCGCACTTCTCCCGCTTGATGAAAAGTTCATTCTCGCGCAAGACTTGGAATACTTTCTTTAGATGCTCCATGTGCTCCTCCAAGGTGTTGCTATAGATGACTATGTCATCCAAGTAGACTACTACAAACTGATCTAGGTAGGGGTGGAAGATCTTGTTCATTAGTGTGCAAAAAGTGGCGGGTGCGTTGGTTAGGCCGAAGGGCATCACCAACCACTCGTATGCTCCATACCTCGTTACACATGTGGTCTTCGGTTCATCTCCCTCTGCTATGCGTACCTGGTAGTAGCCCTTCCTTAAATCCACCTTGGTGAAGTACTTGGCCTGTCCAAGTCTATCAAACAAGTCGGCAATGAGCGGGATGGGATACTTGTTCTTCACGGTCACCTTATTGAGCGCCCGATAGTCTATGCATAGGCGCAACGAGCCATCCTTCTTCTTTTGAAATAACACCGGCGCGCCATAAGGTGCCTTGGATGGACGGATATGACCGGCCTCGAGGAGCTCCTTCAACTGCTTCCTCAGCTCCTCTAACTCGGGTGGAGCCATGCGGTATGGTGGGTATGCGGGCAGCGTCGCTCCTGGCTCCAACTCGATCCTGTGGTCTACCTCGCGCCTTGGAGGTAGGTGTTTTGGCAACTCTTCGGGCATCACGTCTTTGTTTTCTTCAAGAACCTTCTCTATGCAAGGTGGCAATGTCTCCTTAGCACCATTGCCTTCATCCAAGCTCGCAATGGTGGCTACGAACGTCGGCTCCCCCTTCTTTAGGCCCTTCACAAGCTGCATGGCCGACAGGTGGGTTTGTCCTTCCTTCTTTGGCATCTTGACTAGAGGTACCATGCAGGGTCCCTCTCGCTCCATCACCAAGAGTTGTTGGAGGTAGGGATCAATCATCGTGTGGTACCGTTGGAAGAACTCCTGTCCAAGGATAATATCAAAGATATCTAAGGGGGCGACAGTGAAGCTTGTCTTACCTTACCACTTGCCCAACGTGATGTCCACTCCATGAGCGACTCCGCACACGGGAGTCAATGGTGCATTGACCATCTTCAGGCGGGTGTTGCTTGGCCCATAACTTAGCCCCAACCTTGCTGCCGCCGTCTTGGTCATGATGTTGGCTTCTGCTCCAGAATCCACCATGGCACGAGCTGGTCGTCCGTTGATGGATATGTCAACATATTGGGCAGAATAATCCCCTGCCTTTTCAGCTTGCTTCGCGATGGCTCCACATAGCCCGATCATGCCTTGCTGAGTCGTGTCCGAGCCCTGCCCTTGGTCCACTTCCTTGTCCTTTCGCTCCCGCAGTATGGCACCAAGGTTCTTCATCTCCGGACACCTAGCATAGCCGTGAGGACCTCCACATATGTAGCAGCCGTTGCCCTTCGTGGTCTGCTCTTTTCTCTCGGCGTAGCCCTGTCGCCCGAACCTCCTACCGTCGGAATTGTTGGAATCATGGCTCTTGGGTGGAGGATGTTGCTCTTTGCCTTTGCCACGATCTCCCCCACCTTTGGCATGACTACTCCTTATTTCTTTGCCCTTGCCTCTGTCATGCCTGTCATGCTTAAAGTCCGTCAAGGCTTCGGCTTGGGTGATGGCCTCATCGATGGTGCTGACTTGACGGCGCTCCAACTCCGTCTTGGCCCAACTCTGCAGCCCATCCATGAAGTGGAAGAGCATATCTTCATCTGTAAGGTTGGGGATTTGAAGCGTAAGGGTAGTGAACTCCTTCACATAGGCACGTATGCTACCCGTATGCTTCAGCTCCCGAAACTTGCGTTTGGCCTCATAGATGATATTGTTGGGGAAGAAGGCCTTCTTGAACTCATCCCGGAACTGCTCCCAGGTGTTGATGGTGCATAGACCCTTCCCAATCTCGGACTCCTTGCGCTTCCACCATAACATGGCCATCTCTGAGAGGTATAGCACGGCCGTGTTGATCCTCGTCTCGTCGCTCTTCACTTTGTTACACTTGAAGTAATTCTCCAAGTGCCAAAGGAAGTTCTCCACCTCTTGTGCATCATGGGCACCTTTGAACATTGGTGGCTTGGGAGCCTCAATCTTGGCCTCCCGGTCCGCACTGGACGTCATGCATCTCCCAGCATCTCTGTCTCCTTTGAGTGCTGCCATCTCGGCCTTCATGGTCTCTACCGTGCTTAGCGCGTCCATGAGCCGACACTCCAAGGAAGTGATCACCTTCTTCATCTCATACTCGGCAGCCTTGCGCACCTCCAACTCCTTCCGGATGTTGTCGTTCTCCTCAAGGGTGAACTCCTCTAGGGACTTGAACTTGCCGTCGACCTTGTTCAAGCGCTTGCCTAATATCTCCACAGCTTGCCGGGCAGCATCTACCCTTGCAATCCACTCCATGCCGGGCGTGACGTCCACGGGCTCCTCACCTCGCTCATCGTCACTAACCTCAGTGGCCGAGGGTGAGTAGGATGTTAGGGCCTCGCTTGGTGTAGGCTCAAGCGGCACCTCCTCATTTCTCTTAGAGTTTTTCTTTCCTTTGCGGTGCTTCCTTCCAACATCTTGTTTGACGTTGGTGGCGGTAGTGGCATTGATGTCTCCCTCACTTGCCATATCCCTTAGTAGAACCTCGCTCTGATACCACGTTGTCACGGACTTAGACTTCCACTAAGACTTCCGTGCGGCACTTGACAACTTACTCACGAATCTTTCACGATCTTGTAAGCTCAAGTAAGCCTTTAAGACTAGATCGCTAAGGGAATGCTAGATTGTAAGAAAGACAAGAGAGAGCTTTTATGAAGAAGGCTTTTGTATTGCTTGGAAGAATACTTGTTTTCTTGATGGTTTGCTACAAATGAATGCCCCCTCTATTTATACTACTCCTAAGGGGCCCAAGTGTAAATAAAAATTGCTATACAAGTCCCTCTATATTTACAAAGAAGTCCCTCTCTAGAATTCTCTACACACTCTAGAGAATTCTAAGTCTTTCAAGACTTCTCTACAAGTTTCTATAAGGATCTAGAGTCTTCCACTAACCTCTCCAAGACTCTAGATTCTTCTACCTTCTTCAAGATCAAGTGGCAGGTCATAACACTTTGGACACAAATATACCCCTGGCCGTTAAAGTTAACTAAGGTGGAGTCTAATCCCACGTGGCATTAATATTTTAGTGAATTAAAAACTATGTGACATTGCACCTCACTTAAAAAACCAATTTTACCCCTATTGCTCTCTCAATTTCGTTTCAGAACCCTTTCTGCTAATGCTTTTGTTATGGAATAATACATAAATATGTTCTTTAATTTAATCTTATTTCATATTTATGTCCTCTAATTTTGGTTGTGCACAAGTAGACACTTAAATTTGTATAAAATTAAACAAGTAGACACATATGTCTTATGTGGCACAATACACGTAGGACACCACATAAGAAACAAAATTGTCAATATATCTATTTGTTCAAATTTTGAATAGTTAAAGTGCTTACTTGTACATTAGTAAAATTAGAGGTCATAGTTGCCAATTAAATTCAAGTAAAAGGTCATATTTATGTATTATGTCTTTTGTTATTGTTGAAAGAATGTGGTCACATAAATCGATTTTTGAAAATCCGACCAGACCTAGAGAAAAATCGGGATCGTTTGTTACGACACGGAAGCTACTAATTCCCCTGATGATGAAGGAGTTGATATAACGAAACCCAAACGGTTTCTCAGGGAAATTAATACCCCTTTTGGTAACTCCTAGTCCAAAAAAAGTTGTTCTTGAAATTGAAAGTTCTTGCCAAGATAGCAGCAATGGCGACTAAAATCTTAAAAAGAAAAGTAGATTTTTAGCTAAAACCCCAATAAGTCAACAACAAAATCATTGCTGAAAGAACTGCTGTCACTTCTAATGTATTTCAATTAACTTCAATTGACGTTTCAATTTTATGCATTTGGTTCTTTTATTCAGTTTTAGCTGCGTTTGAAATAATCTCAAGTTACCAATTTTTTTAGAAAAACAAAAGATCAGAATCAATTTTTTTAATATGCAATCTGGGAGTTTTCTCGCAAATACCATGTGGCATGCCCAATCCCACATGGTGCTGAATTGCAACCGGACAAGGCACAGTTCCAAGAATCAGAGAAGGCACTGTTCCAAGAACAATATTATATGGAAGGAGGAGGTGTAAAATTGAATTTGGTTAGCGTGGTGGCATACCACGTGATTTTCAATTCACTAAAATATTAATGCCACGTGGGATTAGACTCCACCTTAATTAACTTTAACGCATAGAGGTATATTTATGGCCAAAATATAATGGTAAGGATATATTTGGTCCCAAAATATAACGAGGGGTATGTTTAATTATTTTTTAATAGTATAGAGATATATTTAATCATTTTTCGTTTTTCAAAACATTTAATCTAATTAAATATAAAAAAATTGAAAAATATTTTTATGAGTACCAAACACACTCCTCCTAATGTAAATTTAATGCCATAAGAAGAGTGTTAGGACAAATTGACCTCTAGCAGAGCAAGAAGAACACTAGTTACATTCGACGACTCAGATTAGACAAAAACTTTCTACATTTATGAACTCTCTTAAAAGTACAAGTGTTTCCAATCTTTCAACAATATCCCATTTTACCTGTCCAATTACTTCAGTCCCCCAATACATAAATTTCTTTAAAAAGTTTTTAATTTCTAGCTCTCCATGTATGATATACCATGAGCAGCAGCAAAACTTCCTTTTTATTTTGAATAAAAAAAAAACTTCCTTTTTAAATATCTTGCTACTCTCTTTGTCCCAATTTATATGATCACTTTTTTTAGTTAATTTTTAAAAAATGACACATTTTTATATTTGGCAATAATTTAATTTTAGAAATGTTCATTTTATCCTTAATGAAATAATTTATAATAACATTAACTATGACTTATTAAAGACCATAAATTTCAAAAGTTTTTTTTCCTTCTTTCTTAAATTCTGTGTCAAGTTAAATAAATTGAGACGGAGGGAGTATGTGTTTGTAGCTTCTTGGTCAAGCTCTAGGAAATTAAATAGTAGGACTATTTTCCAAAAACAAAAATACTTATTTGGGAAAATCGATTTGTTTGGTCAAGGAGCAGATTGGACATAAAGAAAATACATGTTTTTGTCAAAGTTTATTTGTAACTTAAATGATATTTAAGTGAAAAAACTACTAAAAAGACTTAAATCCCCCCCCCCCCCCCCACACACACACATTGTTGATCTATCCTTAAGTTCATTTTCATTTCCCTCTGTCTTTATTTTGTTCTCTGATGCATATTCATCTTGGTTATGATTTAGCTGAGCTAAGAATAATTTTAAACTTTGAGAGATCATTTTCTGTTGTTATACGGAAAAAATAAGATTACTTTATGAGACATTGTATTCACTTGTATTTCCCTAATAATAATTGAGCTCCACATTGTCTGGGATTTGGCATACCATTTTATTAACTTATAATAAACAATTTATGACTAAAGATGTTTACTTTGAGTTTCTAATACTATTATATTAATTTATGTGTTGATATTAATGTATATATTTCGTTAACAGAATTGTAATTTAGTAAGTTGGTAATTGTGTAGTAGGAAGTGATGTTATTTTTTTGCTCTAAATTTTTATTTATAATTTTACTTGATTAAAATGTAAAGTGTCAAGTAACTATTACTTTTTTTTTTGTTGACTAATTTATTTTTTCCATTCTCCTACCTTATTTTTCGTATAAAATTAATAACATAACAATTGAATCAAGTACTAATAACCAAATCAATAAAAATATAGTATTTTATTTTAATAATTTAAATCAAATTAATTTTAATTTTAACAGATCTTCTCAACTAAACTATCAACACCCCTGCTCTTATCAAGAAGTAAATCTTATATATATATATAAAAGAAAATCTTAAGCCCACCTATGTGGCACTCCCTTAGGGCCTATGAATTTGTTATTATTCTTTTGAGATTTTTTTCCTTTTCCCATAAATTGTAACGATCCCGTTAAAAAGAAAAAACGCAACGCTTCGACACAATCCTCTATACTCCAGTCTTTAGTCTCTCATCGAATCGTCACCTAAATTCAACTCCTCACATTGCCACCATTTACCAAAATATGGTTGGCCATTGTTCAATCTTCATTCTTCTTCATAGAGGTTGTCTTTGTTTCTGAGACTAAACTGGAAGGAATGGTTGCAATTCTATTCTTTAACTCTTTGTTTTTATGAATAATGGGCCAATCGCTTTTTCTTCTTTATTCTCAGTATTGTTTACGCCTTTCCTCTATCTGTATTGCTCCTTCTCTATGCAGTTGCTCTATGCCACTGAAGTGTTTGAGAAAAAAGGCCTTCAGAAAATTTCTCCAAGGCCGGTCGACAAATGCAGGACAACACTTTCTTTCGACTGTTTTAAGTTCAATATCCAATGTTTTTGTTCAATATATATTTTCAAAAAGGTTCAACACCCTAATCTGCTTCCTCCTGAATCATCCCCCCCCCCCCCCAAATATATATTCTTAAATGGTTCAACACCCTACTCGAATTGTGTAGCTGTTGATAAAAATGGAACAAACGACTTTGCATAATTGTTACCATTCAATTGTATATTCTATACAAAGTTCGACAATAATATCTATAATTGTTGATTCTATACAAAGTTGGAGAATCATATCTATAATTGTTGATTATAGTTTAATAATATGGAGTTTAGACTACATTGCATTTTTAAAGTTTGAGTAATTTTTAATCTCTTTAGATTATACACAGCTCCTATTATATTAGTATTTCATGTCTTTCTACCTTCACGAGGTAGTGTAAGATATGCGTACATTCTATCCTTTTCAGATCCAACTTAGTGAGATTTCACTAAGTATGTTGTCGTTGTACTCTTTCATGTTCTAATTTGCGAGTGAATTTATGCATTTAACATCACAATAAACATAATAGTACTTATCGTTCAGTAATTACATTGTTTGAAACAGTACTTGTGTTCTGAGACTGTAAAAATGTGTCTAATTCTATTTCTGCTACATGTTCGCTAAAATGCCAAGCCGAGGGTGAGTAACATCCTTTATTCCTTCAGTTTTACTGCTCAAATGAACTGTGATGTCCTCGAATGAAATTCTTTTGCATAGTTATATGATCAATAACTAGAATTCTATGATGGTAATCCACAATTAGACTACAACGAACATGTTATTGGCTGGTCTATCGTCGGCATTTGTGTACATAAGAATGACACCACAAGCTGCTATTCATCCAAACATGTTCATATTTAATTTGTTACTACTTCTTTTAGCATTTTACCATCCACATTCTACCCCATAAAGATAGCGATAAGGTCTGTACACATCCTATCATCCCTAGAGTACTTCATTTGTGAGATTACACGGACTATGTTGTTGTTCTATTCTCAAAATACATGTCAACCATTTAGTAAAGTACCCATGTTAAGTAAATGAAAAAGGTTTAGTTATCAATCCTTCAAATTAATTTTCCCTAGAGATGTAAAAAAAGTGTTCAACTCTGAAAGGGTTGACCTTTTCATTACTATTAGTTCCGTCAACAATAGTGTCCAAATAGTTTAGCGTATTGTCCTATTAAATATGTTCCAGTGAACTTGCAAATAAAATTCACCATAGGCTGTAAATTCACTTAAACTTTGGACATAGGGTTCATCTAAACTCAATACGCTTCATAAGAGTTATAAGTACCTTAAACGTTGAACCAATTAAATCGTGAATCCACCTTTGTATATGTATCTTTGTATGGCATTCAGGATGATGTAGACTCTTTGCTCCACTTAAGTTATTTAGTTGTCATTTTTGTGATGAATAGCCTTATTTTGTTTGCTTACACATAGTCAAGGGAGGTTTTAACAAAAGATTTCTATGGGAGTTATGTTAAGTTGGGGATTTTAATTAAACGAGACTTTTAAGTTATCTATTTGAGGATATAGGACACAAGTTTTAAAGATTGGATAAAAGGGACTCTAGTATAATTAGGTATTAATGGGTTATGCTAATTTAAAAAAGAATATTTTTATACACCCCAAAGTTTTGCTATTTACAAACATGCTCAACATATAAGAGGGTTGTTTAGCCAAAAGGGCAACAAGCAGCAGCAACAGCTTCCCACATTCATCTTCGTCCTCTTCCATATCTTTTTTTTTTCAATCTCAACACATTCCAGCCTTCCAACGCCGATGTTTAAACATTTGTCTAAACAACTAACAAATGTTTTCATATCTCGATCTCCAAAATAATTAGCAAATATTTTCATATTTCTTCAAACAACTAGTTGATATTTAAAATATTCTCATTGTTTTAACTAAAGAATCATAAAAAACACCTAAACAACTTAGGGTAGTTTAAAATATCTTCTGGTTGTTTGAACTAAATAACTTTTGGTTGTTTAAATAATTTTTGGTTGTTTAAACAACTTCTGTTGTTTGAACTAAACAACGTAGGGTTGTTTAAATATCTTCTGGTTGTTTGAACTAAACAACTTTTGATTGTTTAAATAATTTTTGGTTGTTTAAACAACTTCTGTTATTTGAACTAAACAACATCTCTTGGTTGCTTGAACAACTCCTGTTTATATAAACAACATATCCTCTCTTCTCTTTTCTTCTCTTTTATTTATAATTTTCACAATCAAATCGGAGTAAAGAAAAAAATGAGGATGACAACATCCGAAGAAGAAGAAGATGAAAACACAAAAAGTTTGGAAAGAAAGGGAAAAATGAAGAAGAAAAACACAAAGAAGTTAAGGAAGAAGAAAATGAAAGGGAAAAGGAACAAGAGCGTTTAAAAAAATGGAGAAAAGAAAAGAGAAGAGAAGAGAGGAGGGAAAATGAGAACAGATAATTTAAAAAGATGAAGAGAATGAAGAAAATTTAGGGTTTTATTAAAAGTTTTGATATTTTAATTTTTTACCCTAAATTTATAAATATTTCAAATCAACCCTATTTCTTTATAATTAACCCTTAATTATATATTTATAACAAAAAAAAATTAAAAAAAATACAAATCCCCTATCCTTCATTCCACTCTCAAAGATCCCTTTTAGCTCATTTTCCCTGTTAAGTTTCAGCAAACAATACTAGTTTAATAACAACTGGCTAACAATATATCCAATTATTTAACTAGATATAGCTTTTTTTGTGGTTAAATATTTTTTTTTTCTATTTCTACTTGATTGGTACAAAACTGTTCTTGTGTGTTGAGCATCTTTAAAATATGAGATAGTGAGGTCACAGTGTACCGTGCATTGAAGAGTTCAGACCTCCAATTATTCTTCTCCTACGCAAGGCAAATTTAATATTTCTTTTGTCGGTCTTTGTATTTGAAGATATGCTCTTTAAAATATTTTGAATTTATGATATTCTTTTACCATAAAATGCATCGAAAAGAAACATAAAAAGGAAACTTTTTCACTCGAGGAACTTTCAAACTTTGTGCTTTTCTTAATATAGAATTGTCACTTAACATTGAGGGCAACTTCTATTAAGAGCCCGTTTGGATTGGCTTTAAGTTGGTCAAAATCAACTTAAAGCCTCTTTTCAGTTTTTGGACGTGTTTGCCTAATGCTAACTTTAAGCCAGAAAGTTTTTAAAGTCAGTCAAAAATGAAAAGTTAGGATTCCTAACTTTTTTTTCCAAGTGCTTAAAGTCATTTTCTTTGACCATGGAAATTACTTTTATATCCCTTATATTTTAACTAAATTTCCAAACTACCATTTTTATTGTTTTAACCCTAAAATTCACATAATTTTCCTCATTTAAACACTTTTATCCAAACACTCAACTACTTATTTATAAAAATAACTTTCAGCACTTTAAAGTTCTAAAAGCACTTCTTACATAAAAGTTACTTTTTTTAAGCCCATCCAAACGGGCTCTAAGTTGCAGACAATAGAGGATAAGAAGAAATTTCACGAGGAACTTAAAGAGAAGCGTAATTTGATACAGGTTTTGTAAGAAAAAATTACTTTGTTTGCTACAGAGATCAAAGATAAAGAGGCGAGGAATAAAGTAAAAACTAGCTTAAAAGAATCATACTTAGATAGATTGAGCTTTATGTATCAGCAATTTCAGGATCAGCTATGAAATTTGACTTCAGAAATCAAAGAACTTAATAATGAAGTCCAGAAAAAAGAGAGAAAACAAGAGTCGAAACGGATACCCCAAGACAACCTAATGTGCAATTAAACTTCTTGCTCCGTGAGAGAGATGAATCTAAAAAAGAGCTTGATGTTATTCAAAAGGAATACAGTGAGTTCAAGTCCAATTCTAAAGAGAAAGTGGAGTTGTTGGGGGAACAAAAAAAGACACTACACCAGTTTGAGGAACAACTTGCACTGCCTTTGATGAAGTAAGCAAAAATAAAGTGCTAATTGTTGGTGTAACTCGTAAAAAAAAAACCTTAGGAGAATGCTGGATGTTGAACTGGACAATGTGAACAAAGATAGCTACAACATTCAAGGCATCTTTGCTCCAAACTTGCAACTGAGGTGTCTAAACTTTAGATGCAATTGGAGGAAACAAGGACATCATTACAGAGGAACTTCGAAATAGACAAAATGTGGTGCAGAGCTCTTAGATGCCAAACTGACCACTATTAGAGTATCTTAAAGGTGATTTAGAGTATCAATTACCACACACTACTTATATATACAGTTCTGAATTGGTGATTGGGACTAATAAGGAGCTAGCATATACTTAATGAGTCAAAAAAGGAGGAATGCAATTACCATGTGAAAGTTGAAATGGTTGAATAACATACAAAATTGAATTCATACTTTAAAATGTCGTGGATGTATTACAAGCATATGTAAAGAACTTCCTTTTATTTCATATGCTCGCTTTGAGAGTGCCTACAAAGATGTGCGTAAGGGTAGAACAAGTGCCTACAAATGTGTTAGGAAACTGCTCACTAATGAATAATGATACAAAACAGAATTTACAACTCTTTTTACGTAATCCACAAAATTAGGATATATCTAATACCTATAATCTCTTTGCTTTCCTATCTTTATTAGTGTTTTAAGTGTCTTTAATTAGTTACAAACTTTTATTATTTAGATTTTATTTTCCAGAGATAGGAAAGTACAAAATGAAATATTTTATTTTAAAAAAGAAAGAAAAAGAGGAGGTATAGTTTCACCTGTACATGTTACAATACAAAATGGTTTAAGTATCTCCACAAGAAAAAATAAGTGAATTTAAAATTAAAATCCATCATGAATTAAAACATAAAAATTATTGTGTCTGAATTTAGGGACGAAAAACTTTTCACAATAATTTAACTTTCGGCTATTTTTAATATTAAAATATTAAAATGAATTATTCATACGTTAATAAGATAATTATTGCTGCGCGAAGCATTACCTAGTTAATACTAGATAAATAACAAAATAAATACACTAAATAAAATGTTAGAAGCAGGTAAGAAACGCCGTCGTGGGATCTGTGTGATGAAACAAAATTGTGAGTGTAGATATCAGTAGAGAGACAGAAGAATTTAACTCTTCAACTCTCGTCTTCCCCATTTTCCTCCTCCAATTCGCTCATACGGATTTTGTAGGCACCTCTATCTACTGTGAATTAGAAGAAAAAGGTTGAAGGAAAAGAAAAATGGTGTCGTACGTGAGCTTGTTGCTGTACGGAGTGGGAGGGATAGTGGTGGCCGGGATGGCAATACTCGTCGCGTTTCAGGAAAAACTTGTATACGTACCCGTCTTGCCTGGACTCACCAAGTCATATCCAATTACTCCTGCTAGGCTTCGACTCCTCTATGAAGATGTTTGGCTCAGATCTTCAGACGGTGTTCGTCTTCATGCTTGGTTCATAAAGCTCTTCCCTGACTGCAGAGGTCTCTCTTAAACTGCTTTTTTCTTATGTTTACTCACATTTATTGGACGAGATGGGCTTAATTTGGGTTCGATTTGTGATTTTAAACTAAATTAACCAGTTTTTCTGAAGTTACTACTAAGCTTTTTTTTGATGATTTTGACCTAATTGCAGTTGTATAACCTTTTTATTTTATGTTTTACCTGAAATTATGGATTTATAGACATGAGTTACTTTTTGAACGAAATAAACATGGTTGATGTGCTTTTCTGCTTTGCTTCTCAATCTTACTTGATAATTGATTCTTTGATTGTGCAAAGGAGCTATGATCTTCATGTAAAATGATTAATTCCTGGATCCAACACTCAAGAGTTACTAGTTATCTATGACTGCCAATAGTTTTGCCAAAATGTAGTGGTGGCAAACTGTTAGAATGCTGCTACTAATGCACATCCATATCTACCAGCTGAGACGACGACAACAACAACAACAACAACATGCCCAGTGGAATCCCACTAAGTATGCAGACCTTACCACTATCTCAGGAGGTAGAGAGGCTATTTCCGAAAGACCCTCGGTTCAAGTGCCTCAAACCCAAGTAGCAGAATAAGAAACAATATAGACAGCATAACAATTAATAGGAAAATCTACAATAAAGGAACAACTAACAACAAAAAATAATGATAATATGTACTTGAAACACAACACAATATGCTGATCCTCCACTAATTCCCTTCCCTTACTAACCTTCTACCCTAATTTGTGTCCTCCACTCCTTTCTATCTAAGGTCAATTCCTCGGTAATATAGAGTTGCACCAAATCCTGTCTAATCACTTCTCCCCAATACTTCTTCGGCCTACCTCTTCGATTCCCCCCTACAACCATCCTCTCGCACCTTCTCACTGAGGCGTCAACGCACCTCCTTCGCACATGTCCAAATCATCTCAGCCTCGCTTTCCTCATCTTGTCTGCCATAGGAGCCACTCTTACCTTCTCCTGAATAACCTCATTTCTAATCTTGTCACTCCTAATATGAGCACACGTCCATCTCAACATCCTCATCTCTACAATATGCATCTTCTGAACATGAGAGTTCTTAACTGGCCAGCATTCCATCCCATACAATAGGGACGGTCTAACCACCACTCTGTAAAAATTTTCTTTAAGTTTGGGCGGTACCTTCTTATCGTACAGGACTCCAGATGCAAGCCTCTATTTCATCCATGCCACCCCAATGCGATGTTTGACATCACTGTCGATGTTCCCACTACCCTGAATTATGGACCCAAGATACTTAAAACTTTCTCTCTTGAGAATAGATTGTGTGGCAAACCTCACTTCTGCGTCTGCTTCATCTACCACACTAGTGAAATTGGCACTCCAAATACTCTGTATTGGTCCTGCTCAAGCTGAACCCTTTGGACTCCAGAGTCTGTCTTCAAACCTCCAACCTAGCATTAACTTTGTCCCGCGTCTCATCAATCAATACTATGTCGTCTGCAAATAACATACACCAAGGAACCTCCTCCTGAATAGATCGCGTCAACTCATCCATCACCAAAGCAAATAGAAAAGGACTAAGGACTGATCCCTGATGTAGTCCCATCTCCACTGGGAAGTGCTCCAAGTCTCCTCCCACCGTTCTCATCCGAGTCTTAGTTCCATCGTGCATGTCCTTTATCGCCCTAATATATACCATCGGGACACCCTTAGCTTCCAAACACCTCCAGAGAACATTCCTCGGGACTTTGTCATACGCCTTTTCAAGGTCAATGAACACCATATGAAGATCCCTCTTCCTTTCCCTATACTTCTCCATCAATCTACGCATAAGGTGGATCTATCAGCTGAGACCTGATTGTAAATTAGTGTGTATGATAGTGGTTATTCTGTTGCCAACACAACAAAGTATGGATGTGGTGGCAGGGGTGCTAGTTAACAATCTGTCACAGGAAGATTAGAAACTAAATACAATATCGACATTCACCTTTGAACTCCAACTCAGTAGCTTATTTGTGCATTTAAAGTTACACTTAGCAACCTTACCACCTAACTGGAGCATAGAGCATGAACACCATGATGTTTCCACATTGTTTTCTACTGATATAGGAAGTGATGCTATAAGGATTTGAAACTAATTTGGATGTGTTGTTCATTTATGATTAGTTTTTGATTGCTGGTTACTGTAATTTAAGCTGAGATAGTATTTTGGTTCTGCAGGTCCAACTATCATCTTTTTTCAAGAGAATGCAGGAAGTATCCTTTTGCTATAATGTCTTCTTGAAATATATACGGACCTTGTTTCCATATTCCCTTTCTTAATCTACTTCTTGCACTCATGTTGTAGAAGTCAACCGTCTCTCATTTGGTTATCCTTTACTAGTTAATTGCAGATATTGCACACCGTCTTGAAATGGTTCGTATAATGTTACAACGTCTGCAATGCAATGTTTTTATGCTGTCCTATCGAGGGTATAAATCATTTCATCATATTTGTCAGTTTCCTGTCTGTCCTTTGTCTTTGATATTACTGGTGTTTTTTCTTTTTTCTAATAATTTTGTTGTAACAAAGTTACGGAGCCAGTGATGGATTCCCTTCTCAACACGGGATCACAAAGGATGCTCAGGTTTTGTTAGCTTTCCCAATTTCATAGATTTTGACCTAAACCTTATTTATGAAATTACATAAGTATGATTGTCTTTTTCAAAAGGCTGCACTGGATCATTTGGTTCAGAGGACTGATATTGACACATCAAGAATAGTAGTCTTTGGAAGGTCACTTGGAGGAGCTGTTGGATCTGTTCTTGCCAAAAACAATCCTGACAAGGTATTGTAGCAATTCATTTTTCTTTTTGTCATGCTGTTAGGTTAATATTGTTATAAATCCTGATTATATCTAATTGTTTAGCTTCATTTTAACTGCTTAAACTAAAGTTCAACATGGGCTCCATCATGGAAAGAGAATTCAGGGTACTTTGTTAAGTTTCTTTCAAACTTATATACTCTGTGGGTACTCTTGGCTCCACCTGATAGAAGTAAATAACTTTAAAGGCATTTTTCGGAGGTTGGTAGGAACAAAAGCTTTCAAGCGATAACTAAACAAATCTTAGTTTATCACCAGCATGAGAGGGGCAACTTGTAACAAATGCCGAAGAAAAAAAGGAAACCTATTTGTTAGAATAAAAAGAAAGCTACTTTTCTTTCCCTTTAGAGTAAAGAGCAATCTCTTTCTTTCCCTTTAGAGTAAACCACAATCTCTTGCTTTTGATAACATTGCCTTGAGTATGGTTTTTTTATTTGATATTCAAGATGGATTTCCTGTTTGATGTGTGAAGTTACCAGTTTATTTTTTGAGGTTTTCCCATTTCCGATTACATATATTGATTAAGCACGTTCTTGGTCAAGCTGTGCATAGATTTGAGTCCTTGTCTATTTTGTTTTGGGGAATCTGTATGGACCTCTTTTTTTGTTTCTTCCTGTTCTGTGTCTGTCTTTCTGGGTTTTATTCCAGACTTTTCTGTTCCAAGGTGTTTAAATTGCTGAAGGTGCTTATAATATGTACATGTTTTTTGACAATCAAATCCTAGTTTTTTTTCACTATTGTAGGTTGCTGGGCTCATTTTGGAGAATACTTTCACCTCTATCCTGGATATGGCTGGAGTTCTCTTGCCATTCTTGAAGTGGGTCATTGGGGGAAGTGGCTCAAAGGGTTTCAAACTTCTTAACTTTGTTGTTCGATCTCCATGGAATACCATTGATATCATTGGTGAGGTGAGGATGCATCTTTATAACTCTGTCCCATTTTAATTGACTTGAGTTGACTTTTTCTTCAGATTAATCTTCAAATTTTTTAATTTAATCGAGTCTACTGGAAGTAGAGAAAGTTGTGAAGAGGTGACTCAAGTTTGCAAAGTTTAAATTCTTAGAGGGATAAAAATTACATTTTAGCAAATAGTTCATAATTTTTAGGATGGACTAAAACGGAACTGGGTAAATTAAACTGGATAGAGGGAGTAAATTTCATGGTTTAACTAAATAGCGGACTGTTCTAAAGTAGTAACGTGGATAAGACATTTCAGATCCTTTTTTCTTGTTAATAATATTTTTTTTCTAAAAAGAACTTTATCTTGTAACGTATTCAGTTACTATGAAATGCACATGAATTGCATGTCAGTCGTATATTTATAATTTCATAAATAAGATGCTAGTGATGTAGATGTTCAGAGATCTAGTTACTGTTATTGCACGTTTTGATAACAGAAGGGTTTCTTATCGACCATAAATCCGCATATTATTATAGTGGCCTGAACCATCTTAGTTTTATTTAACTTTGTGAACTTACTCTGTCTGCTTGCCTTTTATTTATTTATTTATTATTGTTGAGTTGCTAGAAGCTGGTCGAACTTATGTTTTATTCCCCCTTTTGAGAAGGAAGCTGGTTGAAATTATGGTTCCGCCTTTTGTTTTCCTTGTTATGTTCAAGTTAACTCAGACATCTGGCTTAAATTTTCTGATGCTTTTGAGTACAGATCAGGCAACCAATCCTCTTCCTATCTGGATTACAAGATGAGATGGTTCCACCGTTCCACATGCAAATGTTATATGCAAAGGCGGCTGCACGCAACAGACAATGCTTATTTGTGGAATTTCCTAGTGGGATGCACATGGATACCTGGTTGGCAGGTGGTGATCACTATTGGAGGACAATTCAGAAATATTTGGAAGAAACTGTCCCAGAGAAGAAGGATGATGAATCAAAGAAGGATAAGGAATTGTCCTCTAAGCAAAATGGTTAGTTGCAGATATCAAACTTCACCTGCTATTATTCTGCAATCTTTTCTTCGTTGTAGGTTTTGGGCATCTTAATTACCGTCTAAGAAAATATTTGTGAAGACAGAGATGATAAATCTTCTTGGGAGGGTAATGTTAAGTTAGAGTTCTATAGGGTGCAAGCCTCCTGTAAATACTTGGACAGTCGGCCTAAAAACAAAATTCCTCTGTCAAAGACTGGGTCAAGTATGACTGATCCCTGTGGATATTTGAAAGGGAAGTCATGTCCTGTTTTATCAGCCTAAGGAATAGACCATTTTGTATGTCTAAAATCTATTGTCTCGAAAATTAACACATAAAAGAGAATTTGAAAAGTTACATTTGAGAATATGATATCCAACAGGTATCTAATAATTTATAGAATGGTAAATGCTATTAATTCTTTGGATTTAGCTCCTCTTATAACTCCTTTCTGTAACGACAAGATTTTTAAAGTATTACCTTTCCAAATAGAAATGGCTGTGGATCATTGTTTCTCAATGTGTTGAAGTTTGTATGCTGATGAACTTACAATCTTTACAAGTTTGTATGTTGATGAACTTTAAATCTTTTCTAGGCTAATTGTGGGTTTTTGGTTTGTGATATCATTTGCAGTATCTTCAGATTTTGTTGAAGGCTGAAATCTTGAGTTTCAGGCAGTTCAGATGTGAACTTTGGATTCCGGGATTCAAATACGTTTCTTTTTGATGTTGCAGTGATGAAGAGCACTTTGTGATATCAAAGGAATGGAAGTGCATCCTTTCAAATATTTATTCTTCTGAGGATATTTTTTGGTGTCCTATTTTCAGAAGGGGAAAAGATGTGAAGGGTCTTCATTTATACTGCATCTCACTAACAATACTAGGGTGTCCAAATATAGGTCCAGCTGAGTCGTGTTGTATGAATAAGGATTCAATTGTATGCAAAACGTAAAATGGAAAAACTCTACTACAGAGTGACAGGCGGAAGACATTCTTTCGTGTGAATGGCTTACTCTTTATTTTGGTGTGATGCTTTTTCTTCCAAGGGAATTATAATTTGTGAACTTTCAGCCTATGTATTCAAACTTTACTTATTTATTACGTACTAGTTTTTGATCGGATGAACATGGGAAATTCTGTCTTACAAGTATAGTAGACTGACCCCCAGCAGAATGGAATCAAGAAAAGTCGTCTCTTTTATTCTAGTAAATCCTCCTGCGTGAATGAGGCTTGGATATACAAGAGCAAATATTGTTTAATTAGAGTGGATCTTGCTATACATCAGGATCATCAGCTTAAGCTTGTAAGGTTCTTGTGAAGACTTGTTCGTATTCAATTGTCCAATTTTCAACTACAACCTGCATAATATACCATTTTGGGAAACATCACGGCTTGTAATCTAATACGTATCCCATTTGCAAATATGTTTAGGCTTCTGTTTTGCTATAGATTTTGAAGCTTGAAAATTTGAAGTTATGTTTGAACATGTATTTTATCTGAAAATAATTTGAATATCATATAAATTGATATTTAAAGGTAAAATTTAGTAAAAGTTAGTTTGAATTTTGAAGTTTTGAGATGTACAATTGCATCTTGACTAATTGCATACTGTCTTTATGAAAAACTTATGATAGTGGACCATAACAATCCAAACAAAAATTAACAACACTAACCAAAATGCAAGTTGTTGGGAATGAGTAGAAGAGATTTTCCATTATGGAATTGCAGTGCCATTTTAAGCAAGTTAATTACTGAAATCCTCATCTCACCTCCATTGAATGAATACGTGGAGTAGCCAGCCATTATTCACATTAGCATTTCTCTTTTGCTAGTTGCTACTACCATCATCTTATCCAATATGTACCTCAATTCCCCATTTTTAACGTGATATTTGAAACCTCACGTCCACCAATGAACTTATCCCACGTCAACGAGTTGTTCATTTCCAAAATCGACTAGTATTACGAGAATACCCTTGTCCATTTCTTTTAGTAGTAGTAAATAGTAAGAAGGTTTATATTCCTTTCGTGCTCAAAAAGTTGTTGAAAATAAAATAAATTGTGTAAGAGTGATCTATTGTGGACATGGAAGGAGGCGCACAGTACAATCCTCGCACCGTAGAGGAAGTTTTTAGGGATTTTATAGGCCGGCGAGCAGGCATGATCAAAGCCCTCACCACTGGTAATGCAATATCCAAACCTACACACATTCCAATTTCTTTTCCTTTTGGTGCTTTATTTGTTCCATTTTTCTTTCAGGTTTTTCTGTTATGCTACATTTGATCATTCTCTTTTCTTCTTCTTTTGCAGATGTGGAGGATTTTTATCAGCAATGTGACCCCGGTTCGTTAGGGATCTTTACCTTCTTTTTCCATACATATTTCCGCATTTGATGAATGTCTCTTTTTCTTTCTCTTCCGTTGCTTTCTGTGTTTCTTCTCATTTATTTCGCTAATTTTGACCGGATTTGGTTGGTTCTGAGTTTTAGAAACATTCTACAGATTAGCAAATTTCTACTGTTTGTGATGGCGAAACCTTTTTTATTTGAGATTAACAAGGCATTAACCTGCAATGAAATTTCGGGTTTTGGGTTTTGGGTCATAGGACAGAACAATGTAGCGCCTTCCTTTTGTTTTCTTTTCAATTATACTAAAGCAAATGTGCTAAAGTCGAAACTACTGTTTAGCCTGTTTTTTGCTCATGACTCTTATTTGTGTTTTGCTCGACTTACAGTGTTTTAACTGACATTTTTTTTTACTGGTAAATATCTCTTCAAATTCAAGATTTTAGTGTTGCTTGATGGGGTATTCTGCTTGCTTCTAGAGCTGTTCATAATGCGTCAAGAACACTCCTCTGTCTGTACTGTGCGGCGCGCGCAATGTGAATTCATTGTGAAAGGAAAAAACTTTAAATGAAGATTTTTCTGACATACGAGTTGTGGGAGAAATCTCTTATTTAGATTGCTGAGTAAGCTTTGTGCTCAAATTGAAATTGCCATGTACTGGTTGGATGGACTTCAACTGGAGATGAGTGAATAATGACCTTGGTGTTATCTGCTTACTATATGTCGTCATTCACAATGTGATTCTAGCAATCAATCCCTAGATTTTTAAAGTTTTCATAGCTTGGAAGATATTGGTCTAACTTCATATACGGGCTTCGGTTTTTCTCTTTGATTGACTAGTTATTGCAAATGTAGGGATCATTTTCTGTTGGATCCTTTTTTGCTTACTGACCAGCTTTATTATTAAGTCTCAAATTGTTAATTTTGTGTAGAGTAATTCATCATTTTAGTGAAATCTCATTGTGCCTGATTTTGAGCTTAAAGTACTTTTTGCATAATAAAGATATGGGTGGCTTGAATGTTTTATTCTGCCTTCCTTGTGCTAAGATGCTGTTTCTTATTGAACAAGTGTTTAGCTGAGTGTGATTAGTCATTGTTCACTCTCTCTTTATATTGGAAACCTTGCAGAAAAGGAAAATCTCTGCCTCTATGGATTTCCAAGCGAGCAGTGGGAAGTCAATTTGCCTGCTGAGGAGGTGCCTCCAGAGCTTCCAGAGCCAGCATTGGGTATAAACTTTGCTAGAGATGGGATGCAAGAAAAGGACTGGTTGGCTTTAGTTGCTGTCCATAGTGATGCATGGCTACTCTCTATTTCCTTTTATTTTGGTGCCAGATTCGGCTTTGATAAAGCTGACAGGTAAACTCAATTCTACAACAATCTAAGAAAATAGTTTCTTGGTTCGTTTGTACTTTCTTTGAGTTTTCTATTTTTATAGGCCACCTTTCAAGTGATTTATTTGTGTATATTTTCGTTTTTTCCTTTTTAATCATATCAGAATTGTATCTTTTGTTCAAATATCTCCTTTCTAGTTGCCTCTTGTTGCATTGATAGTTTTCTTTGAATCATAAATTGTTGTGAACATCCTACAAGCCTTTGCTCTGTCACTTTGTAAAGCATTCTGGAGGTATGCTTTTAATTACACCATGTCAGATGTCAAAGCTTGGAGGACGATAGTCCCAACAGGCATCTCTGTGCTTTCTTTGATGGAGAAAAACAGTTATTTCCTTGGTTTAGTAGTCTACTGAGTATGGAATGGTTCATCACTTTACTGAATCCTTTTGATCTCTTTAATCTAGGAAACGCCTTTTCAACATGATGAATGATCTGCCAACAATATATGAAGTTGTTACTGGAGTGGCCAAGAAGCAAGTAAAGGATAAATCAACAGTTTCAAATCACAGCAGCAACAAGTCAAAATCAAATTCTAAAGTGGTACTGTTGAAAATTTCTCCCGTCTCCCGTCCTCCTCTCTTCTCTCAAAAAGATGTTTTTTCTTGGATAACAGTAGCTGTGCAGTACTCTTTAAAGGATTCCCTTGGACAGTGTTTAATTGAAAACCCTCAGCTCAAGGACATTATCACTGAATACTTTCCTCGAAAGTTATGTTTGTGGACCTAAGATATGGTCATTGAATCACTAAATGGATCCTCTCTGATTTGAGCCATGGTTCTGTTTTCAATCATCCACACCCATTTTGAAATTATAAATGTGTATGATGAATCTCGAGAGCAGTAAGTGGAATACATAGTGATGTTCCATTACTTGCTTGATATTGTCATATATCAGTTTAATAACATTAAGAGGTAGGAAGCAGGAAAGTGAAGCATTTGTATAGTGTCCTCCTACAGGGGAAAAATAATCTTTCTGTCCTGTTATAGTATAGGAGTTAAAAGGGGCCTCCTAAGTTGATATACTGTTGATTTGTCATTTTCTTGTATAATTGCTTACCTTGGTGTTCGATGTAGAAACAGAACAGGCTTGCCTCTATAAATTTCTGGGCAGGTCAGGTAGTGGTTGCCCTGTTTCTAGTTTGAGGAAGGCTTCTTAGTCAGTTAAAGTGATTTGAACTAAAGTAATTACAATTGTGTTGTATGCTTAAGTTTGTAGAAGAGGCTCTCAGATGCCTAGGGACTAGGGTAAAGTCAATGCTGCAGTTTTCCCAAAAAGGTATGGTGTAAGGTAAAATATGAGACTCCCATGAAGTCTCAGTGTTGTGTTATTATTATTGTCTTATTTCTCTTATGTAATTTCATCCAATGTTTTATGTCTACCTCAACACCTGCAGCTGCTTGATAACTGACCTTTTGCATAAATAGGTTCTCTATCTAAAATCGTTTGCGATTTTGGTGCTCCTGTTGTCCAACATTTTACACTAAATTTTTCTTCGCCCTATGTTTTGTACATTTTGGGTTGTCTTTAGTGAATTGAATCAAACTGCTTTGAAATTTGAAAAATGAACCTTTTCTTCTCAAAATAAATAAATAAATTGAACATATGCCTTCTTGCAGTTGCTTGTGCTAAGTTTACTGTCTTCTGATTTCAGTGTAGTATCCTCATTAAGACTTGATGTTACTGTGTCTACCTCATTGTTCATTGTGGCTGTTTCAATGCCCTAAGCCATGTTCCTCTAACTAAAACTGAATTCAGTATCATGCTACATGTAACCTTTATCATTATGCCTCTAATGTGTTGACATCTTAGTTATAGATCCATGCTTCATTGGTTTTTTCATTCATGGCCCAGCAGATATCCAGATTGTTTTATTTTAAATCTCAGGGTAAATATTCAAAGCCTCAAGTAAAATATGAGGATGATGGATTCGATGAGGAAGAAGAAGACGAACATGGTGACACTCTGTGTGGTGCATGTGGTGAGAATTATGCTTCAGATGAATTCTGGATTTGCTGCGACATGTGTGAGAGGTGGTTCCATGGCAAGTGTGTGAAGATCACCCCTGCCAGGGCTGAGCATATAAAGCAGTACAAATGCCCTTCATGCAGCAACAAGAGGATACGCCTGTGACATCCCCTATCAGATATTTGCTGAGTTCCACAACTTGTAATTGTTCATGTTGAACTCAGCTCACTGCCATCTTACAATATCAGCAAGTCATGTGTAGTCAGAGTTCTAGTCTCTTTTGTTTATCAGGGTGCTTTACTAGTTTAGTTCCCTCAAGGCATCCTTTATTCAACTTTTAAACAATTGGATATTAGATGCATCTTTCAGTAATCAGTGTCAATGCTAACTAAATACAGTTCATCTGGAGCATGTGTTGCAGCTGTAGTTTTTGGGTGCTCCATGTTTGATCATAAAACGTGTTCTTGACAATTGGGAAAAAAAACAATCTAATCTGACATTTATCTATCTTGACTCAACTACATAAAATAGAAAATCTCATAATAATTCAAAGGTATAATTGGGAAGAAGCTTCTTGTAGAGTTTTAATCTAAACACCAAATTAGATGAGAAACAATGAACCAAACACTTGATTAAAAAAAATTTCTGCATTATTAATCCATGCGTTATTAATCTTTGTATCAACCAACCCGGTGAGATGTACGAGATAATCGTGCTGGTGTTATAGTAGCTTCAAGATTGAATTCTGCTGTATCTTCAAGATGCTCTCCCCATGGTCCAATGTGAAAGCCTTTATTGCAATTGTTGAATATCCTATATCTTCTATCTTCACAAAACATCCTGAATATACAATTTCTTTTTTTACATAACGCTCATTGAAAAGATATATTAAGGCATTTTCGAAGTTAGAAGACTGTATGGGGTGAAATAGGGATTTGATAGGTGGAAGGTGACAAGTGGCAAATGATGTGAGTCAACGGGAGTAATGTTAGGTTTAATTGTTAAATACGATCGGAAAGTAGTAACTTTGCTCGAGGAGAGTAACAATTAGAAATCGGTACCACGACAGAAGCCCATCTAGCTCTCATTTCTTTTCTCCACACACATCGAGATTCAAGCTAATTGTCACGACCTGCCACGTCATCATGCTACATAAGCGCCACGTAAGTGCCACATGACACAAAGTTGTCCATGTGGAAGCCTTACATAGGAAAAAGGTTAGTCTATAGTGGAAGGTTCTAGAGACATGTGGAGAATTCCCTTGTAAGACTTTAGAATTCCATGGATTTGCATGAAAAATCCTTATAATCTTCTAGTTGTGTAGAGTATTCCAGAAAGAAGAGTATTCTAGAAAGAAGACTTATTTATAAATATAGAGGGACTTGTATAAAAATTATTATTTGCATTTTAGCCACTAGGGAGTAGTATAAATATAAGGGGTCATTCATTTGTACACCAATCAAGCAATTAAGCAACAAACAATCTTTCAAAGCAATGTATAAAGCCTTCTTCATAAAAGCTCTCTTGTCTTTCTTATAATCTAGCGTTTTCTTAGCGATCTAGTCTAATAGGCTTACTTAGCTTGCAAGATTGTGAAAGAATCGTGAGTAAGTTGTCAAGTGCCGCACAAAGGTCTTAGTTGAAGTCTAAGTCCGTAACAGAGTGGTATCAGAGCACGGTTACTACTAAGGAAAATGGTAAGTGGGGGAGACATCAAAGCTACTAACGCCGCCAACGTTAGGCAAGATGTTGGAAAGAAGCACCCCAAGGGGAGGAAGAACTCTAAAAGGAAGAGGAGATGCCGCTCGAACCTACACCAAGTGAGGCCCTAACATCCTACTCACCCTCGGCCACTGAGGTGAGTGACGATGAGCGAGGTGAGCAACCCATGGATGTCACGCCTGGCATGGAGTGGATTGCAAGGGTGGATGCTGCAAGGCAGGCTGTAGAGATTTTAGGCAAGTGCTTGAACAAGTTCGATGGCAAGTTCAAGACTCTTAAGGACTTCACCCTTGAGGAGAATGACAACATCTGGAAGGAGTTGGATGTACTAAGACTGCCCAGTACAAGATGAAGGAGATTATCACTTTCTTGGAGTGTCGGCTCATGGACGCGCTAAGCACGATAGAGACCATGAGGGCCGAGATGGAAGCGCTCAGGGGAGATGTGGAAAAGGGAAGATGCGTGACGTCCGGTACGAACAGGGAGGCCAAGTCTGAGGATCCTAAGCCACCTATGTTCAAAGGCTCCCGCAATGCGCAAAAGGTGGAAAACTTCCTTTGGCACTTGAAAAATTATTTCAAGTGCAACGAAGAGAAGAGTGACGAGATAAGGATCAACACAGCTGTGTTATACCTGTCGGAGATGGCCATGCTGTGGTGGTAGCGCAAGGAGTTGGATATAGGGAAGGGGCTATGCACCATCAACACCTGAAAGCAGTTCCGGGTCGAGTTCAAAAAAGCCTTCTTCCCCAACAACGTCATCTATGAGGCGAAGCGCAAGTTCATGGAGCTGAAGCAGATGCGTAGTATAAGGGCATATGTGAAGGAGTTCACCACCCTCACGAATGAAGAATGTTGTTCCACGTTATGGATGGGCTACGAAATTAGGCCAAGACAGAGTTGGAACACCGACAAGTCAGGACTATGGATGAAGCCATCACACAAGCCAAAGCTTTGACAGACTTCAAGCATGACAAGCATGACTGAGGAAGAGGAGAGGAGACAAGAGGTAGTCATGACCAAGGTAGGGGAGATTGTGGCGAAGGCAAAGACAAAAACCCCATCCCAAGAACCATGACACCTATAAGTCCGATGGCAAGAAGGCTGGACGATGAAGCGATGCCGACGGAAAGGCACAGACTACAAAGAGGAATGGATGCTACATATGTGGAGGACCGCATGGTTATGCAAGGTCGCCTGAACTGAAGAACCTTGGTGCCATCTTACGTGAATGGAAGGAGAAAGATGCATAAGGGCAAGAACAAGGTTCAGACACGATACAATTGGGCCTGATTGGACTATACGGAGCTATCGCAAAACAATCAGGAAAGCTGAAGGAGTACGATGCACGGTATGTAGACATCACGATCAATGAACGACCAGCTTGTGCTATGGTTGCCACAGGTGCAGAGGCCAACATCATGACCAAATCAGCAGCTAAGAAATTGGGGCTAAATTACGATCCAAGTAACGCCCGCCTCAAGATGATCAATGCATCACTAACACCTATATGCAGAGTCGCTCAGGGAGTAGACATTATATTGGGCAAGTGGCAAGGTAAGACCAACTTTACCGTTGCTCCCTTAAACATATTTGATATAATTCATGGGCAAGAGTTTTTCTAGTGATGCCACACAGTGATCGACCCCTACCTCTGACAACTCTTGGTTATGGAGAAAGAGGGGTCTTGTATGGTAGCCCTAGTTAACGTACCAAAGAAGGAAGGACAAACTCAACTATCGTCCATACAGCTTGTGAAGGAGCTCAAGAAGGAGGGACCAATGTTTTTGGAAACCATTACAGGTTTTGAGGGAGACAGAGACAAAGCCATCGTCGTGTTCCATGTCCATTAGATGGGAAAAACATCGGAGAAAGCTACACGAAAATGATATGAGGACTTGTGCCTATTCAAAGATAAGATCCGAGAGATTATGTAGCAGCAATGCGCCGTGGTCGTCGCAACATCAGGTGGGGGAGAGTGTGACGAACCGCCACATCATCACGCCACGTAAGCGCTACATGGCACAAAGTTGCCCATGTGGAAGCCTTACATAGGAAAAATGCTAGTCCATAGTAGAAGGTTCTAGAGACATGTGGAGAATTCACTTGGAAGACTTTAAAATTTCATGGATTTGCATGGAAAGTTCTTAGAATCTTCTAGTTGTGTAGAGTATTCTAGAAAGAGAACTTATTTATAAATATAGAGGGACTTGTATAAAAATTATTATTTGCACTTTAGCCCTAGTATAAATATAAGGGGCCATTCATTTGTACACCAATCAAGCAATCAAGCAAAAAATAATCTTCCAAAGCAATATATAAATCCTTTTTCATAAAAGCTCTCTTGTGTTTCTTCTAATCTAGCGTTCCCTTAGCGATTTAGTCTAATAGGCTTATTTGAGCTTGCAAGATCGTGAAAGAATCTAAATAATTTGTCAAGTGCCGCATGGAGGTCTTAGTTGAAGTCTACGTCCGTGACATAATTCTACTACTATTGTTGTTCAGATTCTTTGTTCATCACTTTCAGTTTTTTCATACGACATATTTTCCAAGCAAGTTCGTACATTGTTCGGTTTATGGTCCACATGTCCTTAAATCACATACACAAATTTAACTATACCCATTTAAGGCTCAACACTGACTTAGCGACTTAATTCATACCTAAGGCACTTACATTAAGCATCAATTACTTCAATCTCAAAACGGGTATATAACATCCTTTATTGCTCCTTTTGGTTTTATTCTTTTGCCCTCCAACTTACATTAAACCTCAATGACACAGGACAGTACACAATTGGCATCTCAATCTTCTGAGTACGATGTTGTCTACTGAGATTTTGGTCTTTTTCTAGTTGTGTCCTGTTGTCAACATTCGTATCATTCATTAGATACTTTAGCATGTGATATGAAATCATGATTTCTTCAAAAAAAAGAAAGAAATAGATAGTAGAGAGATTATTACTCTCTTCATATGGAAGTTTTTTTTTTCTTTTTTCAATCATATATATATATATATATATATATAAATCATGTTCTACAATGCTACCTCAATCTAATCTTTTCATTAGGGAAAATAACATTTGGATTTCGGATGTGTGGATTTAATGCAGCTAATTCCTCCCATTTAGCCCCTGTACCATGAATCCGTGATGATATACTCCATAACGTTTCACCAGGCTGCACTGTTGTAGTTGCTTGAGAAGCAGCTGCTATCGAAGATTTATTACCAGCCTTTGACTTCATTAATGGATGCTTATTCTTCTTTCCCATTCCATTCGCCAGCAACCAACGTGATCCAGATTGCTGATGACTTGACGAACCCCATAACTTCTTTTTACCTTGTTCTGTCTTTAAACCTGCAACATGCACTTCAGTGATTTTGTACTGAGGGATTTCTTCATCCTCACGAATGTTATCTTCATTCACCTCTACAGCTGATACCTTTTTAGGGGGCTCGGGTTCATCATCATCGTCATCTTCATTGCTCTTTCTAACTTGAGAAACTGTGTTGTATATCTTAGCTTTAGGTGTTACAAACACTCTCTCCACTTGAACAAGAGCCAGCATAGGTGTACCAACTGGCTCATAATTCCTTAAAGGATCACGAAGTTGCACCATTAGGGCCACTGTAAAGCGGTCTCCCAACAATCCACAATTCTTACCCTTGCCACGTCTCTTCGACCTACCACAAAACAAGTCAGTGCAGGTACCATGATGGGCTGCAAGCAATTTGGAGGTCCGCTCACTGATTTCATCAATTTCTCCAGCATCCAACCTCATCCATTCTTCAAGAGTGAGAGATAAGCCCATAAGCCCATCAACATCACCACCACCACTGTCTTTAACATCCAGTAGCTGCAATCCACCTGTTCTTTCTAGACCTACAGCTCCTCCAAAGTTGACCTTCTTTCCCTCAATGGCTGAAAACTCACCAATGGATTGTGGACTTAAATTAGAAGACGTGTCCTCATCTGACATTCCTGACTGTATTCTCAAACCTTCAATTGAAAGGGCTTCAATTTTATCCATCGCCAAAGGAGCAAGGTCCTCTAATGATACGTATTCCGAGTCCTTGTCAAGCCCTGCAGAATTTGACTCCAACTTGCTGGACTTTGGTCTGTGCGATTTCCCCTTATTACTTTGAATATTAGCCATATTTTGTCCAAACTCAAATTCGTGCTGCAACAAATTTTGTCTGCAGTAGGTAGAAGTAATATAAGATAACTTCTTAATACAAAGTGTGTGCTAGATATGTGCAATTTCAAATATAAGTGAAAAGAAATTCAAACCTCACAGTTCCATCTAGGCTTGGTGCAGTTTCCCATCCTATATGTTGCATTGTCTGCCCAGTAATATCTTCCAAAGGCATCAATTTATTTGCCTGAATAGAGAGCTTTTCAATTCCAATGGAAGCTAAATGCTGCAGTATGTCCATTATGCCAGATCCCATTTCTGCAGGAACCACTACTGGGCTGGATACCTGCATTATCAAACTCCCCCCACTCTTGGCATTCTTGAAAAGTGAAGGGTTCATTGACCTTAAAAATCCTCCATTTTTAGTCTTAATGAAGGGTCCTAAGCCTTCTCCAAGAGAAGGCAATTGGTAAGGGTCCTCAAGAGGAATATCAATTGGGCTACCGAACCCGCTTGAACTTTTAGGAGGGGAACATTGAAATGCCCTCTCGTTCAAGCCCCATTCATACATCAAAGCCTCTGTCTCCAAGTCCTCCATCATGGAGGCCCCAGTTTTATTGCTTGTTCCTTCAATTTCTATCTTTGGCATCTCCACATAGGAATCTACATTACATGAATTATCAAAATCCTCGTAAATGCTCCTCCAATCAGATCCAGTTGGAGCATCACAAGCAATTTCTTGCTGATCAATGTCCATATCAAAGTTGAACAAGGAACTCCCACCGGCCAAAGTATCCTTCTCAAATTGCCTCAGAAGTCGTTCTCTTGGGGAATCAGGCTCACTTTCAGAAGTCGGGGAAAATTGATTGTGCTCTATCCCTAGCATATCCAGAAAATCACTAGCCACAGATTCAGCGTCGTAATCCAAGCTTAGGGATTTTCCCTTCCTACGCTCCCCAAAGTTTCCTTTTATGTCCAAGCCTCCATCATGATTTATAACTTCATTTTCATCTTCTTGAGAGTCTAGTCCCTCATTTGCCAAGTCAGAGACCCTCTTTAATGCAGACTCCAATTCTTTCATGATCGACTCTTTGGCAGATTCATCTGCCTTGAAATTGCAGGCACTCACTGAAAGGTCTCCATTCTCAGAGTCAACTTCCTTGGACAACAATGCGAGCCGTGACTCCTCTTCATGGGACATCCCAAGACTACAATCAGGCTCAGCATTCTCTTCCGAAGGAGCATCACCAGTTGTCGTGGCATCTTCTTCTTTTCCCTCCCATACCTCTGAGGCAACTTCTACACCTAGCTCGCTGATAGAAACCTCACTTAAGTCACCCCCATTTTCAATATGTCCCTTGTCAGGCTCCGATAACAAGGCTAAGTCGGGTTTGAGGGTCTTAACATCATCACAACATACATCTATCTGTGGGTTGCAATCAACTGAAGACTCCACTTTTTCTTCCTCAAGTTTCTGATACATCACATTTACAGATATGGAAAGTTCAGACGAAGGAACTGATAAAACCTCGTGAAGATCTTTTATGTTCTCTGAGGAACGCTGTGAAGTAGAAGATCGAGCAGGAAGGCTCCCTGTTCGCCTTATTGTAGTACTCAGCTCATCACTTTGCTCACATTGTGCCAAAACCTTTGCTACATTTTCACTATTGCGCCTCAAGTTCTTCACCTCGATAAGACTCGTGTTGCTAGGAAACACAGTGAAAGTTTTCCCAAGTATGTGATACTCAAAACTGACATTCATGATTGCACCTTTAGCCTTACCTGACAACCTGAAACTAGTAGTCCACTTGCCTGAGCTATTCTCCTCCAATTCATCCAATGCAAGAGGAAGCAACCTGGTAAGATCGACGCGATGCTTTCCCAAATCAAGATCTGGAGTAGCATATATAGAAGCATACAACAAGAAATGTTTAGCCTCATACTTTGCTGATTGATTGGGCCCATTCTTGCTACCAGATATAGTACATGTATGAGTTAACTGTTCCTCAAACTCAGCTCTCCCTTTAGAAACCAGAACAGGACGAGTCGTCAGCTCGCCATCTCGCCTCTTCCAATGCGCAACAAGGCAAAGCTCATCAAACAATGTTGATAGCCCTTCAATGGAATGGACTTGAACAGAAAAACAACAATTAAATTTTTTGTTCCTAACAGCTAGAGATTTTAGGCTTTTCCAACTCCAGATGGATTTCTTATTCTCCTTCTCTATTGAATCATCTTTATCCTTCGATTTCTGGTGGGTTTTTCCAACAGACATTGAACGATTACTAGATCCTGATATCAAACTCCTCCGTCCAGCTTTATTATCCAAATATAGGGCTTTATTTATAGCTTCGATATCATCCAACATTTTCGACATCATTAATCTTGTCTACAAGAATAACGTAATCTTACAATTATACAAATAACCCAATTCATAGAATTGTAAAACTAAAACAATTAAAAATTCAAAATTGCTTCTTGCTTAGGCAAGATTAGCGGATTTACATTATGAAGAAAGGAAGAAAATTTCCTACGGGAAAAATAGGAGAAAAATTAATTCATAGTTTCTATCGCCATTGCATCTTGTGTAATTGAGCATCAAAAGTTGAAAGAACTATACTATTTAACGTAAAGAAATGATTTTTTTTATTTTTTCACATGAAGAAGAAGAATACAGAGAGAGAGAGAGAGAGAGAGAGAGAGTGTGTGTTTGAATTAGCGATCTCCTAGGCGAGTGTTTCTCCTTGTTATTGTCTGCTTCTAGTTTGGCGTTGTCATCTTTATTTTAAAAATTCAAACAATAAACTATGCCCAAACGTTGAGAAAATGACAAAAATGGTCCCTTATATTTGAAACTAGGTTTAGAATACTCCTTTTTAAGTATGCATGGGACAATTTTACCAAAAGTTAATACTTTTAGGTGTCATTTGACCCCAAATAATTTTTGGAAAAAATTTGAAATAAAGTGTTTGGTCATATAATTTGTCATTACTTGATAAATATATTTGACAAATATCCCAAGTTCTCAAGTTTTAGAAAAAATTGGAACTTGGGCCAAGTTATAATATTTGATAAGTTTTAAAAATCTAAAAATTATCCCAATTTTTTATATTTTATAAAAAACACCCATCATTTATTAATTTCAACTAATATTTATCTACCAACTTACTCCATTAAAGTGGTAAACCAACACCATTAAATAACATCTCTATCTATTAATAAAATTGAAATTTTATCGAGAAAAGATTGTTCTTAGAATGTGACAAGATTTTATAAAAGAATAGTTTGTTATGACCTCCTTCGGGAAAAAAATAGTTTGAGTAAAAAGATTGAGAAAAATAATAATTTTTTTAATTTGATTAATGTATTGCTCTTTCCCATATTATTATTTTGTTATTGTTGATTGTCATCAATTAAGTTATACTGTTTTTTTAACGAAACATGTTCATTATAAAATAATAACACAAACTTATGAGTATTTTTAATAATTTTTAGAACTTACGGGTACAAAAGAATATTTTTGAAATAACAAAATATTTTTGGACAAATTTGTGGACAAATTTGTGGTGAAACTTTACCTAAAAATAACTAGCCAAGAATATTTAAAAATTTGGGACCAAATGCTAGCTTAAACTCTGTCAAATATTTACTGAACCGTCTGTTGGATTTGATGAGATCTATGAAAAAAAAGAAGAGAAATTCATGGAAAGTCACATTTAGAGGCACAATTTTTGTAGTTTTCCTATTTTTTAAATTTATTTCTTGAGTTTAGTGTCATTTTTTGAGGTATAATTTTATCACGACTCAAGGTAGATCCTAGATGTGACACGACGATTAAAATTTTGAGGGACTTCAAGCAAGACTCTTAGCATAAGCATGACGTGAGATAACATAAAATCAAAAGTAATCTTAAATGTGGAAGATAAGTCTCAAAACATCAAAATCTCAATAAAGGAGAATTCAAAACATAACGTATGAAAAGAACATGAACATTATAATCTAGTCCGACAATGCCTGTACTAACATAGACAGAGGCGTAGGACAAGCCCTAGCTCACCCAAACATAAGAAAAGGGAAATAAGTCTATAAGTAGTGACGGCGCACAAATCATGAGGACTCACCAAACAAGCAATATCCGCTGAAATCTATCCTAGCCATGAGAATGGACAGGAGTGTCGTAACTTATACTATGAAACAATGTAGGCAAAAATATACGTTAGTACATGAAATATATTAAGTATGCGAGAAGTATTCATAACATGAATAAAAGAACAAAATAAGCATGAACATGGGATTCATGACCAAAAATTCAAAAAAAACATAAATTAAATCATAAAATCATGAAATAAGGACACTACATCATAAAAAGACACCATTCAAAGGTTTTTAAGAAAACATGGTCATTTTGTGAGATATGAACCATAACCAACAATAAGACTATGTGAACCATAACATGGAATCAAGTGTAACTCCTACACCGAAAAATGAGAGGCTACTTGCCAAGGTAGACTCATGGACCATAACCAACAATAAGACTATGTGAACCATAACATGGAATCAAGTGTAACTCCTACACCAAAAAAGGAGAGGCTACTTGCCAAGGTAGACTCCGTATCATTATCATCATGAGGTATTTGTGGATCCACTAGCTAAGTCATTTAATTAAGACAACCTACAAGGGCATGAAGTTTGGAACTAGAGGTTGCTACTAAAGACTCTCTTATTAAGCTTCCATCTCAAGCCCTCTCGATGCTAAGTCAAATCCCAACGAAATAGATAAAATCAATTATCAACGTAACATTAGGAAAAATAATAATCATATACCAATCCACATCATAAATTCATATAAGAGTAGCTCTTTTTAAATCATGATTCATAACATAATTCATATAAATACTTATCTTTCTAAGCATCAAAATCATGTTTTCATTCATATTATGAGAAAATCTTTCACAATTCGTTGATACATACTTGAAAATGTTATGCCGCGTGCTTTGGTACTTCGAAGCGCTTTCTTAAACTTCTTAAAAGTTGCTACGTGGCCCAGATTAGCTATAATGTTATTAAATAACTCTACGGAAGGAAGGATGTGAGGTGCCATAAGAGTGAAGGTTGAAAATAGGGTTATAAGGATTTGAAAGAAGTTGGGGGGCCAAATAACAAGTTGTGGGACTCGACTTACCTGCGTAAGCTACCAAGTTGGGTGTCTTGCATACTTAAGCTATTGGGAGTGCAGTCGAGTTGACGTAGCAAGGATTACATAGGCTCTTAAAGTAATACGAGATTACGAACCCATGAAAAGGAAGCAAGCAGGTGACAAGTAGGTGACGCACCTACTTGTGCTAAGTAGGTGACTCACCTGCTTGGGGTGGACCCCACGCTGCCATGTGGCAGCATGTGAGTGGGCGCATGGATGAGGTGGCATCCTAGGGGGCTGCCACGTGTCACTTCTAGAGACTGCCACGTGTCCCCTCTTAAGGACACATATATATACATGTGTATTACTGGATCAAAATCACTTTTCAGCATCTTAGCCTTAAAAGAATTGAGAAAAAACATTGGAGAGGAGGAGAGAAAGCTACGACCATGGCTGCCAAGGTAAGCGCTTGGACTTTCGTTCCGTGATTTAATTATTTAAGGTATCCTACGGTTACATAACAGTGTTTAATCGCATAAATTGAATTTTTGGGCTAGCAAGATACGGCGACAAACAACCCATCAGTTTTCAGCGCGTTAAGGAGCTTTTCAAGGAAAATTTTCAGCAAGGTAAGATTTGATTCTCTCCTCCCACGTTTGGACAAGTTTTTAAGCATGTTATGGGTGTGTAAACATGAGTTGGAGACGTGAAAATATGGACGTTACGGCTGAAGGAAGTTGCAGGTCATGTAGGGACTGTTTTAACGTATTCTAGTAGCTTAAAATATAACTAGTGTCGTTGTTATTGTAGTGTCATATTGGGAATTGTTTTGGGGGTGTTGCAGGGCTAGAAATATGTCTAAATATTGGTATAAGTGCTGCTGGTTGCAGCCACATGACACCCCATTTCATGTGGTTAAGATTTTACGAAATAATGATCAAAAACCATATTTTGGAGTCATAGTTTTTGAGTGGGTTGTTTGGGACTTGTTTGGTGCGATGTTGAGGTGGTATAATTATGTATTGGCTGATGGTTGTTGTTGTTGGTTGGCTTTACTAATTGAAAATGTAATGAAAAGTTTGGATAGGGCAAGTTATAGAGAAGATGCTGCTCAAATTCCGTTAACTTCTAACTAACTAATAGACTAGTCGAGACTACTCAAGAAAGGAGAATAAGGAATTGATTTTTATGGGTGATTAGTTGTGGATTTAGAAGCTGGAAAGTTAAATGTTATTAATATTAGTATTACCTTTGTGTTAAATAGGTCTAGAGGACGACGAGACAAGTCGGGTTAAAAGCAATCGATAAGAGGTATGTGAAGCTACCCTTTTCATTGTTTTGAAATGTCTTAGTCTTAAGTGGATTGTATATGTCATGTGGGAATAATTCCATTCATAGAACCTCGAGTATGGTTCATAAATCTTATTCACTTCTCGATGTTTGAACTCCTACGATAGTTGAGTTATGGCCTTATAAGTCATCGACACGACGTAAAGTAGTACACGTGAAGCCTATCCCTTCCCTCTCTTGAAATGGTTTAATATAAGTGAAGCGATATATGATATGAGTTAGAGGTAATTCCCTTTGTAGGTTCTAGGCATAACTCATGACTTGTACTTACCTTTGAATGGTAAGGGTCTTAAAGTAGTTGAACTACGACCCTCGAGCCTTTTACATACTGAATAATATTAGATGTGTAAGCTCCTAGACCTAGAGGCTCTTGGACATACTTTATGATAATGTGTTGAGGGTTGTTTGATATGTTACCAAGTTTTACGTGCACGTATATGCATTATTATATTATATAGGAATCGGGCCGAACATTCCTCGGCACTAACATATTATATATAGGGATCGGGTTGGACGTTCCTCGGCACCAACGTGTTAAATGTATAGGGATCGGGTCAGACGTTCCTCGGCACTAACGTATTATAGGTATAGAGATCGGGCCAGACGTTCCTCAGCACTAACGTGTTATATGTATAGGGATTAGGCCGGATGTTCCTCGACACTAACTTACTATATGCATGGATCGGGCTATACGTTCCACAACGCTAATAGTATACATATGCCTGTGATGATAAAGTGATGCATTTGTAACACCGAATCCTCGAGCGGGCTGGGTGTGGTATGTGACAATGGTATACATGACTTTATTTTGTAAGATGCAGGTACAGTACTTTGTTAGATGTTTTACTTTCCCCCTGCATCCCTATATTAGTTGTGATCTCCTTATGATGTTTTGTACTTTACATACTCAATACATATGTCGTACTAACTCCCTCTTTTTTTTTGGGGGGGGGGAGGGCTGCGGTTCATGCCCGCAGGTACAGACGCGCTCTTTGGGGGATCCACCAGCCTAGGACTTCATTTAGCAGTTTTGGGGAAAAACTCTATTGTATCGGAGCCTAGTTTTTGGTACTACTCTTCCAGTGTATATATTTGTTTATTTAGGGGTATGACGGGGGTCCTGTCCCTCCTTATGATACAATTAATACTCTTAGAGGTCTCTGGACATATGCATGTGGGTTATTTGAAAGTTTGTTTCAATTGCGCCTATGTGACGCGTTGTAAATGTTTTTATGTTAGGGCAGCCTTATCGGCTTGCGTGCTCTTTCATGATATGACACAAAGGAAAGAGGCTACATGTACATGAAAAGGTTTTGACCCATTGGGGTTCTTATGTGTAGTATCACATTATACAGAGTTCAACTTGACTATAGCCGATAAATACGTATACGGGGGTCCAGGTCGGAACCTAGTCGAGGCCTATGGGGTTGGGTCGTGACAGAAAACATCCTTGAAACACACTTCATCATTTTTATAAAACATGTATAAATGCTTCATCAATTTCATGATCATAATTCATAGTTTATAGGTGAAAATCATAGGCATAATGCATGGATCCATAGAAATCAATTGAAAATTATGTATCTTAGTAAATTCATGTGTGATAAAATAGAATAACATCAATTGAATCAAAATAAAAAGAACCCATAAAATTTGACATAAAGTCCTTATTAAATTGGGTGAAATAAATTTAGAGAATTGAGGTCTTTTGGGACCCAATAAAATAATTCCCACATATCTGAATAATCAAAGTCTAAGAGCAATGTAATTTGAAATTGGAACCCTAGCTTGTTGGAGAAGAAGACATTGGGAGAGAAATCTTTATGCCTTAGAGGAATTTTAAGAGAATTAGAGGGAATGAGGTTAGTTTGGAGAGTTTAGGTAGTTATAGGTCGTCCAAATTTCTCCAAAATGACGTAGTTTCAATAGTAAAAGAATGAGAAAAGTCCTGAATGCTCCTAGAAAATAATTGCTGATCAGGTTCCATGGACACCTTCAATGACTCGTGGAACTCTATACAGACCGTATAGGGTCTCGTGGATGTCAGGGGAGAAAAAAAATACTTTTCTAAAGTTTTTCTTTTATTGTCACCCTCTACAGGCGATAGAAACTTCTATGGTCCGTAGACTTCATCTGTCTTGTACAACATCTAAAAATCAACCTCTTTGATCTTTCCTTCTACAGCTAGGTCTATGGCTCCTAGAATCTTACACGGGCCGTAAACCTCCTATATAACTCCTACTGTCCAAAATTTCCTAAGTATGGTGGTGTGGTCTACGAATCCTCCTACGGTCCGCAGAACCTACCACGACCCGTCCTGGTTATTCATGGATGAACTTTAGAGGGTCAATATTTTTCACTTTTTTTGAGGGTTTTCTATGGATGTGGCTACGGTGCGTATGACCTTGTACGGATTGTATGATCGTCCATATAATTTGACTCATTAGCATTTTGTTTATGCCCTCTTATATGGGTGGTCCTACGGACTGTAGAACTTCCTACGGTCCGTAGACCTTCTCATGGAGCACTGCACCCAAATCAGTGTTCTGCAAATATTTTCTTTGTCTTGACTTTCCAACTCCTGGGGTATTACAATTTTTTTTTATTATAGTGTTGTATATTTTAAGATTTAATTGATCTTCTTTTTGTGTTTATGGTTAACTCTTTTCTTTTTTATGATTTTCATCAAATAAATCATTATTTTTTGACAGAGACTAAACAATGTTATTTTTTTGGATAAGGCATAAGTACCCCTTAAGCTATGACCAAAATCTCAGTGGTGCACCTTAACTTAACTCGAGATCGATTACCCCCCCCAACTCAATTTTTCTATATTTTTGTGTACTTTTTATGTTGACAAGTTACCTTGAACCCCTTCCATTGCCATGGGTAGGCAAAGGGTGAAATAATTGGGCCAAAAAACCTTTTGGGTAGTGACTTGAAAATTCTAAGCTAGGTAAGTCTCAAACGAAATCTGAGTGAGGTGAAGTCTAGGAAAATCTAGAATGGATTGGGGATGATTTGTAAGGATAGATTGGTTTTCCTAATAGTCAAGATGTTAAGGAGTCCAGAGGGCTTTTCGGAATGGAATTTAGGTGAGTATAACTCCCAAACTTGAACTTGGCGTGAAAGAATTCATTTTGAACATCAAGAATTGAAGTTGTTTTGTAAAATAAGGGCTTTTGGGGGAGTGTTCAAGCTGCAGTACCGTGCACTTTGCTATAAAGGGTGGACGTCGTTATAGAAGGATTCCTATGTAGGGATTATAGTGGTGTCATCAAGTGCTATAACAGGAAATTAGGGTGTTATAGTAGGGTTTACCGCTATAGCAGGGTTGAGCCGTTATAGTGGGGTAAGCCGGGTTTTAGTGCAAAAAAGTTCCAAAATCAATTATTATTTAGCTATCTCATTTTAAGGAATTGTAAGTGCGACTTAGGGAGAAAACCATCAGTTTTTCATTGTGTTCATCAATAAAGGTAAGTTAATTACTTTCCTACTTGTAAATTCAATTCTTAAGCCTTAAAATCCATGAAGGTAACTTTGGGGGAGGCTTTTAACTTGAAATTGATGGTGGAAAAAGCCCTAGTTTAGGTGGAATGATCATGAATTGGCCTGGGGTTAGGATTTGAGTATAATATGGGTTTACTTAGGCCATTAGCATTGACCGTGTGTATTTACTTATATTTTTAGACCAAGAACAAGCGAAGACACTTCAAAAAGGAAACATGCTGGGTTCTTTAAGAGTTTTAAAAGTCTTGATTTGAGGTAGGTGATGATTTGTTGGTTTCCAAATTATGTATATATGCATGTCTACTACTTTGTAGTATTACTTGTGCAATGCATGTAAAGGAAACTAAAAGGTTAATGTGAAATGACACCATATTGATAATCTCATGCAATGAACCTATTTATTTACTTGTGGATCCACAAGCTTAAGATGATTTGTGTAATGGTGCATCCTACGATGACACATAGTTATGGGACTTGAGGATTGATCCTAAAGAAATCCGTTAGATAAGGACCATAAAATGAGGTATATGTGGATCCACAAGCTTAAGATGATTTGTGTAATGGTGCATCCTATGATGACACATAGTTATGGGACTAGAGGATTGATCCTAAAGAAATCAGCCTCTAGTAACGGGTAATCCATCATCCTAGTTTAGGTGGAATGATCATGAATTGGCCTGGGGTTAGGATTTGAGTATAATATGGGTTTACTTAGGCCATTAGCATTGACTGTGTGTATTTACTTATATTTTTAGACCAAGAACAAGCTAAGACACTTCAAAAAGGAAAAACGCTGGGTTCTTTAAGAGTTTTAAAAGTCTTGATTTGAGGTAGGTGATGATTTGTTGGTTTCCAAATTATGTATGTATGCATGTCTACTACTTTGTAGTATTACTTGTGCAATGCATGTAAAGGAAACTAAAAGGTTAATGTGAAATGACACCATGTTGATAATCTCATGCAATGAACCTATTTATTTACTTGTGACTTCAAATGTGATTGTTGGTTGTGATTGTGATTGTGCATGCTATTTGTGATTGATGGTTGGCTCGAGTACCACACATAGTACATACATACATATACATATACATATACATATACATATACATATACATATACATATACATATACATATACATATACATATATATATATATATATATATATATATATGTATTTATATATATAGTTGGCTCGAGTACCACGCTGATACAAGATATTTATGCGGTTGGCTCAAGTACCATGACTAATATGATTCATTAATGATTGACTTGGGTATTGCGACTAACGGTTTGTGTGTGGGTTTCATGAGATAACTGGGTATATGCTTTGTGTGATCATGTGGGACATGTTTCATTCATTGATTGTTCATGATATTGTGATTGAAATCTGGGCTATGTTGTGAGAGTAATATGTATGTAAGTGTTGACATGTTTTACTATGTTTTAGTTCCTTGTTTAAATTCTTGGAGCTTGCCATGTGATCCTACCAGTACATTATGGTTGTATACTCATACTTCACTTGATCTTTTCTTTGTTGATTAGAGAGCATATTTAGGTGGTTATTGAGAGAGCTCACTTGAGAGATACTTGACTTATGAATCCAAGGGTGAGCTAGTTCTTTCAGCTGCTATGGATTCTTCCCTATTTCTTGGTTTATCTTTTCGAACTCAGATATTTCATAGACTTTAGTGTGTCATTTCCTTGTACTGGGTTGCATCCCTTTTATTTCTAGATATTGTTAGAGTTTTGGTACTAAGATCTTTAGATTCTAAGGGGTTTACTTCTGCAAATGATTTTTGATAACAATTGAATTTATGGGAATTCAAACTTTTATTGTTTTAAACTATTTTACTCACTTCTATAAATGGGTTATGTTGGGTTAGTTATTGGTTCTCCCATCAAAGAGTTAGTACGTGTATGATTCACGGAGGGTCAGGGTCGTGACATAATTGGTATTAGAGCCCTAAATTTGTTGATCTTATTGTACCAAAATGAGTCTAGTAGAGTCTTGCAAAATGGTACATAGACGTCTGTACTTTTCTTTAGGAGGCTACATGACTTTAGGAAAATTCTCTTCTTTTTTCTTTTGTACTATAACTTGATTTCAATTGGTACATGATGATCCAAATTTGTATCTAACCTCTTTTACTCTTCTATCCGCAGATGATTGAGATAAGGAGAAATAGTGTAAGGACAGTAGCTCCAGCGGCAGAGCCAGCAACACGCGATAGAGGCCGATGTAGAGAAAAATGTAGGGGAAGGGGGAGAAGAAGAGCCATACCCTTCAGGGGTGGAGCTCAACTAGGGAATACACCAAGGAAAGCGACCACTCCCCCACTCCAAAACCTATTTAAGTAAGAGGTTAAGATAGAGATTGAAGAGAGTGATGAGTAGAAGTAGCAGCACAAACTGGGGGTATAGGTCTTTCCCCCAGTCTTCTAAAGTAGTTAAGTAGGTATTGGAATTTTTGAGTAAGCTGGAAGGTACAGGAGATACTCCTACTGTGCAATCTACTTAGGCTCCAGTTACTCATCTTGTTGCTACTTCAGTTCCTAAGTTGGATGAAGTGTTGGGAACATATGCATTCTTCTACCACTGATGGGCTTTGTGATGACTAGAATGGTGCATGAGATGGTCACTAAGTTCCTTAAGTTGAAGCCTCTAATATTTCACAATTTTGTGAGTGAGAATGCCTTTGAGTTCATCTCAAATTATTATGAAACACTGCACAAGCTGGGCATTATACAATAGCACAAGGCTAAGTTTGTGAACTTCCAGCTTTAGGGTGAAACAAAACACTGATGGAGAGATTTTTTGGAATGTCGATCATCAATTATGCCGCCGTTGACTTAGACTCAGTTCTATGATTTTTCTTGGAAAAGTACGTGCCTCATACTTTGGAAGAACAAAAGAAAGAAGAGTTTATTTCCCTTGAGTAGGGCAACATGACCATATCTTCTTATGAGGCTAAGTCCCATGCTTTGTCCTGTTATATTATGCAACTTGTGAACACTGAAGAAGAGAGGATTCACTTGTTTGTCAAAGGTTTGAGTTCTGAGTTGCAGGTATTTTTTGTACACTTGACCTCTACAGGTAAAGTTTCAATGAGGTATCAGATCATGTTAAGAGAATTGAGGGAGTTCGATAGGTTGGGAAAGCAATACATTCGCTAAGAGGCCCAGAATATGGGAAATTACAGTGGTTCCTACTCCAAAGGTTCTAGTCAGCATGTGTATTCCGCTCATCCAATTTAGTCAGGTATGCCCATTTCTATTGTAGGTTATTTAAGGGTTCCATAACAGTGTCTGACTTAGAGTAGCCAAGGGGCTTCTTATGTATCTGCCGACAAGCTCTCAATTAACAAAAAATTCTTTAATTGTGGGGAGCATGGACACTTCAATAAGGAATGCCTTTATAGACAGACAGTTAGACAGGTTCAGTAGTAGACTAGATTAGTGGTACCAGTGGAGGGAGGTAGTAATGCTAGAGAGCATCCAAAGGGTAGGAGATGAGGTGATCAGGGAGGAAGTGGAGTCCGAGGAAATGATAATATAGGGAGAGGAGCAGTGCAACCAGGTAGAGTGATTGCCTGTAATTATGACAGAGCTTAGTGCTACACTATTCCAAGGAGACCAAAGGCTACGACATCAAACATTGTGATAACATATACTATTGTTTTATGTAACTGGATGAATACTGTCATGAATCAAGCGACCCCCTGACGTGACATGGTGAGTAAGATCCCAAGAGACCTTATACGAGCCACTTGCCATAAGTATGCCATTATCACAGTAATATAACTGAAAGAAAAGTAAGCGGAAGTAAAATCTCAAAATAGTAATCTGAACATAAGGAGAATCTGAGTATAACAACTGAAAGTGTAGAAAACATACTAAGTTTTAAAACAAGCATCTACTATCATAGGTGTGGCATAGGACAAGTCCTAGCTCTCGAAATAATTTGAAAATTAAAAGAAGTCTAAAAAACATAAAATAAATCATAATATGGCCATGCCCTCGAACTATGTGGACTCACAAAGAAAATTTAACAATGGTAAGATCCAATACTAATCGCGGGTGTGAGATGGAGCATTCTGACCTATATTATAAAGCACTATAAGAAAAATAAATGCTTTTAGTACTATGAAAAATACTGAATATGGAGAATGTGCAATGCATGACATAAAATATAATAATGCAATGACCAAGATAAAGCATGGCATAATCCTTTAAAGTATCATTAGAGACATAAAAAATGATCAATGCAATATTCATACGAAAATCATAAGCTTGACATAACATAAGTGAGAAGTATAAGTCATTATGAGAGATAAGTTTAATCGACATAAACCATGTGAGCTATAATATGGAGTCCAGTATCTTTCCCACATCAAAAAGAGGTTATCCTAATGGTCAGATAAGGACCATGAAATGAGGTATATGTGGATCCACAAGCTTAAGATAATTTGTGTAATGGTGCATCCTACGATGACACATAGTTATGGGACTAGAGGATTGATCCTAAAGAAATCTGCCTCTAGTAACGGGTAATCCGTCATCCTAAAGTCCTCTTGGTGCTAAGTAAACTCTCAACGAAATATCATACACAACATATCATAAGCTTTGAAAAAAGATAAAAGTCTAGTAATACCAAGTTCATCATAACATACTTAAAATCATAGAATAGTTCCACTCAACATATCATGATATCGTAACATATTCATAACAGACACTTATCTAAAGCATACGATCATGATAAGCTTTTTCAAAAAAATCATGGAAATCCTTCATGATAAGAATAAATCACTTTGAATCAATCTTGTATACTTTATCTGAAAGTATCCTTAAAATCATAGTTTCTTCAATTCATGATGCATGCATAATTCTCAAACATAGTTCACAATCATAAAATGGGAATCCTGCATGGGTTCATGTAAAATTCCTTGAAAATATGTAACTGAGATAAAATCATGCATAATAAGATCAATAGAAATGCAAAAATCATAACTGATTAAACCCAATGCATACTCATCAAAACCCTAGATTTTTATAAAAATCATAAAGAGAATTTGAAAATTATTTGGTACTCCAATGGAAAGAGATCCATGGAAGAAATTCCCACATACCTTGAAATCCAAGCTTGCTTGAAGAAGAAGATCCCGACAGAGAATTTCTTTATAGCCTTAGGAGTTTTGAGTGAATGAGAGGGAATGGAGGAAATTTAAAGGGTAAAAATAGTTATAGGTCTTAGGAATAGGCTTAAAATGACATATCTTAGGGATTAAAAGAATAGAAATTGACTGAAATAACTTTGAGAATTAACTATCGGAGGTGACCTACGGACCTTACCTACAAGTCGTAGGTCCTTCTATGGGTCGTGCATGGCCTTCGTGGAAATCAGGACAAAAATTCTATGTTTCTAAAGTTTGGTCTATGGTCACCCCCTACGGGCCATAGACTCTCCTACGGAACATAGGTCCCTTCGTCCTACTGAGCCTAAAAAATCAACTCTCTGGATCTCTATGTGTGGGACCTCTTATAACCTGTAACTCTTCCTACTGTCTTTAGGACCGCTCCCATGTACAACCTCAGAACAGTGTCTCTAAATCTCACCCTGTGACCTCTCCTATGGGTCGTATGTCCTCATATAGTCTATAGGTCGGTCCATAAGTGCCTATTCAGAGACTTAACATTCCTAATTTTTCAGAACCCTTCCTACGATTCTATTCTATGAACCATAGGAACTTGTATGGTCTGTAGATGGGTCCGTCTAAAACTTATACTAGCAATTTTCTGCAACTTTTCTTTTCCGTCTCATCTTTTCAACTTTTGAGGTGTTACAATATCTCCCTATTGATAATGTTTGTCCTCAAATAAGATGCAAGATAATATGAATAGATTAGGGAAGGAGATCTAACAACCCAATATGATTACAAAACACATTAAAATGTATAAAACTAAGGAGTAATCAACCCTAAGATAAAATATGACTTTAAAAAATGATTTCATGAATATGTATGCATATGGAAATATGAATCCAAAAGAGTAAACATGAGGAACTAATGCCTCAAGATGAAACTGAAATGAGGGAAAGAGATGAGGATATCTGAACATCATATCAACTTCATCCTCCCAAGTAGAGCCCTCAACTAATTGATTCCTCCAAAGAACTTTCACGGAAGCAACTTCTTTATCTCTTAACTTCTGAACTTGGTGATCAAGAATCTCAATCAAAACTTTTTCATAAGATAGAATTTCTTTAGACCCAACAATCTCTAATGGCACAATCGAAGTAGCATCACCAATACACTTCTTCGACAAAGAAACATGAAACACAGGATGTACCAATGCCAATATCGAAGTAAATTCAACACATAAGCCACCTTACTGAAATGCCTCACAATTTGATATGGGCCTACATAACAGGGACTAAACTTTCCTTTCTTACCAAACCGCATCGCTTCCTTCATGGGTGATATTTTCAAGTAAACGCAATCACCGACTTCAAATTCAATCTCTCTTCTTCTCACATATGCATATGACTTTTGTCGACTTTAGGCAGTCCTCTACATCTCTCTAATGAGTAGAACTTTATCCATATCCTTATGAATAGACTCGGTCCCTATCAAAACGACCTCGCCAACTTCAAACAAATTAATAGGAGACCTACACCTCTTATCATAGAGAGCCTCAAACGAAGCCTTCTGATTACTAGTGTGAGAGTTATTGTTGTAAGCAAACTCAATCAAAGGAAAATGATCATCTGAATTAACTTTGAAGTCAATCACACAAGTTCTCAATATATCTTTCAAAGTTTTAATAGTCCATTCCGCTTGATTATTGGTCTGAGGGTAAAAGTTATACTATGCTTAACTTGAGTACCAAGACCCTTCTGAAATGATCTCCAAAACTGAGTACCTCTATCCAAAATGATAGATAATGGAAGACCATGCCACTTAACCAACTCTTGAATGTAAAATCTAGCATAATCCTCGGCTGAATAGGGAGTGTTAATGGGAAGAAAATGTGCAGACTTAGTAATCCAATATATAACAACCCAAATCAAATCATTTTGACAATGAGTACAAGGTAAACCCATGATGAAGTTCATATTCAAATCTTCCCACTTCCAAGTAGGAATACTAATATTATGAGCCAAACCTCCTGGTTTCTGATGCTCAACTTTCACTTGTTGGCAATTTGGATACTTAGCCACAAATTCTGTAATATCCTTCTTTATACCATTCCACAAATAAACTTCCCTCAAATCATGACATTTTAGTGGATCTTGGGTAAATAGAAGACCAAGAATTGTGAGCTTCTGAGAAAATCTGTTGGCTCAAACAATCAATATCTGGAACACATAAGCGACCTTGGTAACAAAGCACACTATTTATCCTTGGGAGAAAGCCTCAATAGCATTTTCTAAAACCACTCTTTTCAATTTAAATAAAGTTGGGTCACTACCTTGTTTCATCTTCACATCTAACACAAGAGACGACTCTGAGCCATTTTGCACAATAACCCCCCATCCTCAGAATCAACCAAATGAACACCCAAACTAGATAGTCGGTGCACATCATGAACCAATTTTTTTTCTCATTCTTAATGTAAGAAACACTATTCATGGACAATCTACTAAGAGTGTTGGAAACCATATTTTCCTTTCTCGAATGGTAAAGAATACTCATGTCGTAATCCTTTATCAATTTAAGCCACCGCCTTTGGCGAATATTAAAATCATTTTGCTTAAACACATATTATAAACTCTTATGATTGGTGAACATATCCACATGAACACCATAAAGATAGTGTCTCCATATCTTCAAAGCAAATACCACTGCCACCAACTCTAAATCATGAGTCGGGTAATTAATTTGTTGAACTTTAAGTTGCCTAGAATAATAGGCTATTACTTTACTATTTTGCACTAAAACACAACCAATACCAATCCTTGAGGCATCATTATATACAAAAAACCATCGGATCCGTTCGGTAATGTCAAAACTGGGGCTGAAGTAAGTCAATTCTTCAACTCTTGAAAACTCTTCTCTCAAGCTTCTGACTAGTGGAATTTCACTTCTTCTGAGTCAAAATAGTCAAAAGCAAAGCAATAGAAGAAAAAAAATCCACAAACCATCTATAGTATCCAACTAAACCCAAGAAACTCCTAATATCTAAGGGAGAAAGAGGTCTAGGCCAATTCTTAACCACTCCGGTCTTATTAGGATCAAATCTAATTCCATCACCAAAGACAATATGGCCAAGAAATACAAAGAACCTCAACCAGAACTCATACTTTTAAAACTTAACAAACAATTGACATCCTTGAGAACTTGCAAGACAATCCTCAAATGATTGGCATACTCATTCTCTCTCCGATAATAGCTCAAAATATCATCAATAAGCACAATGATGAATATATAAAAATATTCCTTGAACACCCTATTGATCAAATCTATAAAAGCTGCAAGAGCATTCGCTAGTCCAAAAGACATAACAAAAAATTTATAGTAATCATACTGGGTTCTAAAATCCATCTTTGGAATGTCACACTTTCTCACTCTAAGGTGATGATAACCCAATCAAAGATCAATCTTTGAAAAGAATCTAGCAACTTAAAGCTGATTGAACAAGTTATCAATCCTTAGGATGGGTTAGTCATTCTTAATTGTGACCTTTTCAACTATCGATAATTAATGCAAATGCGGAGAGAACTATCTTTCTTCTGAACAAAGAGAACTGGAGTACTCCATGGAGAGATACTTAGTCTAATGAAACCCTTATCCAGAAGGTCCTTTAACTGATCTTTCAACTTCTTAATATCTGCCGGAGCCATTATATAAGAAGGAATAGAGATAGGCTGGGTTCTAGGAGAAGTTCAATTTCAAAGTTGATTTTCCTTTATGGAGGAACTCCAGGAAGATCATTAGGAAACAGTTCCAAAAAATCATTCACAACAGGAACATACTCAAGAATATGGGTTTTGAAATTCATATCCCTAACCTGTACTAAATGATAGGATGCAACCTTAAATCATTTTTCTAGATTTAAGACATGAGATAAAGTGACCTTTAAACGTTGAGTTACTACCTTTCTACTTTATGACTGATTCATTCGGAAATTGAAACTTAACCACTCAGGTTTTACAGTCAATAAATACATAATAAGCATGAAGCCAATCCATACCAAGAATAACATCAAAGTCAGTCATAACTAATTCTACTAGATCAGCTAAGGTGATTTCTGAAAAATTGAGATTGTGCAATATCTAGCTAATATAGAATCACTAATAGGAGTAGAGATTGAGAAAGGTTCTTGCAAGGTTTCAGGACTGATATCAAACTTCCTAGACAAATATGGAGTCATGAAAGAAACATTACTTCTAGGATTTAACAAAGCATAAGCATCAAATTGAAAGACTTGTAACATACTAGCAACCATATCAGGGAATCCTCCTAATCTTGTTGAATCTGGAGAGCACAAAACCTGTTCTATAACGCTGACCGCCACCAGAACCAGATGAAGTACCCTACTGAGTTGGGCGACCTGAAGAAGTAGACTGAGTTTGCTAACGACTATCCTTACCCTTGCTAGCAGGCGAAGGGAAATCCCACACCTTGTGACCCATCTTACCACAACCATATCATGCATCTGAACTAAGAAATCGCCTCGATGGTTCTGTCCACACTTTTGACATGTAGGGACAGTCTGACCACTAGGAGAACTCCTTTGAGGCTTAGGGTTAAACACTCTATCTTTGTTTGAACTTCATAACTAGAGCATTAGATGAAGTCGGGCTAGAGAATTTCTATCAAAACTTAGAATGGCCCCCAATACTGGACCTCTGATGAGAGAAATCACCACTATATCTCCTTACCATCTAAGTCTCTCTAGCCCTTTTCATAAGCTTATCCTTCTCAATTTGTTGATCTAGAGTTATCAACCTCGAGATATCCACCTCCTTGATAAATATAGAGGTTCTACACTCTTTGAACACCATATTCTAAATACCAGAAACAAACTTATTCATACCAGCTCTAGAGTCAGCTACTATTGCCAAAGAATACTTAGACAATGGAGTGAACTTCAAAGCATATTCCTTCACACTCATATTTCCTTGTTTCAAATTAATAAAATCATGCACTTTATGTTCCCTCATCTCAAGGGTAAAGCAACGGTCTAGAAAAGCTTCCTTGAACTTATCCTAATCGAAAGGACCCGTATCGATAGACCTATCTTCTTTTCATTTAGTGAACCAACCTTGAGCAACCCCTTTCAATTGATAAGCGGCCAAATCCTCTTTTTCTATCGAAGTCACACCCATGATGTCTATAATCTTTTGGATCCCCTCAACAAACTCTTTTGGGTCCCCGTTCCCATTTAAACCATGGAATTCTAGAAGATTCATCCTTGTGAAGTCTTGAACTATTATCGCGAATATACCCATATTTGGGTTCATGGGATCTACAACTTCATGGTTAGCTTATCCCATCATGGATTAGGAAAGCTCTTGAAAAGTTTCCCTAAACTCAGCATGAGTGACTTGCTCGGCCAAAGGATAAATCGGGGCTTGATATTCTTGTAGCTTCTTATCTTGATTCACGTTACTTTTTAATGGAGCTTTTCTTTGAGGCATGATTCTAAAACACATAGAACATGATTTATAAGGAAACCTATGGAGTTAAAATCAATGGCATGACTTGAGAGTGATGAAACAAGTGAAGTTTCTTAAATGTCCCATAGCCTCTTATTCATATATGTAGCGCGCTTCAAAGCGATGAACTAGACTCTACTTAACGCAGCTTATCATATACCTAGGACTCTTTGAAAAAAAACTGGATGCTATGAATACCAATTTTGTCATGACCCAAGCTACCCTCTAGACGTGACATGGCCAATAGGATCCTGAGAGACCATAAACAAGTCACTTGACATAAACATGACACTATCCAAGCAATATAACTAAAAGAAAGCTAAGACGAAATAAAATATCAAGATAGCAATCTCAACATAAAAAGAATTTGAGTATAACAACTGAAAGTGCGAAAAGTATACTAAGTTTGACAACTAGCCTCTTCTATCATAGGTATGGCATAGGACAAGACCTAACTCACGAAATAATCTAAAATCTTAAAAAAGTCTAAATAGACATTGAAGAACTCAGAATATGGCTATAACCTTAAATTATGAGGATGAACTAAAGCAGTGCAACGCTGGTAAGATCCATTACTACCCCGGATGCCAGATGGAGCATCGTGACCTATATTATTAAACAATACAGACAAGAAAAGTATGCAGTTAGTACTATGGAATAAACTGAGTATGGAGAATGTGCAATGCATGATATAAAATATGATAATACAAGACCAAGCTAAAGCATGGCATAATCCTTTAAAGCATCGTTAGAAACTTAAAAAATAGTCAATGCAATATTCGTAAGAAAATCATAAGCTTTACATAACATAAGCTAGACTCATAAGTCATTATAAGAGATATTGTAAGCGACATAAAACTATATGAGCTATAACATGGAGTCCAATGTCTTCTCCATACCAAAAAGAGGTTGTCCTACTTGCCTTGCAAGGACCATGACATGATTTATATGTGGATCCCCTAGATTAATATGATTTGTCCAATGGGACATCATATAGGGGAACATATTTATGGGAATAGGGGATTGCTACTAAAGAACTCCGCCTGTACTAACGGGTGAGCCTCCACCCCAAAGTCCTCTAGATGCTAACTAAATTCTCAACGGAATATTATTTATAACATATTATAAGCTTTGAAAAAAATGGTAAGGGTGTACTAATACCAAGTTCATCATAACATACTTGAAATCATAGAATAGCTCCTTTCAACATATCATGATAACATGACATATTCATAAAAGACACTTATGTAAAGCATCTAGATCTTGATAACCTTTTTCATAAAAATTATGGAAATCCTTCATGTTAGAATACTTCACTTTGAAGCAATCTTATTTTCATAAATTCATACTTGATACTTTATTTGATCCTTAAAATCATAGTTTCTTCAATTCATGATGCATGTATAATTATCAAACATATTTCATAATCATAAAATAAACATAATGCACGGGTTCATGTACAATTCCTTGAAAATATATAATTGAGATCAAATCATGCATAATAAGATCAATAGAAATGAATAAAATTATAATTGATTATATTGAACCCAATACATACTCATCAAAACCCTTGATTTTTGATAGAAATCATAAAGAGAATTTAAAAATTATTTGGGACTTCATGGATGGAAAGAGATCCATGGATGAAATTCTCACATACCTCAATGAATTCTAATCTTGAAACTTGAAGAGGAGACTTGAATCCTTGAAATCCTAGGTTGCTTTAAGAAGACCTTTAGAGAGAATTTCTTGAGAGCCTTAGGAGTTTTGAGTGAATGAGGGAAATTTTAAGGGTAAAAATAGTTATAGGTCTTAGGAATAGGCTCCAAACAACATAGCTTAGAGATTAAAAGAGTAGGAATTAACAGAAATAACCCTTAGAATTAACTGTAAACTTTCGATCATTGAATTTACTATAAATAAAGCTTCAAAATTCTCCACTTTAGCCTAGACAAGAAAGAGACGATGACTTTCTTAATCCAACCAAGAACGCCATACACACTAGTGTACATGAAATCAATACGATAAATGCTCTTGTCTTGGGCATTTTGCTCTGAGTGATAAATTATAAATAAATTTTATTGATAACATATATAAGATATTTAAAATTGTTTATAAAAAATGTATGTACAATTATAAAAGATATGTATATAATTTTTTGTTTTGGTTCGATTATTTCTTCAATTTTTTTAACAAAACCAAAAACCAAACAAAATATTGTCAATTTTTAAAAATTTAAAACCAAACCAAATAAAATCTAAATAAATCCGATTTGGTTTGGTTTTTTGATTTGGATCGATTTTTATCCAAGTTGTGAAAACCCCTAGTCACGACCCAAGATAGACACTAGATGTGACACGGGGCCTAGGATATTGAGAGATCTTTAACAAGCCTCTTAGAAAATATAGCATGACATAACATAACATGGAATTAAGTGTAGACATAAATGCGAAAGATTGTGTCGCACCCCGAGTCTACACCCTAGGCATGACTAGCACTCGAAAACCACTGCTAGTCCCAAGCAAACCCTTGCCCTAGCTAACTACTTAGGGGAATACTCAACTTAGATAAACTAGTTTAACAAGATGGGCATGCAAAAGAATAAGAATATTGCTTCTCAAATATAAGTCTCAAATAATCCAAAATATAGATAAAAGAATTTGTAAAACATAATCTCTAAAAACTAAATTACTCTATATTCTATATATATCTATGAAGCCTCTAAATGACTCTGGATAGGTACCAAGACAGACCCATGGCAATCTCAAAAGGACTAATAATGCTAAAATAATGAAACCTAAACGAGTTCCTTCGAACGCAAGGAGGCCTCATCAAAAGCTAGATGGGAAGTGACCTTAAACGATGCACCTGTTGAGGATCTCTAACATCTGCATCTACATCTTGAAATGATGCAACATTAAAAGACATCCGAACATGGAATGTATGGTATGTAAAATAGCTAAGAAGAAAATAGCTGAACGGAGTACTCATGAACAAATACTAAAGCAACTCAATTCAAATAAAGCATACAAGTATGAAAATAAGTCAATCCTTTATATATATATATATAAATGCAACTCAATAGAAAAGTATTTTTTCTCTTTTGGGGAATTTCTCTGACACAGTACTATCACTATGAGCCTTATGATGATACAATGAACTACTCATGTTATCAGAGCCCTCTATTACCTTGCAAGGATAAGGGATGCAAACTCAACTCATGGATCCATATAAAAGTTCATATCAGGTATTGAAGTAAGGAGTCTCCCGAATTAATGACATAATCCTATCCTACGCTATCTACAAAGTTTATGGGGTTTGAGTTGTCTAAACTTTTACCCAAATTAATTCTCAATATTACTTCCAAAATATGCACTAATGCTCATTTACTCAAGTGAGTGAAAATATACAAAATAATATCTCATTAAGTCTCATTGGACTTTACTAAGTTTAATCAACTCTTCTCAACTCACTACATTCTTTTTAAAATAGTTATACTTCTTACTCTCAGCAAATGCATTAAAATGCAGCTTTTGTTTGTCAAATCAGTCTCAAAATAAAAAAATACATAATTACTCCAACTCATTTGGGCTTGATATGAATCATGTATAAACTCAGTAATGTATAGTATTATAACTCCAGGAATATAATATGCTCAAAGCTTTAAAAACTCAATAGAATAGAATTAAACTCAAGTTTGAACTCTTTAATGATGAAATTGAGACGAAGGGTGAGAAGAAAAACTCAGTCCAACATTGTAATTAGTCTTACATACCTGAAAGAATGATATTCTTGGGAAAAAATTGAAGAACTTGATTAACATTCTTGAACCCTAGATTTTCTCCTCTCCAATCCTTGCTCTATGTGTTTGAAGTGTTAATAAGGGAAAAAGGCACTTAGGGTAATAATAAGGGACCTTAATTACTCCCTAAATATCAGGGTTATTTTTGGAAAAGGTGGGATAAGACGAAACTACCCATCTTTAAAACTACCTTTGGGCCATCTACGTGTCAACCTATTGACTGTAGGGACTACTATGGGCCATAGAGGACCCTTGTGGAAGTTAGGTCCCTTAAATTGGACCTACTGGATTTTGCCATGTTGAATCTATGGACCCATTCTAGGAGTCGTAGACCCTTGAATGGGAGATAGATTCTACAAGATTATCGATGTTCTCATGGGTTTTGGTCAAAAAACCCTTCTACGGATCATAGACCTGGTCCTAAGATTGAGTGCACTTTCCAATAGCTCCTGGAAATTGAAGGTGGGTCTACGAGTACCTTCTATGGATTATAGACTCCCTGATAGATCGTGGAAGAGGCTCATAAAAAAGGACTGAAAATTGGACTTCAGGGTCACTTCTACAGACTCTTTCTACGGTCCATAGAAACCTTTACGGGCCGTAGAAGTCATCTTTAGAAAAAGTCTCATCAAAATCAAATTTCACTAAGCCTTGGGGGGAGGGGGCTACGATTCCACCTAGACCCATAGATTCTTCTATTATCCGTAGGTGTCGCTCGTTTCCCACTAAATAGTGAACTTTTCTTCCTGTCTCTAGGATCTTCAGGATTGATCTAAGTTAGAATAGTTTGGGGTGTTACATATAGTCTCAAACATAAAAATCTCGATAAAAGCTAAATCCCAAACATAACAGTAGCAATGAATAAAACATATTCATCTAGTATGACAATGTCTCTAGGATCTTCGGGATTGATCTAAGTTAGAATAGTTTGGGGTGTTACATATAGTCTCAAATATAGAAATCTCGATAAAAGCTAAATCACAAACATAACAGTAGCAATGAATAAAATATATTCATCTAGTGTGACAATGCCTCTACTAATATAGACGGAGATGTAGGACAAGCCCTAGCTCATCCAAAACATAATAAAGTACTCACCAAAATAAGCAACTCTTAGTGGAACCCGAACTAGCCAAGAGAATGGGCAGGAGTGTCATGATATTATGAAGTAATATAGGAAAAAGGATGCGTTAGTACATGAAATATACTAAGTATGTGAGAAATATGTATAACGTGAATAAAAGAACATAATAAGCATGACTGAAAATCCTAGAAAAGCGTAAAGTAAATCATAAAATCAGGAGATAAGGTTAATGCATCATTAAAAGGACATCATTCAAAAGCTTGTAAGAAAAAATAGTCATTTTCTGGGATATGGACTATAACTAACAATAAGACAATGTGAGCTATAACATGAAATCTAGTGTAATTCCTACACCAAAAACGGAGAGGCTACTTGCCAAGGTAGACTCCATATCATTATCATGATGAGCTATTCGTGTATCCATTAGCTAAGTCATTTAATTAAGACAACATATAGGGGAACGTAGTTTGGAACTAGAGGTTACTACTAGAGACTCCCCTTACTAATCATCCACCTTAAGCCCTCTCGGTGCTAAGTAAAATTCCAACGGAATAGATAAAATTAATTATCAACATAACATTAGGAAAGACAATGATCATATATCAATCTACATCATAAAAATCATATAAGAGTAGTTCATTTCAAATCATGATTCATAACATATTTTATATAGACACTTACCTTTCTAAGCATCTAAGTCTTGATGTCATTCATATTATGAGAAAACTTTTCCTCATCATACTTGAGAACATCCTTGAAACATACTTCATCATTCTCATAAAGCATGCATAAGTCCTTCATTAAAATCATTATCAGAGTTCATAGACATAATGAATTGGTCCATAAGAAATCAATTAAAAATCATGTATCTTAGTAAATTCATGTATAATAAAGTAGAATAATATCAATTAAATCAAAATAAAAAGGATGAGGTTCAGCATAAAACCCTATTGAATTGGATGAAATTGAACTTGAAAGTTGGAGATCTTTTGAGACCTAATGGATGAAAGGAATCCATTGGAGAATTTCCACATACCTTGATAATCAAAGACCTAATGCAAGATCTAAAAATGGAGACTTGAACTTCACATTGAAACCCTAGCTTTGACTTGGAGAAGAAACCTTCGAAGAGAACCTTGAATATCTTAGATGATTTTAGGAGATTAGGAGGGAATAAGGAGGGTTTGGATAGTTATAGGACGTCTAAAATAGCCTAAAATTTTAGGAGTTAAACAAAAGGTAACAACATAACCCTAACTTAAATCTATTGAAGTGACCTATTCCTAGGACCTATGGGTTGTAGATCCTTAGATGAGCAGTCAAAAGGGTTTGTAGAACCCATGTCCAAAAATTGAGATCTTTAGAAATTCACCCAACTCCTACGACCCTTGTCCTATGGGTTGTAGGTTTTTCTACAAGTAGTAGGACTCACCCATAGAAACCGTGCACCAAAGCAGTAGCTAGTGGAAATTGCACCTTGACTTTACAACCCTAGTATACGGGTCGTAGAAAATACTTATGGGTCGTCAAGATGGCTCATCCTTGCAACTTCTAAAATTCCCAAAAAGCAAGTCTCTGAACCTCACTCTACGGGTCATCCTACGATCAATAGAAATTCCTAGTGTCTGTAGGAACCTCTTGTAGAGTGGTATGATAGTCGATTTTCAAAGCCCAGGATCCTTCCTACGAATCTTCTCTATAGACTGTAGAACTTCTTACGATCAGTAGATCAGCTTATGGAAAGCTATACTAGTAGATTTTCTATAACATTTCCTTTCCATTTCAACTTTTCAACTTCTAGGGTATTACAATATCTCTCATTTGGAAACATTCATCCTTGAATGGACTCAATCTAGAATGAATAGAGGAGGGAAAGAGATTTAACAACCCAACATGAATGCAATAAAGCATTAAAATCCATAAACATGAAGTGATGAACCCCAAGCTAAAACAAGACTTAAAATAAATTTCATGAACATGCATGCATACTATAACATGAGAATGATGGAAACACATGAATTCGAATGAGTGAACATGAGAAATATTAATACATCAATCTGGAATGGAGGGGAAGAGATGAGGAAAATGATATATCATATCAACTTCGGCCTCCCATGTAGCGTCAACTAGTTGGTTCCTTGAAAGGACTTTTAGAGAAGAAACCTCTTTATTCCTCAACTTCCGGAATTGACAGCCCAAAATCTCAATTGGAACCTCTTTGTAAGATTGACTCTCTTTAATATCTATGCTTTCCAATGGAACAATAGAAGTAGGACCACCAATATACTTCTTAAAAAAAGAGACATGAAACATCGGATGCACCGATGGCAATTTCGAAGGCAACTCATAAATTACTTTTCCACAACGTCTCAAAATTTGATATGAGCCACCATAATGGGGACTAATCTTTCCTTTCTTATCAAAACACATCACACCCTTCATAGGTGAGATTTTCAAGTAAACCCAATCATTTACCTCGAATTGAAGCTCTCTCCTTCTTACACCGGAATAGGACTTTTGTTAGCTTTGGGCAGTCGTCAACCTTTCCCTAATAAGTCCAACCTTCTTCATAGTTTCACAAACCAACTAGCGCCCTACCAAAGTGACCTCACCAATCTCGAATCATCCAATCGAAGATCTATACCTCCTACCATATAAGGCCGCAAATAGGGCCATTTGGGTACTTGAATGATAACACCTGTTATAGGGAAACTCAATCAATGGAAAATGGTCATCCCAATTTCCCTTAAAGTCAATCACACTGGCTTTTAACATATCCTCCAAAGTCTGAAAAGTCCATTCAGCTTTACCATCGATCTAAGGGTGAAAGTTGTACTAAGCTTAACTTGAGTACCAAGACTCTTTTGAAATGATCTCCAAAATAAGAAGTAAATTGAGTACCTTGGTACGAAATAATAGAAAATGGAACCCCATAAAGCTCAACCAACTCTTGAATGTAAAGTCTAGCATAGTCATTGGCTGAATAAAAAGTCTTAACGGAAAGAAACTGTGCTGACTTATTCATTCTGTCCACAACAACCCAAATACAATTATGTTTCCTATGAGTACGAGGCAAACCCATAATGAAGTCCATGTTCAAGTCCTCCTACTTTTAAGTAGTAATCTCAATGTCTTGAGCTAAGCCTCCCAATTTTTGATGCTTAACCTTCAGTTATCGACAATTGGGACACTTAGCCATAAACTCTACAATATCCCTTTTTATGTCATTCCTTAAATACACTTCACTCAAATCATGATACATCTTGGTGGATCTCGGGTGAAAAGAATATTGAGAACTATGAGTTCATTTCTCTCAAGACATCAACATGAAACATAAATGACCTTGATATTGATGTACACTATTCCCCCCTCCCCCTTAGGAGAAAGCCTCAATGGCATTTTTGAAAACCTCTTTCTTCAACTCAACCAAAAGTTAATCATTCTCTTGTTTTTCCTTCACATCCAACACAAGGGATAATTCTGAACCATTATGAACTACCACACCACCATCCATGACATCAACCAAGCGAAAACCCAAACCTGCTAGTCTATGTACTTTGTAAACTAACTCCTTTTTTTCATCTTCAATATGGGCAACACTATTCATGGACAACCTACTTAGAGAATCAGCAACCATATTTGCTTTTCCCAGATGATAGATAACATTCATGTCATAATCATTCAACAACTTAAGCCATATTGTTTGTCGAAGGTTAAAATCCTTTTGCTTAACATATTTTACAAACTCTTATGGTCGGTGAACACATCAATATGAACACCATAGAGATTATGTCTCCAACTATTCAAAGAAAACACCACCGCTGCTAACTCCAAGTCATGAGCTATATAGTTCTTTTCATGCAACTTAAGTTACATAGAAGAATAGGCTAGCACCTTACCAGTTTGCATCAAAACACAACCAACACCAATTCTCAAAGCATCATAGTACACAACAAAAACCATTGAATCCTTCCGGTAAAGTCAAAACTGGGACTGAATTAAGTCGATCTTCCAACTCTTCTCGCATGCTCCTAATTATTGAAATTTCATCTTCTTATGAGTTAAAGTAGTCAAATACAAAGAAATAGAGGAAAATCCTTCCTCAAACTATCTACAATACCCAACTAGACCCAAGAAACTCCAAATATCTGAAGGAGATAAAGGTTACAGAAAATTCTTAACTGTTTTGGTCTTTTTAGGATCAACTTAGATACTATCATCAGAAACAATATGTCCGAGGAACTCTATCAACCTCAACCAAAACTCTCATTTACTAAATTTAGCAAACAATTGACAGTCTTTGAGAACTTGGAAGACAATTCTTAAATGATCGTGCATGCTTATCCTTACTCCGAGAATAGATCAAAATATCATCAATTAACACAATAATGAGCATATCCAAGTATTGCTTGAACAACCTATTCAAAAAATCCATAATTGCTGCAGGATCATTTGTTATTCTAAAAGACATAACCAAAAATTCAAAGTGATCATACCGAGTTCTGAAAGCCGTCTTCAACATGTCACATTCTCTCACTCGAAGCTGATGAAAACCCGATCAAACATCAATCTTTGAGAAATAACTAGCTCTTTGGAGTTGATCAAACAAGTCATCAATCCTTGGTATGGAATACTTATTCTTGATTGTGACATTGTTCAACTTTCGATAGTCAATACATATGCCAAGAAAAACATCCTTCTTTCAAACAAAAGGAACTGGAGCACCCCATAGAGAGATACTTAGTCTAATGAAGTCCTTATCCAACAAGTACTTTAACTGATCTTTCATCTCCTTAAGTTTTGCTAGAGCCATTCTATAAGATGGAATACAAATAGGCTGGGTATCAGGAAGAAGATCAATACCAAAGTCTCTTTCCCTTTCGGGAGAAATACGCAAAAGATCATCGGGAAATACTCCTGGAAAATCATTCACCACCAGAATTGACTCTTAAGAGTAGGGATTTTAAAATTCATATCCCTAAACCATACAAGATGATAGATGCAACCTTTATATATTAGTTTCTGAGCTTTAAGGCACAAGATGAATTAAACTTTAAACATGAAATTACTACCCTTCCATTCTAAGACTGTATCATTAGGAAATTGACACTTAACCACTTAGGTTCTACAATCAATAAAAGCATAATATGCATGAATCCAATCCATATGAAGAGTAACATCAAAGTCAGTCATGTGTAACTTCAGAAGATCAACTGAGGTGATTTTATGAAAAATTGAGGATGGATAATTTATTTAGACTCATTTAGCCATAACTGAATAACCAACAAGAGTATAGACAGAAAAAAGCTTTAACAAGATGTTGGGACTAATATCAAACTTCATGAAAAGATAACGAGTAACAAAGAAAAGATTTGCTCCCAGATCTAACAAATAATAAACATCAAACTGAAAGACTTGTAACATACCAGGGACCACATTAGGAGAATCCTTTAACTCTTATGAATTCTGAAGAGCATAGAATCTATTATGGTGCAGACCATTACCAGAACCTGATAAAGTGTCCTATTGAGCTAGATGATCGAAAGTAGTAGTTTGAGTTTGAGGATGACCACCTCACCTCTACTAGCTGCTGAGAGAAAATCTCTCACTCTATGACCCATCTATCCATAATCATAACAAGCATCAGAACCCACCAAACAACCTTCTTGATAGTTCTTCCCTCACTTTCTACACGTGGGGATTGTATGAAAACTTGGAGCACTCCCTTGAGGCTTAGGGTTAGACACCCTAAAGCTAGAGAACAAGAGGAATTTTGATTGGAGAACTTTTGGCAAAACTGTGAACGACCACCATTTTCAGACCTCATATGTGAAAAGTCACCACTATCGGTCCTAGCCCTCTTTGACTCTTTAACCTTTTCCTTGAGCTTTTATTCCTTGATTTGCTCTACTGGGTCATTAACCTTGAGAAATACGTCTTCTTGATCAATTGGCGATTCTATACTCTTTGACCACCAAGCTATGTGAGCTCTAGAGTCGGAAACCATGAATGAAACATATTTGAAAAAATGTGTGAACTTCATTGCATTTTCTCTCACGCTCATGTTACCTTATTTCAAGTTGATGAACTCAAAGGGAAAGAAATGATAAAGAAATGCATTTTTGAACTCCTCCCAATCTAAGGGACCCGCATCCCTAACTTTTTTATCCTTCTATTAATCGAACCAAATTTGGGCCACACCTTTAAAATTGATAGGCGGCCAAGTGTGCCTTTTCTACGATGTCACCCCCGTTATATCAATGATCTTTTGTATACCCTTTATGAACTCTTATGGATCCTCTCCCACCTTTGAATCATGGAACTCCGAAGGGTTCATTCTCATGAAGTCACGTACCTTAGTAGCCACCATACCCATATTTTGGTTCACGGGAGAAACTATTTGACGGTTGGCTTATGCCCCCATAGCTTAAGAAAGAATTTCGAAAGCTCCTATAAACTCAACATGGTGGACTTGTTCGACCAAGGGATCATTAGGAGCTTGTTGCTTCTAATCCACATTTGCATTAGCATTCTATCTCACTCAGTCTCTTTGTGGAGGCATGATTCTATAATAGCAAAGAAAAAGAGTTAGAAGCAAAGCCATATGATGTTCAACTCTATCACACAACTTAAGAATGATGAAAGCAATGAAGTTTCCTAAATGCCTCTAAGCCTCTTATTCATAGATTTGGGGTGCTTCACACCCATGAATAAGATTTTACTCAACTCGGCATGTGGGACACCCTAGGACACTTGAACCTTATAATCTGATAAAAATTTATCACGACCCAAGCTAGACCCTAGATGTGAAATGGATCCTAAGATCCTAACAGACCCTAAAAATACCTCTTATTATACATAACATGACATGACATAACATGAAATCAAGAGTAGATATAAATACAGAAGATATCTCAAACATAGAAACCTTGATAAAAGAAAAATCCCAAATATATCAGTCAAAATGAATAAAATATGCTCGTCTAGTCAGAAAATACCCCTACTAATATCAACAAGAGTGTAGGAAAAGCCCGAGATCACTCAAAACATAAGAAAGTATATAAGTCCAAAAGTAAAGAAACCACATTGTGGGTTTGCTCTTGAATCATGAGGAATCACCAAAATAAGTAACTTTGACTAGAACCCTAACTTTGATATCACAAAAATATTCATGAGCTAATGCACGAAAAATTAAAAAATTACTTAATTTTGCTTGTGCATTCCGTAAATGCTATGAATACTATGTGGATTGTGTCGTGGCTACACGTATTGCTCCGCCCGTACATACGGAAGGTCTCACAAAGTTTTTGGAATAAAATTTATTGAAAGCCATATCACCAAAATATTAATGGACGCACACTAAAAATTAGAAAATTACCTAATTCCACTTGTATGACCCCTAAATGCTAAAAATATATCGTGGATCATGCCGAGGATACACATACTTCTCCCTTAGGTAATTACAAAGAGTCTTATAAAGGTTTCTGAAAAAAACACCAAGTATTGATGGGCTAGCATACGAAAAATATTAAAATTGCCTAATTCACTTCTGCGTCCCCTAAATGATATGAATATTTCGTGGATCATGCCAACGCTACATGTAATTCTACCCCAGTAATTAGGTAGGGTCCCATAAAGGTTTAGAAAAAAATTAACCGAAAGCCATATCACCAAAATATTTCTCAGCTAACACATACGAAAAATGAGAAAATCACTTAATTTCGCTTGTGCGACCCGTGAATTTTATGAATACATCGTGGATTGTACCATGGCTACACATACATCGTGAAAGACATATTACCAAAATATTCATGAGCTAATACACATGAAAAATGAGAAAATAGCCTAATGCCGCTTGTGCGGCCCCTAAATGATATGAATATTTTGTGGATCATGCCAAAACTACACGTATTGCTCCCCGCGTACTTACAAAGGGTCCCATAAAGGATTCGAAAAAAATAATCGAAAGCTATATCACTAAAATATTCATAGGCTAACACAGACGAAAAATAAGAAAATTGCCTAATTCCACTTGTAAGGCCCCTAAATGGTATTAATATGTCTTGGATCGTACCAAGGCTACGCTTAATTCTCCTACGGATACTTATGGAGGGTTCTTTAAATTTTTAGGTGAAGAATTGACCAAAATTCATAGCACCAAAATATTTATGGGCTAACACAAACGGAAAAAAATGAGAAAATCACTTGATTCTTCTTGTGCAGCCCTTAAATGCTATAAAATAATGTGCATTATGCCGTGGCTACACGTACTGCTCCCCTGGTACATACGGAGAATCTTATAAATATATCTTAAAAAAATTAACCGAAAGTCATATCATCAAAATATTCATGATCTAACACACACGAAAAATAAGAAAAATTGCCCAATTTCACTTGTGCGGCCCTAAATGCTATGAATACATCGTGAAACTTGCCAATACTACCTGTATTATTTATCCATGTACTTATGGAGGGTCCATAAAGGTTTCTAGAAAAAATGACCGAAAGTCATACCACATAAATATTCATAGGCGTTACACACGAAAAATGAGAAAATCGCCTAATTCCATTTGTACGACCCTTAAATGGTATGAATATATCGTGGATCGTGTCGAGGCTACAATTATTTCTCCCTCATACTTACGGAAGGTCCCATAAAAGTTTAGGAAAAAAATTGACCGAAAGACATATTACAAAAATATTCATTGGCTAAACACACACGAAAAATAAGAAAATCACTTAATTCAGCTTGTGCGAAACCTAAATGCTATGAATACTCTTTGGATCATACCAAGGCTACCCGTAATTCTCCCCAGATACTTACACAGGGTCCCATCAATTTTTAGGAAAAAAATTGACCAAAAGTCATATCACCAAAATATTCATGGGCAAACACACACGAAAAATGAGAAATCACTTAATTCCACTTGTGCAGCCCCCTAAATGATATAAATACAACGTGGATCATGTTGTGTCTACATAATGCTCCCTCCAGTACATACAAATGGTCTCATAATGATTTTGGGAAAAAAATGATCCAAAGTGATCCCTAAAATACTCATTGGCCAACACACACGAAAAATGAGAAAATCATCTAATTTTTCTTGTGTGGCCCCTAAATAGTATGAATAAGATGTGGATCATGCCGATGCTACACTTACTGCTCCTCTGGGTTCCTATGAATGTTTCTATAAATATTTCAAAAAATTTTGACTAAAATCGATATCACTGAAATATTCATAGGCTTACATACACGAATAATGAGAAAATTGCTTAATTCCTCTTGTGCGACACCTAAATGTTATGAATAGGATTTGGATTGTGACGATGCAACCCGTACTTCTCCCCCAGGTATTTATGGAGGGTTCAATAAATTTTTATAAAATATTTAATTGAAAGTTGTATCACCAAAATATTAGTAGGCTAACACACATAAAAAATGAGAAAAACACTTAATTACGCTTGTGCGCCCCCCTAAATGATATAAATACAACGTGGATTATGCCATGATTACACATACTGCTCCCCCGGTATATACAGAAGGTATTGTAAAGATTTTGGAAAAAAGTTGATCAAAAGTCATATCATCAAAATATTCACGGGCTAACACACACAAAAAAAATAAAAAAATCACCTAATAAGTCGTAGATCTGACGAGACTATACTTACGGCTCCTTCAGTTTCTTTTGGAGTTTTTGATAAAGATGTCAAAAAAAGATTGACCGAAAGCTATATTACCGAAATATTAATGGGCTAACACACACAAATAATAAAAAAATTGTCTAATTTTGCTTGTGCGGCCCATAAATGCTATTAATACGCCATGGATCATTCCGATGCTATATGTACTGCTCCACCAGTTACTTATTGAGGATTCATAAAGGTTTTGAAAAAAAATGACTGAAAGTCATATCATCGAAATATTAATGGGCTAACACATATGAAAAATGAGAAAAATTGCTTAACTCCACTTGTGCGGCACCTTAATGCCATGAATAGGTCGTGGATCATGCCAAAACTACATTTACTGCTACCTCAAGTACTTACAAATGGTAAGATAAAGGTTTTGGAAAAAACTAATCGAAAGCCTCATCACCAAAATATTTATGGGCTAACACACGAGAAAATGAGAAATTATCTAATTTATCTTGTGCGACTCTTAAATGCTATAAATAAGACGTGGATCATGCCGATGCTATATGTATTTCTCCCGCGGGCACTTACAGAGCGTTTCATACAGGTTTCAAGAAAAAATTGACCGAAAGTCATATTATCAAAATATTCATTGGTTAACACATATGATTTTTTTTAGAAAATCTCCTAATTTGGCTTATGCAGCCTATATATGCTTTGAATACATTATGGATTGTGCCGAGGCTACAAGTAATGCTTCATTAGATACTTACAAAGGGTCCATAAAGGTTTAGAAAAAATTGACCAAAAGCTATATCACCAAAATATTCATGAGCCAACACACACAAAAAATGAGAAAAGTCACATAATTCCGCTTGTGCGACCCTTAATGCTATGAATTGTCATGGACCATACTGAGTCTGCTTGTACTTCTCCCCTGAGTACTTATGGAGGTTCCTATAAATATTTCAAAAAAAATTATCTGAAAGTCAATTAACCAAAATATTGGGCTAACATACACAAGAACTGTGAAAATCGCCTAATTCTTCTTATGCGGCTTCTAGATGGTATTAATACACCGAGGATTATGCCGAGGCTATAAGTACTTCTCCCTCAGGTACTTACGGAGGGTCTCAAAAGTATGTGTTAGTGCATGGAATATACTAAGTATGTAAGAAAAATCCATAACATGAATGAAAGAACATAGTAAACATGAACATGGGATGACCAAAAATCATTGAAAAGCATAAAGTAAATGATAAAATCATGAGATAAGCTCCATGCATCATAAAAAGATACCATTCAAAATCTTTTAAGAAAAACATAGTCACTTTATGGGATATGGACTGTAACCGACAATAAAATTATGTAAGCTATAACATGGAATCCGGTGTAACTATTATACCAAAAAAGGAGAGACTACTTATCAAGGTAGTCTCCATATCATGAGCTATGTGTGGATCCACTAGCTAAGTCCTTTAAGACAATCTATGAGGGCACGTAGTTTGGGACTAGAGGTTGCTACTAGAAATCTCCTTACCAACCCTCCACCTCAAGCTCTCTCGGTGCTTAGTCAAATTCCAACGAAATAGATTAAAACAATTATCAATATAATATTAGGAAAGACAATAATCATATACGAATTCGCATCATAAAAATCATATCAGAGTAGCTCCTTTCAAATTATGATTCATAACATAATTCATATAGACACTTACCTTTCTAAGAGTCTAAATCTTGATTTCATTTAGATTGTAAGAAAACCTTTTGAAATTCATTGATACATACTTGAGAACATCTTTGAAACATACTTTATCATTCTTATAAAAACATACATAAATCCTTCATTAAAATCATGATCACAGCTCATAGTTTATAAGTGAAAATCTTAGACATAGTGAATGAGTCCATAAGAAATCAAATGGAAATCATGTATTTCAGTAAATTTATGCATAATAAAGTAGAATGTCATTGATTGAATTAAAATAGAAAGGATCCATGAGATTAGACATTAAACCCTCACTGAATCAGATAAAATTGAGCTTGAAATCTAGAGATATTTTGGGATCCAATGGATGAAATGAATCCATTGGTGAATCCCACACACCTTTATAATCAAAGCCCTAATTTAAGCTCTAACAATGGAGACCTAAACTTGACCTTGAAACCCAAGCTTTGACTTGGAGAAGAAATCTTGGGAGAGAACCTTGAATGCGTTAATGATTTTAGGAGATTAGGAGGGAACAAATAGGGTTTAAAGGATTTGGGTAGTTATAAATACATCTAAAATAGCCCAAAATAGCGTAGTTTAAAAGTTAAATGAAATAGAATTGTCCAAGATAACCTTGAATTAAAACTGTCAAAATGACCTACACTTGGGACCTACGTTTTGTAAATCCTTAGATGAGCCATCAAAAGGATTTTTAGAAACCATGTCCAAAAACTGAGATCATTGAAAATTCACCCCAACTCCTATGATCCTTGTCGTATGGGTAGTAGGTTATTCTACAAGTTATCGGACTCGCTCGTAGAACCTGTGCACTAAAACAATAGCTACTAAAAATTGCACCTTGACCTTACGACCCTGGTCTATGGGTCATAGAAATATTATGGGTCTCCAAGAGGGTTCGTCCTGCCAACTTCTAAAATTTCTAAAAAAACCAAGTATTTGAACCCCACTCTATGGGTCATTCTACGCCCCATAGAACTTCTTACGGTCTGTAGGACCCTCTCATAGAGTAGTCTAATACTTAGTTGATATCCCAAATCTTAGGATCCTTCTAACGATTCCTCTCTATAGACCGTAGGACTTCTTACGATCCATAGATCAGTTCGTGAAAAGCTATACATTAGATTTTCTATAACTTTTCCTTTTTGTTTCAACTTTCTAACTTCTAGGGTATTACACCATATGGTTCATAGAATCTCCTACAGATCATAGGTCCATTCATCCTGTTGAGCCTAAAAAAATCAACTCTATAAATATCTATGTATGGAATCTTCTATGATTTGTAATTAGGACAACTCATCCTGTACAATCAGAAATAGTGTCTCTGAATCAAACCCTAAGACCTCTCCTATGGATGGGCCATAGGTCCTCATATAGTCGTTAGGTCAGTCTATACGTGCATATTCAGTGACTTAACATTTTCCAACTTTTCAAGACCCTTCTTATGACTCCTTTCTACGAACCGTAGGAACTTGTATGGTCCGTCTAAAATTAGCACCAATAACTTTCTGTAAGTTTTCTTTCCATCTCAACTTTCTGACTTTTGAGGTGTTACAACTATAGTGTTTTTTGATTTGGGTTCTACATAGTCTTACATATCAATTAAGTTTGCTTTGAATCTTGACTTGGTATGTGATATTCTTGATACCCCTATCCATGTATCAACCCTAGTTGGGAACTCTGTAGTTGTTACCCATGTATATGGTGCTTGCTCTGTTTTGTTTATGGGTTTTTGGACTTGGGTAGAAATAGTCTTCTTGGATATAGTTGAATTTAATGAGATCTTGGATATGACTTGGTTGTCCCTCTATTTGGTGGTGCTTTATTGTAATACTAACACATTAACTCTAGAGATCCCAGGTAGGGAACGATTAGAATGGGAAGGGATGTACAAGTTAAAGCCAGTAAAGATCATATACTTTCTTCGGTCTAGAAAGATAGTGGGGCAGGATTGCTTGGCATATTTGGCTTATCTTTGGGATGTTAGTGTAGATTCTCCTTCTATTGAGATTATTTTGATAGTTTTTGAGTTTAAAGAGGTTTTTCCTTTGGATCTGCCTGGTATGCCTCTGAATAGAGATATTGATTTCTCTATTGATTCGGAGCTGGGCACTTTCCCAATTTCTATTCCTTTCTATCGCATGGTGGAGTTGAGAAAATACAAGAGTCAGATTTAGGAACTGCTTGATTAGGGATTCATCTATCCTAGTGCTTCTCCTCTAGTTGCTCCGGTATTATTTATAAAGAAAAAGGATGGTAGCATGAGAATATACATAGATTACAAGTAGTTGAATAAGGTAACCTTGTAGAATAACTACCTGTTACATCATATAGATAATTTGTTTGACCGATTGCAAGGTGCTTTAGTTTTCTCTAAGATTGACTTAAGGTCAGGGTACCATCATTTAAAGATTAGGCCCGAGGACATACCATTTGGGTTGACCAATGCACTGATAACTTTTATGAGCTCGTTGAATTATATGTTTAAGTTGTTCTTGGATTCTCTCATGATTATGTTAATAGATTACATCTTAAGCTATTCTATGAGTATGGAGGAGGAAACAAAAGTTGTATGCTAAATTTCTAAGCGTGAATTTTTGTTGTCTTCACTTTCCTTCTTTGGGCGGGTGGTTTCAAAATAAAGGGTGATGATAGATCCCCAAAAGATTGAGACAGTCAAGAATTGGATCCGACCTAGCTCTGTGACAAAGGGTAGGAGTTTTGCGGAGATGACTACCTACTATCGCCGGTTGTGAAGAAATTTAATTCTATTGTTAAGCACCTAACACGGTTGACTCAAAAGAAAGTACCATTTGAGTGGACTGACAAGTGTGAAGAGAACTTTCAAAAACTCAAGACCCTTTTGACTACAAAAACTATCCTGACATTACTAGTGGAAGGTAAGTACTTTATTATTTATTATGATAATTCACATTCAGGATTAGGTGTTGTGTTGATGCAAGGCAGATATGTCATATCCTATGATTCAAGGCAGTTGAATATCCATGAGAGGAACTATCATACCCAAGGTTTAGAGTTGGTAGTGGTAGTTTTTGCTCTCAAGATCTGGCAGCACTCTCTCTATGGTGTCAAGTATGAGGTGTTCACTAATCATCACAGTCTTCAATATGTATTCACTTAGAAGCACTTGAATTTTAGGTAGAGGAGATTGATGAGGTTACTCAAAAATTATGATATAACTATTCAGTACCATCCGAGTAAGGACAATGCCACATCTGGGTAAGGACAATGTGGTGGTAGATACATTGAGTTAAAAAATAGTTAGCATGAGGAGTTTAGCTTGCTTGGGAGTAATTAAAAGACCCTTTTTTTAATGGGAACAGACCCTACACGAGGCTCCCACCTCTCGTGCACAGTTAGGGGTTGAGTAGCACCCCCAAGCCTTATCATAAATAAAATTAAAGAAAAATACACGGAGGGGGACATAAACCTTACCTCCAAACTTAGGATGGTTCATGAGTCAGCCGACCTACTCAGGTCGGCCTACTCATCCCCATTACTAGATGGAAAGCGATAAACCTATGGGAGGACTCCTCCCGGTACAAGTCGACTAAGAAAGCATAAATGAGGGAGACTCTCCCTTTCCATGAGAAAACAAGAAAGTAACCTACACTAGTCCTATTCAACTACGCTACGTATCATACATAGCTAAATTGAAGAAGAACAAGTATATGAACCTTCTATCTCGCATGGGGTGAGGAAGTTTTGTTCATCTTTGCCCTTTTTAGTCTTGTCATACCAAGTAAGTCCAAATGGAAGGGTGCATCCACATCAAAATAATGTATATATCAGTTAGGGAGGATGATAGGAGAGGAAATATATTGAGCTGTAGCAACCAGCAGCCTTGGAGTTGTTGTTGATAAAATATTGGCACTGACTTGTTGCATGCTGCATTTTAAAGGTGTCGCAGCTCTGATGTGTGCAGCTGCTTGGAAGCTCATCTGATGGTGCCTTGCATATTGAAGTGTTCCAGCCAGTAGTGTAGCCTGCACTCAAACAAGTAACCCACTAAGGATTCCAAGTAGCTTGGCTGCCATAGGACTGCTGCAAACAATGAAGCATAGTAGCTGGCATGTATGGATTGTTAGAGAGTGTTGGGGAGGCCTTAGGATGCCAGTCTTTAGTCTCCCTTCGTTTGAAGCTCTGTAAACCTTCACCTACAAGAGGCCAAAGAAACAGACAAAAGTCGTCTAACTTTTTCAAGGTCGCTCGACTAACGTCTCTAATTATCCGTTTGAGCTGAAACTTCTTGGGCTTTGCAATTACTATATTTTCTGTAGTCATGCAACATTTGGAGTCCTGGAAACTCCAAATTGCAAATTGCTCCCTCATTAGGCTTAAGTCAGCTAACTTTTTCAAGGTCGCTCGACTAACGTCTCCAATTGTCCGTTTGAGTTGAAACTTCTTGGTCTTTGCATATACTGTATTTTCTGTAATACTGCACAAGCTGGAGTCATTTTGATGTTGCATGGTGTATTTGTTGAGGATTGTTGATTGCTTCTGGGCTCTGCTATTACTCAGTTGCTATCACTGTTTCTGCTGTAGTGTGGCCTATGTTGTTGAGGTATTGGTGCAAGAACTCGAAACTCAGCTGCTGCAAGTCCAACCCAAGGCTCAAAGTAGCATGATACCTGAAGTGAATTGCAATTATTGGCTAATATGTTTCTGATTTGCAGGTACCTGCACAATCACAAAGGAAAAGAAAAAGGAAGATATCTATTCTAATCCTTACCTCAAGGGGTAAGTTGATTGTTCTAGGAAGACAATAAACAAGGGAGACTCTCCCCTTTACAAAATTCCTATCTATGAATTTATACATAGGGAATTCTGTACTACAATTAATGATATACAAATCAAGGAGGTTGTTTGATCCTCTTCAGTTTTGTCCTCCTAAAGTTTGCCATCCCCATTTTGTCCAAGATATAGTATCCTCTTGTTTCCTTAGGAAGTTGTTGAGCACTGTAGAATTGAACTTTGCTGTCTACACTATGGCTATGCTTGGAAAGTGTATCTGCAACAAAGTTAGCTTCCCTATAGATGTGCTTACATTGAAAGAAATCCAGCATTATGATCAGCTCCTGCAGGTTTGTGATGTAGTTCCTGATGGTCCATGGAGATTTGATCTCTTGTTTTAGCCATTTCACAAGTAATTCAGAGTCAACCTCCAGTAGAACCCTGCTATAGCCATGTTGAATACACCAGATAATGCCTATGACTGCAGCTTGTACCTCAGCTTAGTTGTTAGAACCAATTCCAAGTGGTGCAGCAAATGCATAAATGATGTTTCCTTTATGATCTCTTAGGATGCCCCCAGCTTCAATTCTTCCAGGATTATCCAAGGCACTTCCATCAGTATTCAATTTAACCACATGGTAAGCTGGTTTGTGCCAACTAACTTGGATGATTTTCAGCTCATGGCTGCATCTTTCCACCATAGCTATTAGCTCCTTCCAGTCACTTGGCCAATTAATGTAAGGGAAAGCTGTGAAGATCAGCATGTATAGTTTTTTGATGATTGAGAACTTCACTCTAGTACTGCTTGACTTTTTGCCACCATATTTGCTAGCACATCTGTTCTTCCATAGGTTCCAACAAATAAATATAGGAGTAGCTTGCAATAATAGTTTATGGACTTCATTATTTGGTTTAGCCAGCCACCATTTCATCAAATTGCTCCTCATGGGGCTGCTGCTGTGTTGTATACCCCAGCAATCAGAAAAATACTTCCATATGTGTCTAGCCATGTGTCCAGAGATAAATATGTGATCTATATTATCCCAGCCTGGCCTGTAGCAATAAGAACATTGAGCAGCTGTATGACCAAAGTGCACAATATTTTCATTGCTGGGCAACTTGCTTCTGAGAGTTCTCCAAACAAGAAAGGATATCTTGAAGGGTATATTCTTATGCCATATATTATTGTCTGTCATGGTTTTGTTCCTTTTTAGCCTGATCTGGTTCCAAGCTGAAGCACAAGTAAAGTTTCCATCTGAGGTCAGCTTCTAGTAGGCTGTATCTAGATGGTCAGGTTGATACTTGAAGGAAAAACTTAGAATCTTTTGTATCAGGTGCTGTGGTGCATGTTGCCTCACCTTCTCTTCATCCCATTCTCCATTATTCAGGAACTTTGAGACAGTGGTATTGTTAAGTCTAGGTAGACATTCTTTGTGGTAAGCTAGGGGTCCAATTCCTAGCCAATCATCCCACCAAAAACTACAAGAGCCTGAGTTAAAGTGCCACTATATATGAGGCTCAATCTCAGATTTGTTTGTCATCATGTGTTTCCACATAAGTAATTGACCAGTGTCCATTTCTTGATTACTGGATGTGCCCTTTGGCAATACTTGGCCCTCAAAAAACTCCCCCATAGAGTCTTCTTAGACTTGAAAATCCACCATTGTTTATACTGCATTGCTAGGTAGACATCTTTAAGATTTTTCATGCCAACACCTCCTTCTTCTGTTGGGTAGCTGAGGGTCTCCCATGATGCCCAGTGGTATTTTCTTTTTTCTCTGTCCCATCCCCAAAAGAAGTCTGCTATAAGAGACTTTATTTGTTTGAGAGTAGTGCAAGTTGGAATCACAGCAGATAGAAGATGAATTGGGAGGGACTGCAACACATACTTCACAAGAGCAGCTCTCCCCCCATAACTGAGTACTTTGGTCTGCTATCCTCTAATTCTGGATATCACTTTGGACACCATACTATTAAAGTATATGATCCTTTGACGTCCAATATATAAGAGACATCCCAAGTAAGTAATAGGGCCATGAGTTATTGTGAAACCAGTGATAGAAGTGACCCTTTCAGTGATCTCAGGATCAGTATTCAGAGGGATCATGCACTGACTCTTTTGTGTGTTAATTAGCTGGCCTGATGTCTGCTCATACACTTCCAGTGTCTTCATGATCATCTTGAGAGAGTATCTACATATTGAAGTGAAAATGATTATATCATCAGCAAAACTCAAATGATTAATCAATGGACCTTTCTTCTCCATGTGGAAACCTTTGTACAAATAATATTGATGAAGGTTATTGAGCAGTCTTGAGAGTACCTCATCACCTAAAATAAATAAGGCTGGGGATAGTGGATCTCCCTGTTTGAGGCCTCTTGTAGAATGGAAAAAACCATGCCTACCTACATTCACAATAACTGAGTACCAGTTGTTAGCCATAAGCCTCCAAACCATGTCAATAAATACTTCTCCAAATCCAAACCTTCTCATGACTAGACATATAAATGACCAGGACACCCTGTCATAGGCTTTGGCCATGTCTAATTTGATCACCACATTATCTCCAAACTTTGGTTTTTTAATGCTATGAATAATTTCCTGTGCCAACATAATGTTTTCAGAAATACTTCTTCCCTTAACAAAACCTGATTGATTTTCAGAGATTAGTTGAGGGAGAATAGGAGCAAGTCTGAGACATAGAACTTTTGAAATAACTTTATTAGTCAAGTTACTTAGTGAAATAGGCCTGAAATCTGATAACTTATTGGGATGATCTACTTTTGGGAGTAGGACCAAACAAGCATGTGAGATGAACTTGGGAATAAAATGCCCACAGAAGAAGTATTTCACCAAATTGAATAAGTCTTCACTGATGATATCCCAGCAAGTTTGGAAGAACTTGCCATTAAAACCATCTGGACCTGCAGCAGATGCATCACTAAGGGAAAAAACAGCTTCTTTCAGCTCCACTTTAGTAGGCATAGCATTAAGGGACTGGTTTTGCTGATCTGTGATGGAGTTGGGGATACACCTGAGGATATCTTCATTGATAACATCATCCTTACCAGTAAAGATCTTCTCAAAGTAATCACATGCAGCAGCAGCTATATTCTGATCACCTTGAATAGTATTATCCTGCTCATCAGTAATCTGATGGATGGATAATCTTCTTCTCCTTTCTCTTATAATAGCATGAAAGTACTTGGAATTAGCATCTCCCTCCTTAAACCACTAAAGCTGAGTTTTTTGTTTAAGGATGGATTGTTCAGTCTTCAAGTATTTAATGTACTAAGCATTTACATGATTCAACTTGATCTTGTTATCTTCAGACTTGTCCTGGATGAGAGCATCTTCTGCTTGCTTTACCTTCTCTTCAAACTCTTTGACAGCTTCAAATATGTCCCCATACTGTTGCCTAGACCAGCTACTAAGGGTGTTAGCCACCCTCTTAAGTTTCAAATGGAATACTCTCATTGGATTACCTTCTACTGGTCTTTCCCAACAGTCTCCAACAGTATCCAGAAAGGTCCCATTCTCCACCCAACAGTTAAGGAACTTGAAATATTTGATAGGAGTAGTGTGAGTCTCCTTGCATTCCAGTAAAAGGGGGCAGTGATCTGAACCTGTAGAAGCAAAATAAGCCACAGTAGTCATAGGCATCATCTCTAACCACCTATCATTCACCATGGCCCTGTCCAACCTCTTCCAAATTCTAACCTCCATGTCCCTGTTGTTGCACCATGTAAATTTCTGCCCATTGAAGCCTAGATCAGTAAGACCACATGCCTCAATTACACTTATAAACTAAAAACTTTTGTTCATATTGTATGGTTGTCCTCCTAGCTTTTCATCAACATCAGTAGTCACATTAAAGTCTCCAATAATGCACCATGGTTTATCTGTGTCAGCATACTGCAGCATCTTATCCCAAAGAGTTCTTCTCATATAATCCTTACACTTGGCATAAACAAATGTAATAATATGAGGGTTGGGATTAGCCACATGTTTGATTTCACATGTAACCTATTGTTCATCTTGGTCTATAATGGACCAGTCTACATCCTTAGTCCAAAATAACCAAATCTTGTTATTGGGATTATGTATGACACTGTCCATCTCAACTAAATTCTATAGTGGTTGAGCTGTGATTGGTTAGCAAATGGTTCAAGTATTGTCAACATAGATAATTTGTGATAATCCTTAAGTTCTTAGAGTCTATCTAAGGCACCTTGAGTATCAATACTCCTTGCATTCCAGCATATTGTATTCATCATCAAAGTTTCATGGATTTGGACCTTGTGTTGATGCTACTCTTACAAGCAGCATTGTCTGAACTGGTAGAGTTCTCTTGCTTATTTTTTTCTTCTTACCCTACTGACCCCTGGGTAATGGGCCCTGCTTCTCAGACATCTGCAGTACTTCATCCTGAATTATAGTATCTGTGGTAGGATCAAATGTCCTCAAAGGATATGTACTAGTTTCTTCATCTTCCTCATTAGTTTGTTCCCTCTGGTCAGAGTCCTCTTCATCTTCAGAGTGAGTAAATCTATATTCATCCTCCTAATCTTCTGATATGACTCTCTTGTTGAGTACACACATCTCAGTAGATGTGGTCTGAGCCTGAAGAGGTGGCACATGAATCCCAGCCTGTTCTTCAACCAACACATAGTTTACCCTCTGCTGAGAAGTTTCAGAGTGAGTGTGCCCTGGTTTACTTTGTTGTTTCTTCATTACATCCCTCTTCTTCTTACTCAAAGATAGAGTACTTTTATTGTTCATAAACAGAATTTCTACACCATACTTTTGATCACTGCTCTTTGGAGAAACAACATTTCCTTTATCAGTTTCAGTTGCCTGGAATCTGTCAGAAATATATTGCACCTCAGCTTTTTGGACCTGCATATTGGACCTTGTGACATCTGGAGGAGTGGTTGCAGGGGCTCTGTGGTCTTCCCTATGGTCAACCAATGGATTTTCCCTCCCGCTGGTTTCCTCTTCCTGCACATTAGTGGGTGTCTCCTGTGTTCCCCCTTCCTTACCTTTATAAACTTCTTCAGCCACAATAACAATAGTATTTAAAACATTAAACCTATTGGGGAAGCCATGGGGGTGTAGGAGCACTGAGTCAATACCTGGGACTTTGGCATTGTTGCATTCCACAGCAGTTTGCTTTTCTGCAATTTTGCTAGTTTCCTTCCTTTTAAACACCTGCTGAATGGGCTTGTGGGGATTGGGAACTAATATTCTATGGGGAGGGGGGTGTTGACTCTGGACTCCAGAGACAATATTACATGTTTGGACATTATCAATATTAATATTAAAGCAAGTACCTGATGGCAGTATGTTCCTTGGTTGCTGATTATCACTGGTTGTTGGTTGAGGCATTTTTGAGCTTTCTCCTTAGTGCATCTTGCTTTGTTTACTTTGATGAAGAGTTCCTTGTTGGTGGGATTGGTTATTCTTCTTGGTTTTCTTTTTTTGAGTTTGCCATTCCTCTTTTTCTTGGTTATTTTCATGGTCTTCATCAGCATTATTAGGCTGCCTTTCCTTGTTGTTGTTTTTCTCTTGGAAATGCTATTCATTAGCCTTACCTGTGCTGGTTTTTTCCTTGTCTACAACAGTTTCTTCTTGAATTTTCTTTTGCCTATTTTCCTCTTCTCTTCTCTTCACTGTACAGGTAGTGTGAGTGTAGTCTTGATGCCTGCAGTGCTGGCAATATTCAGGCACCCCTTCATATTGAATTGGTTGCCATCTACCCTTGGCATTCACATCTTTTTGAAAGCCCATCCATACATGTTGGGGTCTTTGTTTTGTAAGATCCACTTAAACCTTTACTTTAGCAACACTACCTCTAGTTTTTTTATATGTTGCCAAGTCCAGGAACAACACTTTCCCAACCGAAGACAAAAGAGGTGTAACCACTTCCATACTATAGCAATGCCAAGGAAGTTCTGGTAGGATTGCCCAAATCGGTACCAAGGGAGTTTCCTCCTCTGGTTTAAATGTGGGAGTCCAAAGCTGTAGCCTCATGAGCTGGCCTTGGATGAACATTTTTCCTTTTGACCAAACTGTTGTGTGATCAAACTCATTGTCCAAGTCAATGTAGATGTGTCTGGAGTTGAAGTGAGTCAGCTTAAACCCTCCTTTAAGCTCAGTTTGTAGGATAAACTCTTTTCTAATAACTTCCATCCTTGGCATTGTATGTGTAAACTTCCCAATAAGGGTGTATTTATACTTAGTTGCTAAGTTAACCATGAAGTCCTCTTCAGAGAATAAAACTGCAAGGTATCCTTGCTTTGTGGTGATTTCAGGGGGAGAGATACCTATAGGAGCACTTTGGGCCTCTTGGGCTCTAAGTATGGTAGCAAGAGTGTGTGTCACAATAGGATTTGGAGGGTTGGGAGTATTTGGAATAGGAGTTCTGGTTTGGTTGTTGATTTTGGGATCATGATTGTTCCTAATTGGTGGATGGCTGTTCTGATCTTTTTTATGGTTGTTGGGATTGAACACCTCAAAGTTGTTAGAAACTTTCAAGGGAGCAGAGTTGGGAATGTAATGTTTGTGACCAGCTGTTTGGTTTACTGCAGGACCTTTGGGATGTTGATTGCTCACACCACCTTGTTGGATTTGGCTCTTACCTTTACCATTAGTTTTATCACTTAACTCAGATTGTACACTAGTCATATTTTCCGCAGTAATTCCATTTCCAACTTGGACAGCACATATAGGATTAGAAATCAATTCAATAGGCTGCATATTAGAATTTAAGACAGTGGCTGGCTCAATTACATTAGATTGCAATTGAGCTTGAATACTAGTATAAGTAATTCTATCATGAACAATATGACTATCAAGGGTAGGATACTTACCTGGTGATACTTGACCAAAAGCTCTAATTTTCTGAACACTGGATTATTTGGCACAGTCAATAGCTCCTGCTCAGTATGATCAACATGGTCGTTATTGAGTCTAACATGTGTATTAGTTATTTGATCTCTTTGACATTGATGCACATTTTCTTGATGCTGAGTAGTAACCTCATGCATTAAAGAATGCAATGCACCTTCTGCAGTCTCACATTGTTCTTCCACCTGATGGACACATTTGCGACTTTTCAAATTTGAATTATTTGAGGGAAATTCGAAACAACCTGAATAGTTTTTTGGACTGGCATCATCAATGTGAGCATTTTGGTATAGGTGTTGCTGCAATTGGATCACCTGAACTCCGGCGGCTTTACCTTGACAGTCGTCATGATGACTTTTCAAATTTAAAGCATTTGGTGATAATTCGAGATATTCCATATATGTGGGGAGCTTCTTAATACTGTCCTGAACCAGTTGGCATTGGTCGCGCAACAATTGGTTCGCTGGAGATCCTACGACACCATTGATGGCAGTGTTCAAAAAGAAATTCAAAGCATGTGGTTGTGATTCGAGATGGCGCCTGGTCTCTGGGAGATGCTCCTTATTTTCATGAACACTTTGGCATTGGTTTCGTCCCATTTGGATCACTGGAGCTATGGCGCCGGCGTCAATTTGTTCGCCAGCGATCATTTTGCCTAAAATGTTTATTCCCAGAGGGGCGCCATATTCTTGCGAGCAAAACCCAAGTGGTGCGATGGCTCGAAAGTCGCCGGAGCTGCCTGAAAATTGAAGGCGCATTAGCGGCGCTCTGGCGGCGTTGCTAATGGACTGCGCCTGTTCATTGCTGCCAATTTGTTAATTATTTTCATTCTAAATTTGAACTGTAGGTCGTATATGTGATGAAGAATTATCACCAGTAGTCCCTATAATATTTAGTAATCCACGATTCCTTAGAGATATGATTTTTTCAGCTTGCAGCAACTCCTCACTAGAACAATGAACAGTGATCACTTCATTCTTTTGCGAATTCGAAGAGCTGTAGGTTGAATCTGATGATGCGGTAACTTTTGTTGTGTTCGTATCGACGGAATCTACGATTCCATCTTTTGAATGAAATTTTTCAGTGTCAGGAGGTGGGTCCCACCCCATTTCCGTTTTTATGCCTAAAATGCCCTTGTAGGGAGTCTTTTGCTGAGAGTATGTTTTTAAGGCTTAAGTTGTCAAATAGTGGTTTTCGGTGTCAGGGTGTCCCTTTCTATCATTTTATAATATGACAATCAGTTCACTTCTAAGTTTTATGGTAAGTTGCATAAGGCATTGGGATCTCAACTCTCTTTCAGTATAGCCTTTCACCCACAGACAAATAGTTATTCAGAAAGGATGATTCAGGTATTAGAAGACATACTGAGAGTATGTGAGATACATTTTGAGTGCCATTGGGATCAACTCTTTCCCTTATGTGATTTTTCCTACAGTAAAATTTACCACTCCAACATTGGTATGGCACCATTTGAGGCACTCTATGGGTGGGGATGTAGATCGCCCATAGGATGGTTTGAGGCTGGGGAGGTGGAACCTTTGGGTGTTTATCTAATGAGGGAAAGTCAAAAAATGGTAAGGAACATCCAGACCAAATTGTTGGCAGCTCGGAGTAGACCAAAAGAGTATGCAGATCATAAGATAAGGCATTTGACTTTTCAGGTTGATGAACAACTGTTGATGAAAGTGTCACCTGTGAAAGGAGTTGTGAGATTTGGTGAAAATGGTAAGCTTATTCCTCGTTACATTAGTCCATTTGAGATTCTTGATAGTGTTGGGCCAGTGACTTACAAGTTAGCATTGCCACCAAATGTGACTAGAGTTTATCTAGTTTTCAAGTATCTATGCGGAAGAAGTACCATGTGGATGAAGATTATATCATCAAGTGGGAGTTCATAGTGCTAGACATGGACCTTTAATATGAAGATGAGTTGGTTACGATTCTTGAGTAGGGTGTTTGAAAGTTGAGGACCAAAGAGATCAAATTGGTATAGATTCAGTGGATGCATCATCCAATTTAGAAGGCTACTTAGGAGACTGAGATGGAAATATGGGACAGTGCCCTCACTTGTTTGAGGATTCAAGTAATAATCTTTTCTTACTTAGCCCAGTTTTTCTTTTTTGACTACTCAGGAAAGAGTGTTGGGTAAATTAGTATATATTTCAACAACATGTTTTGGTTGTTATGGGTAGGCTAAGGGTGAAAGAATTGGGTCAGAAAACCTTTTGAGTAGTGATTTAAAAATTCTAGGCTAGGCCAATCTCGAATGAAATCTGAGTGATGTGACATCTAGGGAAATCAGAGAATAGATTGGGTATGCTTTTTAAGGATGGATTGGTTTTTCTAATAGCCAAGACATTAATGAATTCATGGGGCCTTTTAGAATGGAATTCGGGTGAGTAGAACTCCTGAAATTGAACTTGGCGTGAAAGGGTTGGTTTGGAACATCAAGAATTAAAGGTGTGTTGTAAAATAGGAGATTTTAGAGGGGTTTTCGAGCTGTAGTACCATGCAATCTTCTATAGCGGGTGGACGTCACTATGATATATGCTTATGCCGGTGTAATAGCGGTTTCATAAGGCACTATAGCGGGAAATTAGGGTGCTATAGCGGGGACTACTATAGTGGGATTGGGCCTCTATAGCAGGGTAAGTCAGGTTTTAGTATATAAAAGTCCTAAAATCAGTCATTATTTGGCCATATTATTTTGGAGAACTGTAAGTGTGACTTAGGGCGAAAGCCATTTGTTTTTCATCGTGTGCATTGATAAAGGTAAGTTAATTACTTCTCAACTTGTAAATTCATCTCTTAACCCTTCGAATCTATGAATGTAATGTTGGGGGAGGGTTTTAACTTGAAATCGATGGTGGGAAAAGCCCTAATTTGGGTGGGATGATCATGAATTAGTATGGGGTTATGATTGAGTATAATCCGAATTTAATTAGGCCATTATCATTAATTATGTGTATTTATTTATTATTTTAGACCAATAACAATCCAAGGCAATTCAAAACGAGAAACATCAAGTTCTTTGAGAGTTTTCCAGTATTGATTATAGATAGGTGATGGTTTCTATGTTTCCAAATTGTATATGTATGCATGTATACTGCTTTGTAGTATTACTTGTGCAATGCATGTGATGGAACTTAAAAGGCTAATGTTAAATGATATCATGTTGATAAACTCCTGCAATGAGTGTGATTATTCATTGTGATTATAATTGTGCATGTTGTTTGTGATTGATAGTTTTCTCGGATATATATATATATATGGTTGGCTCGGGTACCACGCCGGTACAAGATATCTATATGGATGGCTCGGGTACCACACTAATGAACTAATAGTTTATGTGTGGGTTCCATGAGAGAACCAGGTATGTGTTCTGTGTGATCATGTGGGACATGTTTTATTCATTGGTTGTTCAGGATATTGTGATTGGAAATGTTATCTATTTTGTGACTTTAATATGTATGTATGTATGTGTTGACCTGTTTTACTATGTTTTTGTTGCCTGTTTAGATTCATGCTTTGGAAATGGTCGTGTAATCCTACTAGTACACTGTGGTTGTGTAATGATACAACACTTTCTCTTTTATTTTGGTAAGTACAGGGTATATTCAGGTGGTTGTTGAGAAACCTCAATTGAGAGACGCTTGACTTCTGAATCCAAGAGTGAGCTAGTTTTTCGGCTTCCGTGGATTTCTCCCTATTTCTTGGTCCTATCTTTTTAGACTCAGACATTTCATAGACTTCATTGTATTGCATTCTTGGTTAGAATAACATCCTCTTTATTTCTAGATTTTGTTAGAATTTTGGTATTATGACTTTCTAGGGGGTTTACTTCTGCAAATGATTTTTGAAAATTGTTCAATTTACGGGAACTCAAACTTTTATTGTTTAAAACTTTTTAACTTTTATAAATGGGTTAGCTTGGGTTAATTATTAGTTCTCCCATCGGAGGATTAGTGTGAGTGTGTAACACCCCGATATATCCTACCTTAACATCAATATCGAAGGGTCCTGAGTAAACCAAGAAAAGTCCTTGTCTAGTGGGCCACGAGTGCAACCTACAACCCCGTAAAAGGATCTACGAGTTGTAGGGGGGACTCACAGACCCTATCAAGAATTTGTAAAATTACTAAGAGCTGAGATACTTCTACGGATAGCTTCTACGGCCCATAGAAGTTTCTACGGACCTAGAAACATCCATAGAGGATGCCCTAAGGCACACTTGACGGGCCTATTCCATGAACCAATTCTATCTATGACTCGTAGAAGGGGTTCGTAGACCCACCTTGCAAATTTTAATAGCTACTAAAATAAGGAACAAGTCGTACGAGTCAAGGTCTATGACCCATAGTAGGGTCTACGACCTATAGATTATTTCTTGTTGAGTTCTCTATATATTCAATTCTATTGCGATTATTCCCATACTTCAAAGTTCTTGAATTGTTGTTCATGTTTACATTCACATGAACCCTAGTTGAGTGTTTACCATTGCTTTTGTTGTGCATTATTTTGAGTTAAAAGAATGGCATATTTTCATGTCTTGATTGAGGAAGAGTTTTAAGCACATTATAGCCTTTGAGTTAGGATACTTTACATTACTAAGTTCATGCATGATTTTTATAAGTATAAATGAGTTAGAGTAATTGTGCATTTAATTATCTTGGGACTAAATTATGAAATACAATTTATATTTTCATGCATTTACTGAGATTGAGGAGTATAACTATTTTGAAGAGAATGTAGTGAGTTTGCAAAGTATTGAGTTTATCTGAGTAAAGTCCAATGAGAATAATGAGATATTATTTTGAGTATTTTTACTCACCTGAGTATATGAGCGTTATTGCATATATTTGGAAATAGTATTGATCTATGATTTAAGTTAAGAGTCTAGATAACTCAAACTCTATAAACTACATAGCCAGTGTAGCGTAGGATCGTATTATTGGTTTGGGTGACTCCTCACGTAAGTTCCTGATACGAATTTTTTATGGATCCACAAGATGAGTTTGTGTCCCTTACTCTTTCAAGGTATTGGGCGGATTTGGTAACGAGAGTAGTTCATTGTATCTTCATGATGCTCATAGTGATGGTTGTCAATTAAAAAAACTCCCCAAAAGAGAAAAAAATGTTTTTATATTGATATGCATTCACTTACTTATATTTTGTAAATCATTGACTTATTTCATAATTGTATTCTTCAATTCGAGTTGTTACTTCATATTCATTCCGATTGAGCATTCTTTGAGTATGTTTTCTTTTAGGTATTTTACATACTGTACATTCCATGTACTGACATCTTTTGATGCTGCATTATTTTATGATGCAAACACAGGGGCTAGAGATCCGCAACAGACGCATCATTGAAGATCACATTCATCGAGCTTGTTGGTGAGACCTTCTTATTTTCGAAGAAATGTTTTTCAATTCAAATATTCTTTATTTTATTAGTACTTTTGAGGTAGTCGTCAACCTGTCCTAATACCTATCTTATGAGTTTTAGAGGTTTCATAGACAAAGATAGAGTAGAGTCAGTTAAATCTTTCGAAGTTCATTTAAAACAGTAATTCATTATATATTCAGAGACTTATTCGAGGTGCATGAGTTTACTTTTATTGTATTTTGAATGCTCATCCTTATGATTCTATTTTTATTGAGTTGAGTTTTCCATTGAGTAATTAGTCAGGCCAAGGGTTCGCTAAGGAACCAGAAATGAGTTATGAGTATCAGCCACATCTAGGGTGTAGACTCGAGGCATGAAATACTTGGAATCAGAGCATGAAGTTCAAGAGTCGTAGGATGTCTATGAATCCGAGTGTAGTAGAGTCTTTTTTATCGATGTGAAGCGCACCACATCTATAACAGGGATGCTACATGACTTTAGGAATCATCTCACTTCTTTCATACTCTAAATTTGTTTGATAGAGTTTAACACTATGGAAGTGCCTTCTGACTCATAAATTTTCACATTTTTAGATAATGCCTCCAAAATGTACTCTCAATCAAAGAAACTTTGCCAACAACAAGATTCCATCTAATACTGTTCTTGCATTATCTAGAATGCAGAGAAAGAATAGAGACTGAGTAGCTGAATATGGGAATGACAATGGAACTGAAAAGGTTCCAAGACACCTACTTCCCAGCCTACCATCACTTCTGAGGTGGAGTTTAAAGGAGCTATCATTATGCTCACTCTATTAATGGCTACTAAGTCAGATCGTCAAAGCACTCCAGTCCCTAGCTCTAGTTCTTAAGAGCCTTTAGCTGCTCTGAGGATATGAGACTTCTTGAGAATGATCCCACCAGTGTTCATAGGGTCCAAGGTTGAGGAATATCCCCAAAAATTTATCAATGAGATATAGAAAATCTTAAAACCTATGCATACGATCGATATCAAGAGAGTTGAGCTTATTTCTTATTAGATGAAAGATGTTGCAAATTTTTTGTACAACCAATGGGAGGAAAGTCATAGTGAGGATGTGAATCCTTCTATTTGGGATGAGTTCGAGAGTGTATTCCTCAAACACTTCTTTCTCTGAGAGCTGAAGGAAACAAAGGTTGAAGAGTTTGTGAATCTGAAATAAGAAGGGTTGATGGTTAAAGAGTAAAGCCTTAAGTTATCCTGATGTGAGATCCAAGATGAGGAAGTTTATCTCTGTTATCCATCTATCCAGGTATGCTCCAGAGATAGTTCCTAATGTTAAATCCAAGATGATGAAGTTTGTCTCTATCTTGGGAAAGCATGTGAAGAAGGAGTGCAAGGCTACTTTGCCAAAGATCTTAGAGTATCCAGAACTTCCAAGCTCAAGGGTATCAGTCTTAAGGAAATGTGGCTCAAGGTTCTTCTCGTAAGCTACCTTGTGGTATGTGTGGTAAATTATATTTTGGAGAGTTTCATGATGGCATGAGTGGATGCTACAAGTGTGGCCAGATGGGTCACTACATCATAGACTACCCGTCGAAGAGACAAAGTAATGGGGGCAGCAAGGCCCAATCTTCTTCAGCACCACCATCCGATAGAGTTGGTCAGAGGGGTACTACTTTAAGGGCAGACGGAGGTTCAAATCGTCTGTATGCCATGACTAGCCACCAATATCAGGAGAACTCGCTAGATGTCGTCACTAGTATGCTGAAAGTCTTTTCTCTTGATGTTTATGCTTTACTTGATCCGACATAGCTGTGAAGTGTGGGATTCATCTCAAATGACTTTTAGATCCCTTTGGTGTCTCTACTCCTATTAGTGAGTCCGTTCTAGCTAAAAGAGTCTATAGAGATTGTATAGTTTCATCTATTATAAAGACACCACTACCAACTTAGTTGAGTTGGACATGGTAGATTTTGATGTCATTATAGGTATGGACTGGATTTATGCTTGTTATCAATTGTAGAACATGAGTTGTCAAGTTTCAATTACCAAACAAGTCAATCATAGAGTGGAAGGGTAGTCCAGCAGTGCCTATGGTCAATTTATTTCATACCTTAAGGCCAGAAAGTTAGTCGCTAAGAGGTGTATCTACCACATCGTTCGAGTTAGAGATGATAGTGTGGAGGCACTATCCCTTCAGTCAGTTTCAGTCATAAATGAGTTTCTTGAAGTCTTGCCTGATGATTTACCTGGAGTCCCTCCTGAGAGGGAGATAGAATTCAGAATATATGTTTTCCCTAACACTCAGCATATCCCTCTATATAGAATGGCTTCAGCCAAGTTAAAAGAGTTGAAAGATCAGTTTAAAGATCTTCTTGATAAGGGATTCATTAGGCCTAATGTCTCATCTTGGGGCACTCCTATCCTATTCATGAGAAAAAAAGATGGTTCCCTTAGAATGTGCATTGACTACCATAAGTTAAACAAAGTCACATAAATAATAGGCAGAACCCATCGGTGGCCCCTTAAAGTTGTCATCAACTTTCGCTTAGACACCTTAACTAGAATTTGTTCATTTTAAACACCTTATGTAGGGTTGGATTGTATCATTTTGACATTTTTTGCTGACTCAGCATAGTGTGTGTGCAACAAGAATATTAAGCGCGTTTGAGAAATTTGTTTTTATAAATATTTTTTTTTCTTTCTTTTTCTTCCTCACTCTTTCTCTCTGCAACCTTACACCACCCTCCAATCAATTTCTTTCTCCTTCTTCTACCTCCTCACTCTTTTTCTCTACCATAATAGACCACCCCTCATCACCAAACAAATTTTGAGAAAACTTATAATTTTTGTTTGGTTTATACACTAATTTTTTTTCTTCTTTCTTAAGAATTAAATTTGATTTTTTATCCATCATTCGATACTAATATCTTTCGCTTTAATTATAATGACTTCTCATAAAAATAGAAAGAAAGGACAAAAAATATATAATAGAAAAAGAAAGAAGAAGACGGAAGAAATGGATTGGGAGAAGGGAGATTATATATAGAAAATGGAGAAGAAGAAAAAATAAAAAATAAAAAAAGGAATGAAATTACAGAGAAGAAAAAAATAATAATTTCAAGGAATAAAATAAAAAGAAGATGAAGAATGCAATTGCTGGGGATTCTCATATTTTTGATGGAGTTTAGGAAGAAGAAGATGAAGAAAGGGGGTGTTTGGCCATAGGATTAGAGATCTGCAGGGAAAAAAAGAATTAAAGTGAAGTTTTTCTTTTTCTTTTTTTTAAAATCCACATGTAACATACGGATTGGTCTACTTTTCCACGTAGAGGCGTGTGTTAATACATACTTAATTGGATTTGAGAATATAAAAAAAAGTGTTGAAATGACATACTACAGCCTTACATAAGGTGTTTAAAATGAACAAAGCTTGATTAAGGTGTCTAAGTAAAATTTGGTGCCAACTTTAGGGAGATGTCGGTGGGTTAAGCCTAAAGAATAAATATCCTCTTTCCAGAATCGATGACCTATTCGACCAACTTCAGGGGGCCACTTGTTTCTCTAAGATAGACCTCAAATTGGGCTACCATCAGTTGAAAGTGACATTCTGACGACAACTTTCAGAACCTGATATGGTCATTATGAGTTTCTTGTCATTTTCTTTGGTTTGATTAATGCTCCTACAATATTCATGGACCTCATGAACAAAGTTTTCAAGAAATATCCAGAATATGCCAACTATCTCACAATTATTCTCTTAACTCTCAAGGATAGGGAGTTGTACGCTAAATTTTCTAAGTGTGAGTTTTGTCTTGCATCTGTGGAATTTCTAGGCCACATTATTTCTAGTGAAGGCATCCAAGCTGATTCTTAGAAGATCAAAGTAATAAAAAATTGGCCCAGACCCACATCCTTGACTGACACAAGGAGTTTCTTGGGTTTGGATGGTTACTAAAAAAGGTTTGTAGAGGGATTATCATCCATTCATCTCCACTGTCTAAGTTGACTCAAAATAAGACTAAGTTCTAATAGTCTGATGCTTTTGATAAAAGTTTTCAACGAGTTGAAAACCATATTGACTACTACTCCAGTGTCGTCCCTACCTAGGGAACAAATTGTTTTGTCATTTATTATGACTTTTCCAAGTTAGATTGGGTTGCATGTTGATGCAAAGAGGTAAACTCATAACTTATTCTTCCACACAGCTTAAGATCCATGAGAAAAATTATCCAACACATGATGTCAATTCTACAGCAGTAGTATTTTCTTTGAATATATGGTGTAACTATCTTTATGGCGTGCATGTGGATATATTTACTGGCCACAAAAGTCTTCAATATATTTTTAGTCAGAAAGAGTTGAACCTGTGGTAGAGGAGATGGCTTGAATGGCTCAAGGATTATGACATGAGCATTATTTACCACCCAGGTGAAGCTAATAGGGTTGTTGATGCTCTTAGAAGGTTGTTTATGGGAAGTACTGTTCATGTGGAGGAGAAAAAAAAGGAATTGGCTAAGGAAGTACATAGACTTGCATGTTTGAGAGTTTGTCTTGTAGACCTAAATAGGGGTGGTGTCATTGTTCAAAATGGGGCTGAGTGTTCACTAGTGGTGGAAGTGAAGAAAAAGCAAGTTCGAGACCCTATTCTGCTACAATTAAAGGAAGATGTTCACAAAAAGAAAGTGATGACTTTTGCTAAAGGGGAGATGTGGTATTGAGATATCAAGGTAGATTGTGTGTCCTGAGTATTGATGATCTCCGAGATAGAATCATGGAAGAGACCTATAGATCTAAATATTCAATTCATCCAGGTTCCACAAAGATGTACCGAGACTTGAGAGAAGTATATTGGTGGAATTGCATGAAGAAAGATATAGCAGACTTTGTCTCTAAGTACCTAAATTATCAACAAGTCAAAGTTAGGCATGAAAGACCTTGAGGTGTGGCTCAAAATATGGAGCTTCCAGGGTGGAAATAGTAGATGATCAATATGGACTTTATTACAGGCTTATCGCAATCTTGTTGGCAGCATGATTCGATTTGGATAATTGTAGATCGGATAAATAAATCAGCCCATATCTTGCTAGTTAATACTATAGATTCAATAGAGGACTATGCCAGGTTATACATCCAAGAGATAGTAAGACTTCATGGAGTGCCGGTTTCCATAATCTCATAAAGAGGTGCATAATTCACTGTATAGTTTTGGAAGTTGTTTCAAAAAGGTATAGGCTCAAAGGTGAATCTTAGCACTACTTTCCATCCTTAGACATATTTTCAAGAAGCGTGTAGGATTTATACTCTTGAGGACATGTTGAGAGCTTGCAACATTGATCTTAAAGGTAATTGGGATTATCACTTGCCTCTTATAGAGTTTGTGTACGACAACAATTTTCACTCAAGTATCCAAATGGCTTCTTATAAAGCTTTTATGGGATGAGATGTAGATCATCAATTGGTTGGTTCAAAGTTAGTGAAGCTGAGTTGATAGAGCCAGACTTGGTTATCAACTATGGACAAGGTGAAAATCCTTCAAGAGAGGTTGAAAATTGCGTAGAGTCGTCAAAAGTCCTACACTAATATTAGTAGAAGAGAATTAGAATTTGAGGTGAATGATTGGGTATACTTGTAAGTTTCACCTATGAATGGTGTTATGAGATTTGTAAAGAAAGGAAAGCTTAGTCCTCGTTACATTGGTCCCTACTAGATTATTAAGAGTGTGGGTAATGTAGCTTACGAGCTAGAGCTACCAACAGAGTTGGCACCCATTTATCTAGGTTTCCATATTTCTATGCTTAAGAAGTGTTTATTACATCCTTCGCTCACTGTCCCTATAGAAAACATTGGTGTGAAATATAGTTTGTCTTATGAGGAGGTTCCGGTTCAGAATCTTGATCGTCAAGTTCGCAAGTTAAAGACCAGAGAGGTCAGTTTAGTCAAAGTTTTATGGATACATTAATTTGTTGAGGGGGCTACATGGGAATCCAAGGAACAATATGAAAGCTAAATACATTCATCTATTCGTTCCTCCCAATGCTAGTGTTGAAGGTCATACTCCTTTTCCTATCTCAAATTTAGTGCCTTTTCGAGTGTTTCATTCATATCTTAGGCACCATTTGAGGATGAATGATCCAAGAGAGAGATATTGTTACACCCTAAAATATCCTAACTTAATTCAGTCTCGAAGAGTCCAGAGAAAAGCAAGAAATGTCCCTATCACGTGGGCCATAAGTGCTACCTATGAGTCATAGGGGGGACTCGTAGACCCCATCAAGACTTTGTAAATTTTCTAATTGCTGAGATACTTCTATGGATAGCTTCTACGGTTCGTAGAAGTTTCTAAGAACTTTAGGATGCGTCCTAGAGGAGGCCCTAAGTCCTAGTTGATAGACCCATTCCAAGAAACAATTCTACGATCCATCGAAGGGTCTACAACTTGTAGAAGGGGTTCATAGACCCACCTTACAATTTTAAGTAGCTACTAGAATGAGGATCAAGTCTTATGAGCCAGGGTCTGCATCCCATTGTAGGGTCTACGACCCATAGTAGGGTCTTTAGACTCTAATCCTCTAGAGACCCCAGTATTCCTACGAGCAGCTTGTATGATCCGTCACAGAGTCTATGACCCATATAAAGGGTCCGTATACCCAATCCCTACAATTTTTAGTGAGCCTATTTTTGGGTACCCATTTTTATGAGAGGGATCCTACGACCCATAGAAACTTCTATGGACCGTAGGAGGGACCCGTAGAGGCTATTAACAGTTTTAATGAGGGATAATTTGGTCTTTTTCCACCCTTTTCATATCAGAACCCTAATGTTTTAGGACTAATTTAGACTCCTTATTAGTAACCTACATGTCTTTTCCCCTCATTAACACTTAGAAGATTTAGAGAAAGGATTGGAGAGGAGAAAAAGCTAGGGTTCAAGAGCATTCATCGTGTTTGTGGAGTATCATCAAGACCATCGTTCTTCTAGGTATGTAAGGCTAATAATAGCATTGAACTAAGTTTGTCCTTGCTCCCTACATCTACAATCCGTTCTTATGAGTTCAAGTTTGAGTTTAATCCTATTATATTGAGTTTCGTGTTAGTTATGATTATTTCTCATTGAGTTCTCAATATATTCAATTCTATTGTGACTATTCCCCTACTTCAAGATTCTTAAATTGTTCTTTGTGTTTACATTCACATTAACCCTAGTTGAGCATTTAAAATTAATGTGCATGGTTTTGAGTTAAAAGAATGGCATATTTTCATGTCTTGATTAAGGAAGAGTTTTGAGCACATTATATTCTTTGAGTTAGAATATTTTGCATTACTGAGTTCATGCATGATTTTTATCAAGTCTAAGGCCTCATTTTTTGTATTTAATAAAGGTCTTAATCTTAATCTTCCAGAATTTAGTCATTAAGTCTGTTTGTTTTCAAGGTCTGAATTTTAATCATTCAGATGTCAGTCATTAAGTCTGTTTCCTTTTAAGATTTGAATCTTAATCATTCAAAATCTTAGTAATTAAGTGCATTTGTATTTTCTTATTTTACAACCACTTAATGGGTTTGAATAGGTGTAATTGAATAAGATCTATAACAAAGTCTTAATATGATTAAGATGTCTATTTAAAAAAATTCTTCAAATATGCTAATTCACTGTCACTCCATCTACTTTCACCCACCACATATAGCCACTATTAATCGCCACCACCTACTATCCACAACCATCATCCTCAACCCAACCACAACTATCACCAATCACCACCACCTATCATCCACACCTACCATACTCATCCCAACCACAACTACCGTTAATCAAAAAAATCAACCGTCATCACCATTAACCACCAATAACAATCATCACCACCAACTATTATTACATTCACTAATCACTATCGATAATTACCACTATTCGTCATTATTATATATGGATAACTCCATCATCATTCACCACTATCATTAGTTATTAGTATCATTCAACTATAATTATCAATTGCTTATAACAATAGCTACGTTACTCACTAGTACTAACCACTGTACCATAATACGATCCATAACTACCATCTTCAGTGAACACATCCCAAATTGGCAATACAATCACCATTACTAATTGCCATATAAAAATTTTAAAATATTTTATTGATATAATATTAGATCAATATAATATTTTATTTGAATTTTATATTTATTATTTTTTAAAATAAAGATAATTTTTATATATTCAGATATTTAGAAAACAAACAGTCTTAATTATTTAATATTCAGATCTTAATATAACATCTTAATATTCAGATGTGTATTCATATTCAAACCTCTAAATCTTAATACATATCTTAATATTCAGATGTGCATTCAGATTCAGACGTCTTAATTTTTATGCAAATCTTAATATTCAGATGTGTATTCAGATTTAGACTTCTTAATCTTAATGAAAATAAATGAGAACTAAATTAGTTAAGAGTAATTATGCATTTAATTATCTTGGTACTAGTTGTGAAACACAAGCTATATTTTCATGCATTTATTGAGAATGAGGAGTGTAACTGTTTTGAAGAGAATGTAATGAGTCTGAAAAGAGTTGAGTTTAATTTAGTAAAGTAAAATGAGACTAATGAGATATTATTTTGAGTATTTTCACTCACCTGAGTATATGAGCATTATTGCATATTTTTAGGAGTAGTATTGAGCACCGATTTGGGGTAAGAGTCTAGATAACTCAAACCCTATCAACCATGTAGCCAACAAAGGATAAGATCGTATTGTTGGTTTGGGAGACTCCTCACTTTAGTCCTTGATATGGAATTTATATAGATCCAAGAGATAAGTTTGCGTCCCATATTCTGGCAAGGTTTAGATGGCTCTGTTAACGAGAATAGTTCGTTTTATCATCAAGATGCTTATAGTGATGGTTGTCGGTTAAAAAAACTCTCCAAAAGAGAAAATAATACTTTTATATTGAGATACATTCACTTTCTTATATTTTTTAAAGCATTGAATTATTTCATAGTTGCATGCTTTAATTTGAGTTGAGTTACTTCAATATTCATTCCAGTTGAGCATTCTTTGAGTATGTTTTCTTTCAGCTATTTTTCATACCATACATTCCATGTACTGGCCTTTTTTGACAATGCATCATTTTATGATGTAGATGCAGGGGTTAGATGTCCTCAACAGGCATATCGTTGAAGATCACATTCATCTAGCTTGTTGGTCAGACCTCCTTGCTTTCACAGAAACTCTTTTCAGTTCAGTCATTATTTATTTTATTAGTCCTTTTGAGGTAGCCATGGACCTGTCTCGGTACCTATCTTATGATTTGTAGAAGATTCATAGGCAGAGATAGAGTTGAGTTAGTTAAATCTTTTAAAGTCTATTTTTAAATAGTATTTCATTATATATTCAGAGACTTACTGTCGAGATGCATAAGTTTACTTTTATTGTATTTTGAATGCTCACCCTTATGTTTCTATTTCTATTGATCATAGTCACTTGCTGAGTAGTTAGTAAAGGGTTCACTTGGGAACCAATAATAATTTCTAAGTGATAGGGTGTCACTCACAGCGGGTTAGGGTCTTGACATGTCCAAATTGCCAACAAGTTGAGGTTGAACATCAAAAACCAGAAGGTATAACTCAGAATATTAACATTTGTACTTAGACGTGAGAGGATTTAAATGAACTTTATCACAAGTTTTCCTCATACGCATCGACAACATAATTCTATATGGGTATTTATAGACCAGATGACTTAGTCAGCAAATTTTCTACTGGTTAAAACTTCTTATTTAGTCAAGGATTATACCAAACTTTATATTCAAAAGTTGGTGAAATTTCATGGGGTTCCATTATACATTATCTCATATAGGGGTACTTAGTTCACATCTCAATTTTGGAAGTTATTTTAGAAGGGTCTTGGTACTCAGGTTAAGTTTAGCATAACTTTCCACCCATAGACAGATCGTCAGGCTATGTGGTCTATTCAAAATTTGGAGGATATGTTGAAAGCTTGTTAATTGACTTTAAAGGTAATTGAGATGGTCACTTGACTCTAATTGAGTTTGTGTTAATAACAGTTATCACTTCAGTATTCAGATGGCTTCATTTGGGGCGCTTTATGGTTGGAGGTGTAGGTCTCCTATAGGATGCTTTGAGGTAGGAGAAGGGGATTATAGGTCCCAAATAAGTTTAATAGGTGATGAAGAAAGTTTAAATTATTACAAATAGGTTGAGGATAACTCAGAGTAGATAGAAATCATATGCAGATGTGAGGAGAAGAGAGCTTCAATTTGCTATAAATGATTGGGTATATCTTAAAATTTTAGCTATAAAAGGGATGATGAGGTTTGGTAAGAAAATAAAGCTGAATACACATTATATTAGTCCTTACAAAACTCTTGGTCACTTTAGTAATGTGACCCATGAGTAGGATTTACCTACAAAGCTAGCATTAGTGCACCCAGTGTTTCATGTGTTCTTATTGAAGAAGTGCGTTGGTGATCCAACTTTATTTGTCCCTTTAGATAATGTTGGTGTGAAGGATAATCTATCTTACGAAGAGTTCCAATTCATGGTTCTTGACCGTTGGGTTTGTAAGTTGAGAAATAAGGAAGTCGCTTTAGTAAAAGTCCTTTGGAGGAATCAGTTTGCTGAGGGAGATACTTGAGAAGCAGAAGCAAATATGATGGCAAATAACCCCACCTCTTTCCTTCTAGTCCAGTTCCAGCGTGAGATAATAATTCCTCCATAGTTATTCTCATGTCTTGCTATGCATGCATGTTCATGAAATCATTCTAGTCTTCATGTTCCAGTTTGGAGTCAAGTCACTCCATAAATTTTTAGTGTTTTAGACTTCAATCTTGGGATTGCAACTCTTTTCCTACTCTTTTCAGCTTAGTTAGACTCTATTCGAGGACGAATATTTTCAAGGGAGAGATATTATAACACCTTAGAAATTCTAAAGTCCATATTAGATCATGAGAAGCTAAGAAATTTAAGTCTGCAGAAAATTAGTCTTTTACAGATGCTCTCTACAGGCCATAAATGGAATCACAAACCGTAAATAAGATTCATAGATCAACTTCAGAGATTTAAAATTTAGTTTGAGTTTCACAAACAAGGACCACAAGTTGTAAAATATTTTACGGGTCGTAGACTCGCTCATAGATCATAGTCCAGAAACTTGAGTTTTAGCATGACATTTATAGACATTATTTACGTTTTGTAGATGGAACCACATACCATAGATGGGTCTTCTAGATGAACTTCAGAAAACTCAATAATTAGGCTTACTTTCTATGGGAGGGATCTACGGCCCGTAGATCATTCTACAGGCCATGATGGCCTCGTAGAACTTGCCGATGATAATTATTCTTCAAAATTATTTGTCTTTTCCCTCTCTTTTAACTCCTATACCATGTCATTTTGGCCTATCCTAAGTAGAATTAAGGGAAAGCTAGTCGGCTAAACCTCCCCATTCACGTCCAACCCTTAGACAAATCATATGTTCTAAGTTTTCTCAAGAAAGAACTAGGGTTCTATAGCTTCAAGCTTCAGTTCAAGGATTTAAGCTAGTATTTTCTTCCAGGTATATGGAATTTCATCAATGGGTATCCTTTTGCCCATTGAATCCCAGTTTCAGTTAATGATTTCTATAGGAGTTATGATTTTTATGAAAAACATGATTTCTATAGTATTTTTCATTTCTTTTCATGAATAGTTTAATTATGTGTTTTCATCTAACAATTAGTACTTCTAAACAACATTTTCATAAATCGTCAGAGTATAGATATTTGCATGTCTTAGATTATCAGCTCGCATGTTTTAAGATGCTTTCATATGAAGTGTCTATTAGTTATTATCAATATTCTTGAACTACTCAGATTGTCAGTTTTATCAACATCATTCATGATTATCAGTTTAATTATTTTATCAGTTAATCAACATGTTTCTGTGGGGAGTGTTATGATCTTGGGCGTATTCATATACCTAAAAGATAAGTGAAACTCATATTTTAAGCTAATTTCAAGAGCGAATCTCATTATATTGAGTATATTTGAGTGATATTTATGCATTTGAACTAATCAATGTGATTAGGTATTTGTAGGTTGGAAATTGCATAAAATAAGCACAAAGTTGTTAGAACAGAATTAGAGATGAAGCCGAAGTATGGAAACTAATGATTGAGCCTTGAATGCATGAAGTAACTCAGTTCCGTACTAACTCCGTGTCGTGGAGCTGAAAATTTGAATTTGGCACAGGTAGAACTCTTGAGCTAGTGGAGTCCATAATGGCTCCATGTCGCGGAGAAGGTCAGGATGTAAAATGTGCAGGTCCATAGAAGCTCTGTGTCTGCATCCCAAATTTTGGTCCCATGTTTTCAACACTATAAATAGACCGACTTTTATTATTATCATCATTCTTTTTTCTAACTCATAGGGAATGAGACTTGGACGACTTTTCTTTGTCAACATTAGGGTTTATTCCTACTCTTTTCATCTTTTGAATTCTTGAATGATTATTAAATATTCAAACGTTGAGAATCGAATTATGAGTTGCTAAATCCTTTTGTTTTAGGATTGTGGCTACGGGTTATTATGTAATATCAACTCTTTAGATGAAGACGGGTTATCGTTCAAAGTTGTTCTTGTGTTCTTGATATTACTATTTTAATGATTGATCACCATTAGAATATATCCATTATCTACTCTTGAACTCGAGAGAGGAATAGAACGTGGGATGCAAGGAGCGTGTTCTTTCCAGGTCAGAACTTAGACTGATTTGTATCTAGGATAGAGATATACCTAGTATACCATGCTTGGTTACGAAATAACATGATAGCTTAATGCTCTACAATTGATTCAACCTATCCTCGCTCAACGATGTGGTTAGGTTGTCAGTCATGGTAGGCGATTATAAGTCGAGAGATCATGATCATATTAATAACTTTGTAAATAAATAGCTTGATAACCTAATGGATTGTAAAGTAAAATATATTACACCTGAACTCATGGTTAAGCTGCATCCTTGAGATTTTCCAAGTCATTTATAGATCTCCACGTGAAATTGAATTATTTACTAGTTAACTTAGTTAATTTAATTATTAGAAATTTTAGTAGAATACACCAATCACACTCCCTTTACACAAGCATTTAATTATAGTTTCAATTGAAATTACATATTTGCTAAGCTTAAATCTTTTGGGTTCGACAATTTGACTCTTAAGAGTCACTATATTACTTTGTTGATTATGTACACTGGCGTGTGCATTTGGAAGCAACATGTTACTTAGCATTCAACGGATATAGGGATGAAGGCTCACCCATCAATTAGGACCGTGGCCTTTAGTAGCAATCCTTAATTCTCAAGACTATGTGCCACTATAGGTATTTAAGGATCACTTGTCAGACCATCACTAACTCCTTAATTTTTTATGGACATCAACTTAGTGGTACCACATTAGCTCAAATCAGCCTTTATAACCTAGCAAGGATATTGGGCCCTTTTGATAGGGAATATAAATCAAACTTTCTGTTTAGCTCGCATGGTTATATGTCAGTTTATAGTATTTTCCACAATTCAGTCTCAGATATTGCATGACCTTCTAGTCAGTTATTTTAGTTTATAGTATTTATCAGTTGCATATTTTACTACATGGTCATTGCATCAGTTTATTTATTTCATTTCAGCATTTCTGATTCAGCATGCGCAGTTATTAGTTTTATAATGCATGTCTCACATACTAAGTAAATTTAGAGTATTGACGCATACTCTTTGCGCTATACTATTTGATAATATAGGTTCAGACGCATAGTATCCAACTCGTGGTTAGAATGATTTCCAGTCACTATAACAACAACATTTGTGAGTCCTCATCTTTCAAGGACTACCCCTTTATGTTTATTTTAGTTGTTTACGTCTTTTAGTTTTTAGAAAGTTAGAGTTAGCTGGGGGTATGTCCCAGTAACTCATCTTAGTAGAGGCTTTCAGATAGTCAGATTAACTTCAGCTTATATTTTATTTAGATAATCCATTTAGTGTTTTGAAATGTAGTACATTATTTTGACTCAGCCTCCACATTAGTTATTTTTAGTTGTTATTCTCATATATTTTGGTATTATATCAAACCATGGATTAGCTTGGGCTCATTTGTGGCTCTATGCGCCGCATTACGATTAGGGAATAGTCTCAAATCGCGATACATACATAGATGAACTCATCATACATGTCAATAACCAGCACAAATGAACTCTATGTGGCTCAATAATCAAAGCATCATACACAATCATATGGCATAACATCAAATATGATCAACAACTAAACATGTCACTTCACTTGCATAGCTCGGTAAAGCATAACATGAAAATACTATATCACGACCCAAAACGGGTCTTGAGTGGCACCTACACTTAACCTCTTAGATGAGCGAACCAACGATACAAACCCCAACTTATATTAGTTTTTCAACTTATGAAATACGATAATAATTCGGAAGCTCAAATCTTATTAAAGTAACAAACAACAAAAATCACTAAAGTCAATTACATACGTTCCCAAAATCTGAAAGTCATCATATCAAGAACATCTAATCTCAAATATCAAGTCTAAGAGTATTAAATACCAGAATAAATAAATAAAATTATTTGTGTCCAAAAACTAAGGACATCATGCTATGACTAAAAGAATCCAACACGAGCTAGGAGGATAGCTCATCCTAGAATCTGATATACTGGAGATTGTCTAGATCTGAGGGCGAGTTGAAGTCGATGGTACACTCTCTGCATTTTATAAAATAAAATAAAGAAAAATACAAGTAGGGGTCAGTATAGGGCAATATGTACTAAGTAGGTATCATCGACCGACTCGAAATAGAAATCAATATGCATAAAGTAATAGCAGAAAATCAACTATAGCACTTAACATGTGGCAAACAACAACATCAAGATCAAGCGACAACATAATGAAATAATTACGATCAGACAACAATATCAACAATATACATGAGGACTTAGGCATCCCCACCACGGTTTTTTGGGGAATGAGTTATTTAAGATTGGGTAGTCTTAAGTCATTTAATTTAGTTTTCTTTAATATTATCGTGCCGGAACGTGATATTCGATCCAATAATATCATGTCGGTCCGTGACACCCCATCCAAATATATTGTGTCGACTCGTGACACCCGATCTAAATATATCGTGTCGGCTCGTGACACTCTATCCAAATATAATTAATTCATCATTATTTATTATCACTTGCCACTTCATTAACAATATTTCATCAAACTTTCTTTATTCAAGACATCACTTTTGATAGGGCAAGTTCAATATTATGGATTTCACGGTCTTGGGATTTCAGACCAATCACAACAACATATCAACCATTCAAACAACAATAATTAAATGAATAGTAAACTTCACACATTACTCAATGACTATCAATCACTATTAAGAGTCTCTCTATGAAATAGAATAAAACATAATCTACCTCAATCGAAGAACCGAAGTTAAGCAAGCTAATTCACCAATGCTTTTCCTTTCTTCAATGTCTCACCTTCAAATCTATCAAGTATACAATATTCGTAAGAAAATGAATCTATGAATATATACATATATATGTTTAACCTAGACCCAACAACTCACCCAACTCTATAATCAATTCCCTAAAACTCAAGCCAAGAATTAAGCCTTAATTCCTCTAATATCATAACTCTAATGATATTTATATAATACAATACACATAATATTCAATTAGATATACTAATATGTCGAATCTTGAAGAGATTAACCAATATTAACGACAAAATATAAAACTCACGAGAGTATTTCAAGACACAAACATGTACCAAAGTTTTACAATAAAACAGTGTAACCTGAAGCAAGTAACAAACAAACTGGATTTTTTTTTTTCAGATTCCACTACGCACACCAACATTTTTCATTCATCCATCATCAATTCCTAATGATTGGCTAACCTTATTGATTGCTCATTATTACTTAATGATTAGTTCCTTAATTTTCCAACCCAATTGCCCCCAAACTGACCACTTCACCAATATATAAATACAATACTAGGAAAACAAAGTGTACCCATTCAAATTGAATGCCTGCACTTATGAAAAATTCCTTCAAGTTGAGGCTTGCACGTGAAGTTATCCTACTGCCTTCGGTGCCGCTTGAAATTGTATTAAAGTTTTCTGACTGTTTACCGCTAATTATTTTTAATAAATATGGAATAAGTGATATAAGATATTTAATAAATTATTAATTTAGTCCATCAATTAAATAAATTATTTAAAGTTATCTCTTAAATAAATAATTCTAGACATCGATGAATTTAAAATACCCATTAAAAATTCATTGGATGAATTTTTTATGAAATAAGAAGCTTTAATAGTCAAAACGATTAAGTGAGTTAAACGAGTCAAGTCAAAAGTCAAACGTATGCTCTAGGGTCAATATTTATCTCCTTAGGGGTCCACTTCTGAAATTTCAACTCAAAACACCCTCAAATCGACCTCCAATTCAATGATTTACCCTTTTAAATTAACTTTTTCTAAATATTGATGTGCGGGTACATATTTACCCTGGTAAAAGAAGTATTTCTAATTTTAGATGATAACTTAAAAAAATGAATTTAATAAACATTTGTCTAATTTTTACAATTTAAACACTACAAACATTCTAATGTGAGCTTGAATAGTAATACAACTCTAATTCTGATAGCGGTGGTGGGAATAGTGGGTAGCCCAAGTAACAGGCTGTGATCCTAAATACACATGAGATGAAAATAATTGGGTCGGGGTGTGGTCGGTGGGTGGGGGGGGGGGAGAGTGCAACAAATATCTTCTTTGAGATTGTCATTTAATAAATAACCGTTGTATAATATTTTTGTGTAAGTACATATTCACTTTTGAAAATAATTCAGGCATATAAGGCCGAGGTTCAAAATTTGCGCATGAAAACGTATGTAAAATTTTCATTACATCTTAGTTATGTATGTTTGAATTTGTTTTACCAAGTTTTTTTTTTATGTTCTTCGAATTTCAACAATTCAACAAACAAATCTACTTCAAATAATCTTAAATTTGAAACATAAATTCCATCTATTTATATGGGAGAGTCCAGAACAAAAGTAATCACTTTTTTCCTCCAAAATGCATAAAGTGCCACTCAATTTTAGAGTTAATCAAAAGGGACATTTCGCTGAGAGATGAAAATAATTGGGTCGGGGTGTGTGTGTGTGGGGGGGGGGGGGGATTGCACAAATATCCTCTTTGGGATTGTCATTTAATAAATAACCGTTGTATAATATTTTTTTGTAAGTACATATTCACTTTTAAAAATAATTCAGGCATATAAGACTGAAGTTGAAAATTTGCGCATGAAACGTATATAAAAATTTCATTACATCTTAGTTATGTGTGTTTGAATTTGTTTTACCAAGTTTTTTTTTTTATGTTCTTCGAATTTCAACAATTCAACAAACAAATTTACTTCAAATAATCTTAAATTTGAAACATATATTCCATCTATCTATATGAGAGAGTCCAGAACAAAAGTAATCACTTTTTTCCTCCAAAATGCATACAGTGCCACTCAATTTTAGAGTTAATCAAAGGGGACATTTCGTTGGGAGATGAGCGAATTGAATATGATTTAACGGCCGTTTGTTTGACGTATAACTTTTACATTTCGCTTAGTGATGAGCGGTCTTTTATTTTTTTAAAAAAAATTGTTTGTCACTACACCATCAGTGAAATGCTCTTTTTTCCTCGCTGCTTGTTGAGCGATATGCTCTTTTTTTTAAAAAAAAAATTACTGCACATTGAGCGAATTGCTTTATTTTTTATTTTTAGAAAGAATACATTATCGCTGCACCATGAGCGATGCATTACTGTTTTAGCATTCGGAAAGTGGAAAAATACCAACTGCAAATATATAGTAAGTAGGGTATTTTATCATTCAAATCTTGTCATTGTATTAATATAACTGTTGGGGACTCTGGCTGGTCAAGTGGTTGCTATCACTCCTGACTTATATTATTAATCATTCCATGAAAACCAACTGATCATGAGTTAAGGATATTGGAGTCAGAAATTTATAAACAACTAGACAGTTAAACACGGAAAGAAACTGAAGGATATTCTAGCAAGATTGAGTGTTATATGATGAAATTGAGGGTCAGAGAGAGACTCTTGCAAGTATTTGAAAATGGAAAACAAAAAAAAAAGAAGGTATCCTCAGGGTGCAGCGATAATGTATTTTTTTTTTTAAAAAAAAGCAATTCGCTCAGTGTGCAGCGAATTTATTTTTTTAAGAAGAGCAAATCCCTCAATAGGCAGCAGAAAAAAAAAGCATTTCGTTGATGGTGCAGCGACAAATAAATTTTTTTAAAAAAATTAAAAATCGCTCATCATTGTGTGAGATGTAAAAGTTATACGTCAAACAAACAACCGTTAAATCACACTCAATTTCGTTTACCTCCCAGCAAAATGTTTATTTTGATTAACTCTAAAATTGAGTGACCCTTTATGCATTTTAAAGGAAAAAAGTGACCCTTTTGGCTCGGACTTCTATATGTGACACTTATGTATAGCCAAGAAACTTAATTTTTTTTTCTCTTTTTTTATTTTTCTTTTCATTTTTCCTTTTACTTCATTTTAAAAAGTCTAAAAGTATTAAAAATTCCAGTTATTTCCAATTGTAGTTGCATGTTCCATGTAAATTAAAAAAGAAAAAAACTCTTTGATACCTTACGTCACATTACTGCAATAACTATAGAAGCCTAATAATCTAATCCTATTTTATTTTCTTCTATATATTTCAAATGTCTTTTACAATATAATGGTCTCATCAAAATTACCGTCATTATTACAAGTGTTGCTGCACTAAAGAGCAACGTTATACTATTCATGGATTTTCCCTATTAGAAGTAGAAACATTGGAGGTACGAATTTTTTTCAAAGACGGAAATTTTAGTTCAAAATATTGAAGGAGAAACTTTTTGTATTGTCTGATCTTATTTCTTCCAATATTTACAATATATATAAACATTTATGCGTGTTTACATATATGATGCACCAATTTCTAAATGGAAATATTTGGAAAATAGGAGACCGGAGAACTGGAGTATGTTGTTGTAATGACCCGTTAGGTCATTTTGAGAACGAGTCCTCCTCCTTTCATATGAGACCCTTCCCGTAAAAGTTTAATGTATTATTTGGACTATTCGATAACTTTGGTTAATTAGTTGAGAGATAATTTTAGAGAATTAATTTAACTGATGGGCTAAAGTGTTAATTTATTTAATACCCTATACCACTTTTCTTATATTTAATAAAATATGTTAGTAGGGTTTGTCACTTTTAGTAGATGATTAATTTAGAAAAGAAAAAGAAGAAAATAAATAATAATAACAGAAAAATAAATAAAATAATATATATATATATATATAAAATCTGATGGCATTAAGCCATCAGATGAGCGACGGCGACGAACACAAAAAAAAACCGGAGAAAAAAAATACGAAGGAAGAAAGAAAAGAAAAATAAAGGAGAAGAGAAAAATAGGGATTTTCATTCCAAAGCATCAAAGTAATTATTCTCATCCTTTTCATTAAATTTTCATGTGATTATGAGCATATTTTTTAGGGTATATTGGTGGAGAAATAATGTTGAAATAAGAAAATATGACCCTAGGGTTCATCACATAAAATCTTGATTTGGGGGTCAAATAACGATCCGTTTTAGCTGAAATTTGACATGTGAGTTTATTTTATCATGAGTGAACATAATCGGAAAGAAAATTTTAGATTTGACTTCAATGACATAGAATGAGTTAGTTCCCGAATTTTGATATATTGAGATAGACAATTAAATATTAGGTATATTATATTTTATGAATTCTATTAAATTTATGATATTGGGGATATTAGAACCTAACCCTAGGCTTAAAATTTGGAAATATGAGAGTTGACATGTTATTTGACATCAACATTGGGAACTTGATTATAGATTTGGGTAAGTTTTGGGTCTAGGCTACACATATAATAATATGGGTGTTGTTAGTTTCGAAATCTTATTATGGTTATTTATTTGATTAGATTATACTTATTTGGAGGCCTAACGAAAAGGAAAGTCTCAAGTACCGGAGTAATTGCTTGATTAATTAAGGCAAGTGAATTTCTAAACCTCAGTTTAAGCTTGTAGATGCTTGTATTTCCGTGTTATGTGTACTAGGGAGTAATGAGAATTGGACTGGATTATTGACTGTATGATTGGCCTTAAAAATGGAGATGAGGGGTATAAAATGGTGATCTAATGACATGTATTGGTGGAATTGATATGTTGTGATTATGAATTTATTTTGGACATGTGAAATGACTATGTTGATGTGAGATAGGAAAAATTATTGTTGTTGTCATGTTATTATCGTGAATTATATGAACATGAATTGATTGCATTGGTTCTGACATATTGTGTTGAGACTGAAAATGATATGAAATAAAGGGGTCGGGCCACACGCTCCGTGGCAAGTATTATGAAACAAAGGGGTCGGACCACACGCTCCGTGGCAGGTATTATGAAATAAAAGGGTCGGACCACACACTCCGTGGAAGTATATATATATTGAGGGGACGGGCCACACGCTCCGTGGCAGGTTACATGGACAGAAATATCCCCATGGGTTTCGGACTGTGATTCAGCGGATGTGTACCGATAGGACAAGCATGCATCATTTCATTGCACTGCATTGCACCTTTCTGATATTTGTGAATTTGTGTTTACCCCCATATTGCTCTGTGTGTGCTGAACTTGACTTGGTATGATTCATTGACGAGACTATTGATGAGTATTTGTGGACTATATTACTGTTGTTATTGTACAAGTGTAGAGTTAGACTGATTTTATGCAGGTTGTAGTTAAGGAGGTTCGGTTGGGAGGACAGGAGTACTTGTATCTATTGAGCTTTGCTTAGTTTTAGTTGTCCACTTGCTGAGTACCGTGTTGTTTGGTACTCACCCCTTGCTTCTACACTTGTGTAGGTTGTGAGCCCGGACTTGCTTGATCTCCTTGTTTCCACCACATTCGAGGCTATTATTTAGAGTGTTAAGGTAGCTGTTACATCCATCTAGCGGACACCTCTTACTCTTTTAATATATTTTAGTCCTATTCTAGAGACAAAGACATTGTGACTATATTTTTTTCGTATTTCGATAATGTATTAGTGGCTTGTATACGTGACAACCAGTCTTGGGGATTTTGAGATTATTTATTTATTTTTGACTAAGTTAAACCTTGCTTTATCTCAATTACTTCCGATCCTATCTTGATTTTATCGAAAGGGTTTGTGGTGTTTTGTGATGCTTCAAAGATTAGTTTGGGTTATGGCTTGATGCAAAATGGAAAGGTTATAGCCTATGCTTCTAGGCAATTAAATGTGCATGAACGTAACTATCCTACCCATGATCTTGAGTTGGCGGCCTGTCACGACCCGACCTAGGGCTGCCTAATCATAACACAGTGATCAAAACCCCGAAGGGGATCCAACCAAGCCTTTTTTACATGTCATAAGCATACATAAGATAAAGTAAAAGTGAAAACATCATAAGAGAGTCTAATCCATGATTAGAAAATGAAGAATGTCACATGATAACATAGACTCGAAATATTTGTCCAACTAGATGCCTCTACTCATGAACATGAGCAGGGGCTAAGACATGTCCCTAGCTTATCCTCAATATGAAACATATAAAAAGTCTTTGAAAACAATAAGAAACTCGATGACTAGTCCCCGATAGATGAGGACTCACCACATACACCGCAGGATAGGAAAGCTTAACTAGCCACATGGATGAATATGTTCTTCAACCTCAACCCCTATATTATGAGACAATATAGGAAAAAAGTATGCATTAGTACGTTGGAATATACTAAGTATGAGGGCATGACATGCAATATGAATCATAAGATACAATGATCAAGATATACATGATAAAAAGATTAAGTAAAGTCATGAGGAATACCGTGATGATCAAACCATTCAAAGGACATAGTTAAAGATCATAAAGTAGCATAACAGTCATTAAACATATGTGGGATAGGAATCGTAACCGACATTAAGACCATGCGAGCTATAACATGGAATCTCATTGTCTCCCCATACAATAAATAAAAGGGGAATCTACTTGCCAAGATAGACTCTACCCCGCTAGGCGGGTCATACATACGCTATATGTGGATCTACTAGACAGGCCAAAAAAGGAAATCCTACGGTGGCACATAGTTATGGGATAAGAGAGTTTATATAAGGACCCTATATTTTGAGCCCCCACCTCAAGTCCACATTCAGTGCTAAGTCAAATCCCACAGAATACATACATAGCATAGAAATAGTAATGAACATATATCATAGTCATGATCTTAGTTTTGAAATCATAGAGTAGCTCATTGTCATAACATAAGTGCAATGCGGTTATTGCCCTTCCACATTAAAAATCATGCATACATAATTCATAACATTAGGCCTTAAGTCATCTTTTCCCTAATTTGCATGAAGAAAGCATAATTTGAAACATACTTGAAAATCATACTTGAATGGTCATGCTTGAAAGTACGTTCCTGTAATAGAGGAGTAATTCATGCTTGGTTGAGAGGTTAAATCATAAATGAAATATAATTCATGCACTTGGAAAAGTAGTTTATGAGAACTAAGGATCAACAAAATAAAACAAAAGAATTTTATCACAAACGTTTCATTTGGTGAATGCATTTTATAGAAAACTAGACGATGGCGCTATAGTGGTGCGTCGCGCCAAGGTATAAAACACTGGGCGCTTTGCAGGTGCTATAGTGGCGCATCGCGCCACAGGGAAAACTACATGGACACATTCCTGGCGTGATAGTGGAGCGCCGCCCAGCATTTTCCCAGCAAATTCTTAGGTTTTTCATCATTTATTTTCATGATTTTTCATCCCTATAATGAGATCCTAAACTCTAATTAACAACACAATTAATATATATGAAGAATCTACCAATTCCAATCAATTAAAAATCAATTTATACCAAAAATAGATTTGAATTCATAAAATACATCCTAGCTCATGTAATTGAAGTTGAAATTAAGAATATTCAATGTTTTAATTGAAACTCATGGAAGGTTTAAGAAATTCTTTGTCCTCCATGGGTGAAAGATAACCATGGATGAATCCCACATACCTTGAATACAAATTTTGAAGAAAACTTGAAGACAAACTTGAAGATCGATGGAGAATTTAAGAAGATTCTTGCTAGGTCTTCAATGGAGATTTAGAGAGCCCTTTTTTGTAGAGAGAAAATTTTTAGGATGGGTGATTAGTGAATGAATAAGGAAAAATTCAAGAGCTTTGGGAATTAAATAGATTAGGAACCTATCCCAAAAACCGTCTAGATTCACTCCCCTATAAAAATAGGGAAAAGACTGTTTTGACCCCAATGATAATCTCTCTTAACCTATCAATGGATTCACCAAGGTTAATTATTCATCTTATTATATCATACTCTATCTTTGTCACACTCGGGATATTACATGGTCATTGTTTTTACTCTAAAGATTTTGGGGCATTACCTCTATGGAGTACATGTGGATGTGTTCACCGATCACAAAAGTCTCTAATATGTGTTCACCCAAAAGGACCTCAATCTAAGACAAAGGAGGTGGCTTGAACTCCTCAGGGATTATGAAATAAGTGTGCATTATCATTTGGATAAATCCAATGTTGTAGATGATGCACTTAGTAGAGTATCTATGGGAAGTGTGGCCCATGCTAATGAATGGAAGAGAGAGTTGGTAAAGGATGTTCACCGATTGGCTAGATTAGGAATGAAGTTGAGTGGTTCCAATGATGGTGGTATGATTATTCATAATGGGTCCGAATAATCTTTTGTAGTGGATGTTAAGTCAAAATATGACCTTGAGCCGACATTAGTAGGGTTAAAAAGTTGGTGAAAGAAAGAAAAGTAGAGGTAGTTTCACAAGGGAGAGATGGGGTACTACACTACCAAGGTCGGTTATGTGTTTTGAATATGGATGGGCTAAGGGGTTTGATCTTGAAAAGGGCTCATAATTCTTCAAACTCTATTCATCTCGGTTCAACTAAAATGTACCGAGACTAGAAAGAGCTTTATTGGTGGGGTGGCATGAAGAAGGACATAGCAAAGATTATGGTTGAATGCCCAAATTGGCAACAAGTCAATGCCAAAAATCAAAGGCCGGGTGGCCTAGCACAAGACATCAAAATCCCATTTAGAAGTGGGAAGATATGAACATGGACTTTATAGTGTGTTTGCCTCATACTCGGAAATGTCATGATTCAATTTGGGTGATTATTGATAGAATGACTAAGTCGGCTTACTTCCTACTGGTCAAGAATACTTATAGTGCCGAGGATTATGCTAAGTTGTATATTCGGGAATTGGTAAGGTTGCATGGTGTGCCTTTGTCAATTATTTCAGATCTTGGTATCCAATTCACTTCTCACTTTTGTAAATCATTTCAAAGGGGTCTTGGTACTAAAGTAAGTACCGCATTCTATCCTCAAATCGACAGGCAGGCTAAAAGGATAATTCAAACACTAGAGGATATGCTAAGGGCTTACGTATTAGAGTTCAAAGGGAGTTGGGATGGCCATCTATCGCTTATTGAGTTTGCCTACAATAATAGCTACCATTCAAGTATTGAGATAGCACCATTTAAGGCCTTGTATGGAAGATGATGTAGGTCTCTAGTTGGTTGGTTCAAAGTAGTTGAGATGATCTTGTTGGGGCTTGATTTGGTGCTTGATGTTTTAGAAAAAGTGAGATTCATCAGAGAAAGGTTGAAGACGGCTCAAAGTCGCCAAAAGTCCTATTCCGATATAAAGAGAAGAGATCTTGAGTTCAATATGGATGATTGGGTATACTTGAAGGTTTTTCCCATGAAGGGTGTAGTTCGGTTTAGTAAGAAAGTGAAATTGAGCCCTAGGTGTGTATGGCCTAATAGAATCTTGAGACATTTCCGCAAGAATGCCTATGAGTTGGAGTTGCCTTTGGAAATGATCATGGTTTATCTGGTAATCTATGTGTCTATGTTGAGGAAATGCATGGGCAATCCTAGTTCCATTATGCCATTAGAAGTGGTGAATATTAAAGAAAACTTGACCTATGAAGAGGTTCTGATTGAAATTGTGAACCGGTAAGTTAGGAGATTGAGGAACAAGAAAGTTACATTCATCAAAGTCCTTTGGAGGAACCAACAAGTCAAAAGCACTACGTGGAAATCGGAAGAGGATATGATGAAGCGATACCCTCATCTTTTTCATTCTACTCAAGCCTAAGGTACTAAGTTATTCATGATCAAATGTTTAAGACTCTTACGTTTTAGATTTTGCAAAGTCTTCATATGCATACATGTTCATGAAGTTAAATTTTAAAGTCATGTTTTATACTAAGTTTAAAGATTCCATGTTCTATGCATTTCAAGTATTATCTTATTCATGTTGGGTTGCTAGTCCTCGTGCCTTATACTTTTCTATGCTATGGAATCTCATTCAAGGATGAATATTTCCAAGGGGAGATATTGTAAGTCCCCATAAGTCAAAATGTCGAAACAAAGGAAAATTTTGGAAAATGGTCTGAGAATCAGTGTCTACGACTCCACCTATGAGTCATAGAAGTTCCTACGAGTCGTAGGATCGTCTCATAGGTTTGATAAGGAGGTTGGTAATTTGATTAAGGAAAAAGGGAGTCTATGAGTCCATATTATGACTAGTAGAAGTCTAGAACGACTCATCGAGAAACTTTAGAGACTTGGACTTGCAGGTTTTCCAAACCCTGTAGGACGACTTGAGTCTACGACTCATTGTCAAGACTATGACTCATAGAAACGAGTCATAGAGAAAGTTCAGAGACTCATTCCTTAAGGTCCCTCCAACCCTACAGGACGAGTCCCTTTGATGACTCATAAAAGAGTCTATGGCTCATAGAGATGAGTGGTAGGGGAGGTCCTCAGGGTCTTCTCAAACCCTTCAAGATGAGTCATTCCTACGACTCGTCGACTCTTCTATAATTCGTACAAAGGAGTCATAGGGTAAGTTTTGCCCAGATTTTAATGGGGCATTTTAGTCTTTTCCCGCATTTTAACACCAAAGTTTGGTCATTTTAAGGATTGAATAGACCCTATATAAGGACCCTAAACTACCACATTCCCCTCATTCTCACACTTAGATTCAAACACAAAATTCTTTCCACTCAAGTTCTCCCAAGGGTTTCAAGCCAAAGTCAAGGTTTCACTTCAAGGTTCTTCAAGTCTCTAACCTTAAATCTGCATTAGGGCTTTAATCCCTAAGGTATGTTGGTCTCATTTATGAGTTCTTCCACTCATGTAACCTAAGTATTTTTCTAAACTCAATTATTCAATTATAAATGATGAATTTTATGGGTTTCCATATAATAATTTCAAATGCATAGATTATTGAGTATTTGAAGGTTATTTACCCATCTTAGCTTATACTGACTCTTAATTCATAGAATCATTGATTTATTAAAGGGTTTTTATGTAAAGGCATGAAAGGGTTTTAAACTAAATTGATGGGTTATTTCAAGCATGTTTTAATTGATGTATTCCATTACTCTCATGCATGCTGATGTTAATGATTTGAAGTTTGAATTGCATAGGACTCACCTAATTTCACTATGTTTCAATGAAGTTTGAATTGAAAGATTTGACTCCAAAATGAAAGTTTATGAAAATAAATGTTTATGATGAAAGGGAGTCTTATAAAATGAAAGAATAATGAAATGATGGTGAAATGATGTATTCCACTTGTGAAAGGCCAATTCTCACTTGTGTGAATCAAATGAAAGGTTTTAATGAGCTATTCTACCGAATGATATTTTGATGATCTAAATCTATGTAAATGATTATGTTCTTACTATATGAACTATTCTATGAGATTGTCTTAGCATCGGATGGAGTATTAAGGTGGCATCTGGTAAGAGAATCCTAGTAGCAACCCCGTGTCCCATTAACCATGCGCCAACATAGGAGTCCTTGTAGGCTTAGGCTAGTGGATCCACAAAACCCCTTAAAGTTAAAGTTCAAGAACAAATGAATTTGACGGAGTTCTACCCGGCAAGTAGCCTCCCCATACTAATGTAGGGGGTTATGTTGGATTCCATGTAATAGCTCGCATGGTCTTAAATGTTGGTTATGGTCATCTTCCCACAAAATGATTGATTTAAAGTTATTTATATTGATTACTCATTCATGCATCTACATATGTATCATATCTTACTATGCCTTAATGTTTTCATTGAATTGCATGCCTACATAATTAGTACATTCAAATAACTAAGCCATACTCTTTTGCCTACATTATATTACCAGTAGGGATCGACATTTCTCACATTCACCTTCACGTGGCTAGTTGATTACATTGAAGGCTACTTTATTGGTGAGTTCCTTTGTTTTGGGAACAATATCCTTTCCTTTTAGCTTTGTTATGTAAAGACTTTTGAATACTTATCATGGTACTTATTTCCATTTACTATGAGGGTGAGAAAAAGATATGTCTTAGCCCCTGTCAAGTATTTATTAGAGGTATGTTTGGACATGTATATATGATGTTTGGATGTTGGCATCCTCTCTTGATTCTATGATGCTATCCCTTAGTCCTTTTTCCATTCTTATTTCCGCTATGGTTTAATGTCATTATATATGAAAAGCTATTTGAATGCTAAGAGGCTTGGGTGAGGTACCTCCAGGTGCCTCATTCTCCATGTTGCATCTAGGCTCTAGGCTTGGATCATGATATGAAGATCCTTGTCCGAAATACTTTTGGCAAAAATGAGGACGCCCACCACTTTTGAACCTAGCATAAAAGGAATCTCCACTATCAGTCCTTGCCCTTTTGGACTCCCTAGTATTCTCCTTTAGCTTTTCACCCTCTATTTTCTCTGCATAGGTCATGAGTCTAGAGATGTCCAATTTCCCAAATCAATATAGCCGTCTTACATATCCTAGAGAACACATCAGACACACCCGACACAAACTTGCTCATATGAGCTCTTGGGTTGGCAACTGTAACATCTCTCAAAATGCTCATAAGTGCCTTAAGAATGCCTTCCTCGTACATTTCATGTACTGACGTCCATTTGGGCGAGCATCATGAAAATGATGTAGAGACAGGTGCTAGAGATCATCAACTGACGCATTATTGAGGATTTATTTGCATTCAGCTATTTGGTGAGTCCTCCCTACTTCCGAAGGAAACCACATTTATCTTTCAAGCTTTGAGTTTAGTTTTCTTCATTTTATTTGAGGTAGTCATGAACCTATCATTGGCACCACTAATATTGTTGATAGAGGCTTCATAGACTAGATTGATGATGATGTTGATTCATTTTATTTTCACTAGTTTCACTCTCACTAGTTGTTGATTGGATAGATGGTTGGCCTTTGGCCCTATTCATGAGTAGTATTCTTAAGGATTTGAGTCTTCCACTAATAGATTGTGATTGAATGAATATGTGATTAGACTAAGTGGTTCGTTTGAGGGTCAACAATGGTCTTCAAGTGTCGTCCACGTTTAGGGTACCCTTCCGGGGTGTGACAAAAAGAAAGATAGCCTCGTTTGGCCCTCGAAGCATGAGGACTCACCACACAATCTTCAAAAACCGCTAACTAGGCATGAGAAGAGGATGGAGCGTTCATCCCTATATTGTGATATAATGTAGTCAATGAAGTATGCATTTGTATGTTTGAATTTGCTAAGTATGTAGGCAATGTAATACATAATAAAACCATTTGTGCAAATAACCATTTCAAATAGCATTATAAAAGAGGTAGTAAAATCATAAGTAGATATGAGAAGAGTAAATGAACTATAAACTATAAGATAATAATGTCAATAAAATAAAGGATAGATTTAGTCATTTAAAATATCATAAGGACCATACATATGTGGGATAGAGCCATAACAAACATTTAAGATCATGCGGGTTATAACATGGAATCCTATGTAAATCCCACATTGAGAAGAGAGATGGCTACTTTCCAAGGTAGACTCCATATCAATATCATCATATGGTATATGTGGATCCACTATCTAAGACATAAAAGCAAACCTACAGTGGGAACGTAGTTAAGGGACTAGAGATTGCTACTAAGGACCCCTTAGGTCGAGTCCCCACTTCAAATTTCTATCGGTGCTAATTTAACATTCCACTGTAAATGTATTATCATCATAAATCATAATTTTCATAAATCATAAGCTTTTCATAATCATAGTTCATACTTGTCATGAAAACATAAACTTATAACATGGAAAGGCAATCATGAACTACCAATTCAATTCATAAAACTTGTTCATAGAAAATAGCTCATTATCATGTGATTCATGTAATGTGGTTGTAGGCCTTATATAATTATGAATTCTTTTTAATAAAGAGTATAATTAGTCACTTAATTTACCTCTTTCATTAAACTTGCTTGAACTCTTGAATTTCCATAATCATGACTTATACTTGAAAATAAGGTAAAAATATGTGTTGACACTTTATTGACTTAGAAATTATGAAATTGAGTTGAAAACAAGAATAATTATATAATTTATATCAACCCATACATTATTCATGTAAATAATATCAATTAGAAGTATAATTGAAAATACCCATCCTGCATGTCATGTACCCTAAAGAGAGTAATGTAGAAAATTCATAGAAAACTCTTCAATCCCATGCAATAACTGTTAATTCATATAAAAATAGCTTTATAATTATGATTTAAATCATAATTCATGTAATTGAAATTGGTATTATCAAGCCCATAAAAATACATACCTAAATTAATTGAAAAGTAGAGAATTTGTTAAGCTCCAAGGGTGAAAGGTACTATTGGATGAATGCCCATATACCTTGAATGAAAATCTAGAAGAAACTTGAAGAAATTTTGAGTTTTTGGTGGACATCACTTGAGAATTTTTTGAATGTCTTCAATGGTGATTTGAGAGCTTTTGTAGAGAGAATATTTTGAACTAGATGATTTGTGAAAGAATGAGGGAGAATAGGAATTTAGGGTTACTTATATGGCTGAATTAAGTCTTAAAAACATTCAGGTTCATTCAATAATATGTAGAAAAAGTCTAAAGTGCCCCCACTTAAAATCTGAAATCATACGGAAAAATTAACCTAAGTCGGGTGATGCGGAGTTGTTCCTTAATAGGCCAATTTTGAGCGAATGAGGATTTTAGCCAAATTTTGACCTGAGGAAAAATTGCACTATAGGGGATTTGGTCCACGATGCGGACCTGTCGCGCACCCTACTGGAAATGTAATTTTTTGAAAAAATTTATCTTTAAAAATACTTGACCTAAAAATTCATCGAGCCAATTTTTGCGATGATTAACCTGTGGTGCCTCTAGTGATCCTCACCCTTTTCCCCTTGCACCAAGCTGGACGACAATGACTCTACACAAACCGTGTCATCTTCACGGCCCATGAAGGGCTATGTGAAGACCACTTGGTACAAAAAAGTTGAGATTTTCTGGGTTATTTTTCAACTTTTCCAACTTCTGGGGTCTTACAATATCTCCTTCTTAGGAACATTCATCCTAGAATGGGATTCAAGCTAGCATGAATGGAAATATGAATGAGACAGAACAGCCTAACATGAACGCAAAATATATCAAAAATTCATGTAAACATAGAATATTCAACCCCAAGCTAAAACATAACTTTAAAACTCCTTTAATGAACATGAATGCATATGAAAACATGAGAATGAATGAAACACTTGGTTTTGACTGAGTGGATGCCATAACCCGATTTCTCAGGTCATGATGGCACCTACTATATCCCACCAGTAGATAAGCCTAATCCATAGCCCGAAGCTAGAGACAACGGGCTATCACACATAAGCGAAGAATACAGAAGATAACAATAATAATAATAATAATTATAAGAAAGAGATAGAATCAAATTAATATAGAAAATAAACCCCCAAGACTTGATATCAGTTGGTAGTCGAGCTTCTGGTAAGAACAAGGGTACAAGCTTATACAAAACAAGATACAAGTACAGGCTGTCTCAAAAAGCAAAATAACTAGTCATATAGAAGGCAACTTCGAAAGCCAGGAGCTCACCCAGTCTTCAAATCCCAAGAGTTGTTCCGGACGAGAACTATATCAGCAATTAGAACCCTACTATGATCTATAGGGTGCAGAAATGTAGTACGAGTACCAACAAGTGGCACTCAGAAGGCATAGACCGACTGAGCTCTAAAGATAAAATATGCATAATAAGCATATAAGACAAGATTTTATATCCAAAGTAAAAGAGAAACCACACGAAACTCATAATAAGAAAAAAGATGGAAGCACTAAAAAGGGAGCAAAGAAAATAGGTAACAGAAGTAAAGGACGAACCTGGATGTGCTATCCCATCAACCTATACACGACAAGCCCTAATAAGGGACACTACTAGCCATTACCATAACAACAGAAATAATCACAAAAGAACGTAACTATTAAAAAGAATCAAATAGGAGAAAACATGGACATTACCTATCTTAATAGGCCTCTCAAGTAATACATTATCTTTAATCTTTTTGGAAAATACGAGTTTAGAATATCGATCAGGGGGTCAAAACCTGTGGGAAAGTAGTTTTGGTGGATTTTTAAGACCCATATATCAAAAGATAAATTTTTGAAGGAATTGCGCAAAACAGTAAGGTGTGCGACAAATCTGCATCACGTACTTGCTCACCTCCGTGTCGCGTACCTGGCGATGATTTTTCATGGTCGAAATTAGTTTTTAGTAAGAACATTTTAGACTTTTCAAAAATTATTAGCTAATGAACCTAGATATTTTTAGGACCTAATTCAACTCTATAAATAAACCTAAACCTCTAATTCTTGGCATTGTTCTAGAATTTACGTACTCATATATTTCTCTCTCTACTAAAAACTCTCAAGGACTCCATTGAAGACTTTAAGTAAATCCACTCAAGCTCTCCATCAAAACTCTGAAGTTCTTCTAAATTAATTGGTGTTCTCACTTAAGGTATGTGGGTATTGATTCATGGATCCTTTCATCCATGAAGCCCATTTAATTTCTCAAGTCTTCTATAATTAAAGTATGGTATTTTATGGGTTTTATAAACTCTACTCCTATTACATGAATTTTGAATCAAATTATAATTATGAGTTTGTTTTGATATAAATTGATGGTTATTGTATTAAATTGAAGAAATTTTCCATGAATACTCCTATTTTGATTACTAGGGTTCATGATGTAAAATATAAGTATTTTCAATTTTACTTTCAAATGATATTATCTTTATTAATTATGTATGGGCTGAAAGAAAGTTTATGATCATGTATGTTTTTAAGTCAATTTCATGAATTTAAAGTCAATTGATCATGCATTCATGTCTTACCCTAATTTCAAGTATAAGCTATGATCATGAATTTCTAAGTATGAATTATGATTATGTATTTCAATTATGATCATGGACTATAAGTATGTTTCGAATGATGATTTTCATGTGAAGTATGAAGTAATGTGACTTAGGGCCTTATGTGGTGACCTAAGACCTAATAATATGAATTATGCAAATATGATTGTAATGATGAAAGGACAATTCTCACATTATAAGTATGTTATAAAAATGAGCTACTCTATGGTTTCAAACCTATAATCATGATTATGATATATGTCATTATGATTTTTATGCTATATAAGTATTCTGTGGGATTTGACTTAGCACCGAGTGTGGACATGAGGTGGGGGCTCAAAGTATGGGGTCCTTCTATAAAGTCTCTTGTCTCATAACTATGTGCCACCGTAGGATTGCCTTTTGGCCTAGCTAGTAGATCCACATATAGTACATGTATGACCCACCTAGTGGGGTAGAATCTACCTTGACAAATAGATTCCCTTTTTTCCTATTTGTATGGGGAGACAACGGGATTCTATGTTATAGCTCCCATGGTCTTATTGTCGGTTATGGTTCCTATTCCACATATGTATGATCTCTTATGTATACTATGATTTTAAATTATGCTTTTCAAATGCTTTGGTCAATATGATTTTTCTCATGACTTGAATTATCTCATCTTACCGTGTGATTTACTTGACCATTGCACTCCATGATTTATGTTGCATGTCACTCCCACATACTTAGTACATTCCAACATTCTAATACATACTTTTTGCCTACATTGTCTCATAATGTAGGAGTTGAGGTTGTAGATCATACTCATTTACATGGCTAGTAAAGTTTCCCTATCAAGCGGTTGTGGTGAGTCCTCATTCATCAGAGACTAGTTATCGAGTTAGTAATTATTTTCAAAGATTGTTTCTATGTTTCATATTAAGGATGATCTAGGGACATGTCTTAGCCCCTGCCCATACTCATGCAAAGAAGCATCTAGTTGGACAAATATTTCAAGTTTATGTTATCATGTGACATTTCTTCATCTACTATTCACAGTTTAGACTCGCGTATGATATTTTCGCTTTTACTTTACCTTATGTATGCTTGTGATATGTACAAGAGGATGAGATGGAGCCCTTCGCAGTTTCAATCGCCATGTTATGACTAGACCTTAGGTCGGGTCGTGACAAACTTGGTATCAGAGAAAAAGGTTCTTTTTCAAGTATCCTAGGGTGTCCAACATGCCGCATTAAGTATAGTCTTATTTATGGGTGTGAAGTGCGCCATACTTATGAGTAGGAGGCTATGAGGTATTTTAGGAATTCTCACGTCTTTTATAATCTATATCGTGCTATAGAATTTACCGTAAGACATTTTTTCCCTAATGGTCTTTTTTTGCGATTTTCAGAAAGATGACTCCAAGAAGACCTCTATTTTCAAGGGGAGATAATGTTAATGAAGCCCAAACTCCCTCGGCTCCTCAAGACAATCTTCCATTAACAGACCAAGTGGCTAATGCTGAGTTACGAACCTCCATTACTATACTAGCCCAAGTGGTGACCAACCAAGGTGTTGAGACTCCTCTTAATTCTCTTACTCCGGCCTCGAGAGCAAGGGACTTTGCACGAATGAATTATTAGGAGTTTCATGGCTTAAAAGTCAATGAGGATCCTCTAGAGTTCATTAATAAGGTCTACAAGATAGTGAGTATTATGGGGGTGACATCGAAAGAAAAAGCGAAATTGGCGGCTTACCAACTTAAGGGTTTGCTCAAATATGGTATACTCAATGGAAGTTGGAGAGGATGGATGAAGGTCCTATTGAATGGGAAACTTTCAAACTTGCTTTCCCTGATCACTTTTTCCCTCTTGAGTTAAGGGAGTCTAAAGTGTTGGAGTTCATAAATCTTCGACAAGGCAATATGGGGATGAGGGACTATGCCCTCAAGTTTACTAAGCTATCCAAGTATTCTCCTTCAATGGTTACCAATCCATGTGCCCGATTAAGTAAATTCATATCGGAGGTGTCCGACTTGGTTTCTAAGGAATGTCGCACTACTATACTTGTTAAGGAGATGGACATATCTCGGCTCATAACTTTTTCCAAATAAATTAAAGGAGAAAAGATCAAGGAAATAAGGATAAGAGATTCTAAGAGGGCCCGGTATGAAGGTGGGTTCTCCAATGCTAGGACCATTGGTAGCAGTGGATGCTCTCATCAAGGCCAAATCTCAGGGAAGAAATTTGCTAAAGATAGGGTGTCATACCCTAAATCTCAAGGAGAAGAAGGTGTAAATGCTAGTAACCCTTCTTTTCTGAAGTGTGCAAAGTGTGGAAAGCATTATGGAGGAAGGTTCTTGATGGGAATGGATGCTTTCTATGGATGTGGAAAGGTGGGCCATAAGCGATCTGAGTGCCCTTTTGTTGTCAACAAGGGTGGAGAAGGTCATCCTCTAGGAGGCCAAATATAATAAGGAGCCCAAGCTTAACCTAAGGGTGACCAATACAACAACCAATTCTATGCCTTTCATGCTAGGCAAGAGGTTGATGAGGTTCCCGATGTGGTCACAGGTATGTTACGAGTCTTTAACTTTGATGTTTATGCATTGCTTGATCCGGGTGCCAGCTTGTCCTTTTTTACTCCTTACATTGCTATGAGGTTTGTGTGTGCCTCGAGGTGTTAATAGAACCTTTTTTGGTTTATACTCCCATTGGTGATTCGGTATTAGCCAAGAGAGCTTATAGAAATTATCCTGTATGGGTCTTGCATAGAGTTATCCCGTGTGACCTTGTGAAACTTGATATGACTGATTTTGATATCATTCTTAAAATGGATTGGTTACATGCCGCTTACGCATATATATGTGATAGGACTCGTGTGGTTAAGTTTCACTTTCCTAATGAGCCTATTCTTGAATGGAAGGGCAATGATTCAGTGGTTAAGGGTCGATTAATCTCATGTATTAAGGCCCGAAAAATGATTTCCAAAGGGTGCATTTATCACATTGTGCAAGTTAGGAACATCGATTCCAAAACTCCTACTCTTGAGTCAGTCCCTATAGTTAATGAGTTCTTTGATGTGTTTCCTGATGACTTGGTCGGTATTCCTCCTAGAAGGGAAATTGAATTTGATATAGATCTCCTTCCTGATACCCAACCTATTTCTATTCCTCCTTACCGTATGGCTCCGGCGGAACTTAAGGAGTTGAAGGAACAATTGAAGGATTTGTTGGATAAGGGTTTTATAAGACCAAGTATTTCACAATGGGGTGCTTCCCATGTTATTTGTTAGAAAGAAATATGGGTCACTACAAATATGTATAGACTATTGGCAATTGAATAAGGTCACCATAATGAACAAATATCCAATTCCAAGGATAGATGACTTATTTTATCAATTACAAGGAGCAAGCTACTTCTCTAAGATTGACCTCCATTCCGGTTATCATCAATTGAGGATAAGGGAGTGTGATATTCCCAAAATAGCTTTTTGAATGAGGTATGGTCATTTTGAATTTGTAGTAATGTCATTTGGTTTGACTAATGCTCCTGCTATATTCATGGATTTGATGAATCATATTTTTAAGCCATATTTGGACATGTTTGTAGTGGTGTTCATTGATGATATCTCTTGAGCATTGTGTTGCAAACATTGAGAGAAAAACAATTATTCTCTAAATTTAGTAAGTGTGATTTTTGGCTAAGAGAGGTTGCATTTCTTGGCCATGTGGTGTTCGGTAATGGGATTAAAGTAGATCTAAAGAAGACGGAGATGGTTAAGAATTGGCCTAGACCATTATCTCATTCGGATATTAGAAGCTTTTTGGGCTTTCGGATACTACAGAAGGTTTGTTGAAGGGTTTTTATCTATTTCTTCGGCTTTAATAAGTTGACACAAAAGAATGCAAAATTCCAATGGTAGGAAGAATGTT